>NC_017849.1:5981513-6341967 GCF_000002495.2 Pyricularia oryzae 70-15 | reverse complement strand
AAGGACCGCCGAAAGTGGGAAGTGCACCCATTATGTCCGAGGACAATTGAGAATCAAGGACCACATCCAGAAAAACGCGCTGTTCTTCGTCACACAGCTAGCCCACTACCCCATTGTGCTAGGAATGCCTTGGCTAAAGCAGCACGATCCAACGATTGGATTCGCGTCACACGTTATTACGTTTGACAGCGACTATTGCCGCCGACACTGCAATATGCCCGACAAACCGGAGAAGGTTAAAGCTTTACACGCCGTACCAAAAAAAAGCCGCCCCCAGTACCAGGCTGACCGACCGCCGTCCCTCCGCGAAATGGATATCGCCCCTATCTCCCTGCAAGCCGCGAGCATGTACGCCCGCCGCCGATCCTGCCGACTGTACGCCGTAACCTTGAAACAGATTGATGAGGTCCTAGCCGCCGACCCCCAAAATAGGAACGGGCCGACCCTGCCCGAAACAATCCGGGAATTCGCGGACGTATTTTCCCCGCAAGAAGCCGAGAAGCTGCCCCCACACCGACCGTCCGACCACCATATCCCGCTTATAGAAGGAAAAACGCCGCCGTTCGGCCCCCTGTACGCCATGTCCCGCGAAGAGCTGATAGCCCTTAAGGAATGGCTGACCGCAGAGTTGAAAAAAGGGTTTATCAGACCCAGTTCGTCATCCGTCGCCTCGCCCGTTTTGTTCGTGAAGAAGCAGGGAGGAGGGTTGAGGTTTTGCGTGGATTACCGCGCGCTGAATAACATTACCGTAAAAGACCGTTACCCGCTGCCGCTAGTCCGAGAGACCCTGAACAACCTGGCCGGCATGAAATTCTTCTCGAAAATCGATATCGTTTCCGCTTTTAACAATATTCGGATTAAAAAGGGGGAAGAATACCTGACGGCATTCCGCACGAGATTCGGCTTATACGAGAGCCTAGTCATGCCTTTCGGGCTAACGGGAGCCCCCGCGACGTTCCAGAGATATATAAACGACTCCCTGCGCGAATACTTAGACGTATTTTGTACAGCCTACCTGGACGACATTTTGATTTATAGCCGCACCCGAACAGAACACGAAGAACATTTGAAACTCGTACTGGAAGCCCTGAGGAAAGCCGGGCTATACGCCAACGCCGCGAAGTGCGAATTCTTCGTGACGGAAACCAAGTTCCTGGGCCTGCTGGTCGGCGTCGAAGGCGTAAAAATGGACCCTGAAAAAATCACCGCTGTCCTGGACTGGCAAACACCCAAAAAGCTTACTGACGTACAAGCATTTTTGGGGTTTGGCAACTTTTACCGGCGCTTTATCCGAGATTTCTCAAAGATCGTAGCCCCTTTGACGAGATTGACCAAGAAAGACGTCGCATTCGAATGGAATAGCGCCTGCGAAACCGCCTTCCGACTGCTGAAGAGAAAGTTTACCGAAGCCCCCGTACTGGCGCACTTCGATTGGGAAAAGGATGTGATCCTGGAGACCGACGCTTCCGATTATGTTTCTGCGGGAATATTGTCACAATACGGCGACGACGGAATACTCCGCCCCGTCGCGTTCTTTTCGAAAAAACACACAGCTACCGAATGCAATTACGAGATTTACGACAAAGAATTGCTAGCCATTATCCGCTGTTTTGAAGAATGGCGCCCGGAACTCGAAGGGACGTCGTCCCCGGTCCAAGTAATTACGGACCACCGCAACCTGGAATATTTCACGACGACGAAAATGCTCAACCGCCGACAAGCCCGATGGGCCGAATTCCTGTCAAGATTTAATTTCCGTATCACCTACCGACCCGGGAAACAAGGAGCGAAACCCGACGCACTAACCAGGAGGTCAGAGGATATGCCTGAGGAGGGGGATGAACGACTTAAGCACCAAACACAAGTCGTACTGAAAGAACACAATTTACCTGCCCGCCCCACCCGGTTACAACCCATAATCCGCCAAAACAAACCCCTATTGCCAAGACACCTGATAGAGCTACTAGACGCCGGATACGAATCCGACCCGATAACGCAATCTGCCCTAGAAGCGTTGAGGACAGGCGCCGACCGCCACCCCAAGCTGCAATTGGCCGAATGCGAAGAACGATCCGGCTATTTGTATTACCGCAATAGACTATACGTACCCGATTCGAATAATCTGAAAGCCGAGATCCTGCGCCGCTGCCACGACTCCCCCGTCGCCGGTCACCCCGGCAAAGCAAAAACCTACGACCTGCTGTCCCGAGAATATTACTGGCCCGGAATGCTACATTACGTATCATTATGGGTAAAGAAATGCCAGACCTGCCGCCGAATCAACCCGTCCCGCGAAGGCCACCAGGGCCTCCTGCGACCCCTGCCCACTCCTGAACGCTCATGGCAACACCTGTCGATGGATTTTATCACACATTTGCCGCAAAGCAACGGCCACGACGCCATCCTAGTGGTCGTAGACCGCCTGACTAAGATGAGACACTTCGTCCCTTGTAAAGGGACCTGCAATGCCGAGGACACCGCCAACCTGTACCTACACCACGTATGGAAACTACACGGGTTGCCCCTGACGATAGTTTCGGATAGAGGCACCCAATTCGTGTCGAAGTTTTGGAAACACCTGACAACCCGTTTGAAAATCGACAGCCTGCTATCCACTGCTCACCACCCCGAGACTGACGGACAGACCGAGCGTTTTAACGCGTCCCTGGAACAATATTTGAGAGCTTATGTGGCCTACCTGCAAGATGATTGGGAAAGTTGGCTTCCCCTCGCCGAATTCACAGCCAACTCCCACAAGTCCGAGACCACCGGAACCTCCCCGTTTTACGCGACTTACGGATTCCATCCCCGCATGGGATTCGAGCCGGTACCCCTGAACCAGCCTTTGCCCGCCCAGCGGGATGCCGAAAAGCTAGCCGCCCGAATGGAAGCCATTCTGGAACAAGCCCGCGCCGAAATGACCGCCGCCCAAGCCCGTTACGAAGAACAGGCGAACCGACACCGTACCCCGGCCCGCCGGCTTACCGTCGGCCAATATGTATGGTTAGACGCACGGAATATCCAGACCGCCCGCCCGCAGAAGAAACTGGATTGGAAGAACTTGGGACCCTTCCGAATTTCTGAAGTGATTAGCCCGTACGCCTACCGTTTGGACCTGCCGTCGTCTATGAGAGTACACCCTGTTTTCAATATAAACCGACTAAAACCTGCTGACGTTGAGCCCCTGCCGGGCCAACAACCTGCACCGCCACCCCATTTGGAAGTGGAAGGTGAGAGAGAATACGAAGTCGAAGAGATCCTCGACTCCTTTTGGGAAACCCGCGGCCGAGGAGGCCGCCGGCTGAAATATATCGTCCGTTGGGCTGGATATAGCGAACCCACGACTGAACCTGCCGATTACCTGGAAAACGCTGCTCAATTGGTAAAGAATTTCCACCGTCGATACCCCCATAAGCCCGGGCCCCGGCCGTGACGGAGCTCGGCCTGGAAGGGGGGAATACTGTCACAGACCTGAAGGACAGCCACTGGGCTGTCGCTTAGTCATGACCCCTGTCACGTGAAGGCGCGAGGGCCGAGCGCCTCGCGCGCGTATATCTACGCGAAATCTCTGCAGTCTCCGATATGTAGCTCCTCGAGCTACGTCTTCGTCAACAACCACCTGCTACCCTGTGCCTGGAAGACTAGATAGCCAATATACTCTGTCCTGTTACCTGATCGCCCGCACCTACCTGTCCGCCCTGCCTGCCCGTGACACTACGTAAGGGAGTTAGTTACAGAAGGATTAGTGACCCTAAAATACCTGGAATCCAAACAAATGCCCGCTGACGGCCTTACAAAGCCCCTAACGCTTCCAATTCACAAGGTTTTTTTAGAGCTTATAGGGTTAAAACCCCTGTAAACTTAGTTTTTACCTATTGAATTGTAGGGCACCTAGTTAGTTCGTTAGCTAACTACCACCATTTTTCTCCTTTGTTTGCAATTATTGGATTTTTGTTAGCCCGACACCAACCGATCTACCCAAACCTACCCTGCTCAGGTTGATTATTAAGCAACTTATACCGACCTTATACCCGAAGTCGAATCCGAATTTAATTAGCTCGCGTTTTGGGCGACCTAGCGATTTTTAATCTACCCTATATATTAAACTTTTCTGGGATCCACAACAACGAACAGCCAGATTAGCTACCTGGCTTAGTAGTAAGTTCCGTTGGTTATAATCTGTAGGTCGTGGGTTCGAATCCGGGGGTTGTTACAATTCTGGGGGTCTTTTTCAATTCGGGGGTTCAGTCAATCGGGGGTTTGGTACAAAGGGCTTATTCATCCAGGGGGTTCGCACCGGGGGTTCGAGTTGGGTTGGGACACAAGGGGGAATTTCTTTTGTTTTTTTTGTTTTGGGGGTTTTATTTTACGTACTTTTCTTTTCCGACTTTATTTTTGGATTAAGTAGCAAAAGAGAGGGGGTGTTAATTATATGCATTATTTTGCATGTAATAAGCCCACTTTTATTTGTATATAGCCAATTTTATTTAGTGCCGAAGTGGAGTGGGGAATGGTGGAATTCCGTTACTTTGTTAATGCAGGAATGCAATTTAAAGGTCAGCGAGTGGGGTTAGCTACCCTGTACCGGGTTTAATACCCACCCTGCACCTGCGAGTCAGCTACCCTGTACCGGGTTGAAAATTTCACCAAGTTAACGTTTAAATGCAAACCCAGAGATGGTTTGTATGCAAATGAGGGTGTTTTTTCAAAAACCCATACAAATTAGTTTTTCGGAAATTCATTCGCGGCACCGGAACCTTTTCTGGCGTGCGGACCCCCACTTCGATGTCGGAGAGTATGTAAGGGAAATAAAGCAAAATCTCCCCCAACCAATTATTTATCAGTACCAAAATTATAGTGCATTTCTACCTATTATTTAGCGCTTTTAGCACTGGTTATTTACCACGCCGCACCTAGGGTTTACCCCTATATCCCCTGTTAGCACCATTTTTATTAACACTAAATAATATAGTCCCTGAAGACCAAGACGACTATAAAATCTACACCGATTCGGAACCGGGAGAAAATACGGTAACGGAAGTGTTAAATCCCAAACAAAATGTTAATTATATGCATTATTTTGCATGTAATAAGCCCACTTTTATTTGTATATAGCCAATTTTATTTAGTTCCGAAGTGGAGCGGGGAATGGTGGAATTCCGTTACTTTGTTAATGCAGGAATGCAATTTAAAGGTCAGCGAGTGGGGTTAGCTACCCTGTACCGGGTTTAATACCCACCCTGCACCTGCGAGTCAGCTACCCTGTACCGGGTTGAAAATTTCACCAAGTCAACGTTTAAATGCAAACCCAGAGATGGTTTGTATGCAAATGAGGGTGTTTTTTCAAAAACCCATACAAATTAGTTTTTCGGAAATTCATTCGCGGCACCGGAACCTTTTCTGGCGTGCGGACCCCCATTTCGATGTCGGAGAGTATGTAAGGGAAATAAAGCAAAATCTCCCCCAACCAATTATTTATCAGTACCAAAATTATAGTGCATTTCTACCTATTATTCAGCGCTTTTAGCACTGGTTATTTACCACGCCGCACCTAGGGTTTACCCCTATATCCCCTGTTAGCACCATTGTTATTAACAATAATACGTTTTAATAATTTGTAATTATTAACAATTATTTGTAAAAATATATAGGCGATTTTTTTAACGTTATTATTTTCCTTATATAATAAAAAATAAATATATTTAATAAATTTATCCATTATAATTAATATATTATTATATTTAATTTTGGTAAATATTTTTTTAAAAATGGTAATTTAATTATAAAATCCATTGTAATAACTTGCTATATTTTATTCGGGCTGGTAAAAACTATAAAAATTCGTAAAATTTATATTTTGCGGATTTTCTTTTGGTATAAAATTCGCGATTTTTAATAATTCTTCGTATTTTTTATTATATTTTTTCGAAATTATATTATTATTTTAACCGTTTTTATATTTTGGAAATTTTTTAATATCCGTAGGTTTTATTTCCGTAAATTTTCCGTATTATTTTTGGCGTAATTATTATATTTATTATTATTAAGTTTCGGTATATTAATAAAAGATTTCCGTTTCCGCTTATGATAAAAATAATCCGTATTTTTTTTAATATTATATTTTCGTAATTTAATTTTCGGTTAAAAACGTCGGTTCTGCCGTTTTCCGTTGTTTTCCGGTTAATAATCCTAAAATGGAATTTTAATAGGAATTTTGTCACGGCCAGGCATACATTGGAGAACCTCAGTGTATTAGGCGCTATCGACGAAAATTCTAAACTGAAGAGAAGAGAGAAATTACAATCAACGACGCGCTCAAGAGACGCGCTTAAATCCGGAGTAAGTGGACCCTTGTCCGATCCCTGGCTCAGCGTGGCTGGTAGAGCCGAGTCGTGATTCTGAGGGTAGGTCTGGGGGCCTGATCCTCACATTACCCCCCTTTAAGGCCTGATCGACGTAGGCGGTCAGAGTCTTGAGTCTGTTACGTGTGTCTCCTCGGGGCCTTCCGCCGCTCTCGTGTCTCTTTCGCATCGTGTTCGGCAACATTGTCCTCGGGTCCGTCTTCCGCAAAAATATCCTCTGCTGCGCTCCTGATCCACTGTTGCAAATTTACCGGAGGTCCTGCTGCGTCCGGGTACTCCCTGTGAAAGGTATCCAGCAGTACTGGTGAATTTTTCAAGTCGCGGGCCTCATACCATGTCTCATCAGGGTCGAGTCCGACCCACGATACCTGATATTGCAACGTCTTCTTTCGTCCGAATAGTCGCGAGGCCAACACTTGCTCCACCTCCCACTCCGGTTCTCCGTTAATCTCGACCGGTGGTTCCGGCTTTTGATACTGCTGAGGTAATGGATCCGTTGCTGCTTTGCGCAGTCGGCTGGCGTGGAACAGCTTACTACCTTTATACCAGGCAGGGGTGTCGAGAATGAAGCTGTGACCCTTTTCCCCGAGAATCGTCCATGGTCCTGCATTTTGCGAGTCCAACTTGGTCGTAGGAGCTTCGGTGGAAAAACCCTTTTTGCTAACGTAAACCGCATCTCCCACCGTAAAGTCGACCGGTCGCCGTTTCTTGTTAGCCTGCCTCTGTTGCTCTATCTGCGCTCCGAGTCCATTGTTGCGGGCCAGCTCCTGAGCTTGCCGAGCTTGGCGGACCATTTCCAGCGCCTTTTGTTGCTGACCGGTCTCCAGGTCTTCTTCGGGTAAAGGTAGAGAGAGCGGGTCTCTAGGGCGAGCTCCTGTTTCTGCTTCGATCGGTGCCATGCCGATAGAGGCGTGAACGGACGAATTGTGGCCGAAGTCGAAGGCGGGAATATGCCGTCGCCAATTCGTTTGGTATTTGTCTACATAGAAGCGCATTTTCTGATCCAATTCAGCGTTGGTAATTTCGACGCTGCCCTGACTTTGAGGGTGGCGGGCGCTTCCATGTTTATGCTTTGTTCCTGTCAACTCGTTTAAAGTGTTTAGGAACTCGGATATAAACGGTCCGGCGTTGTCGGAAAGCCATAAGTCGGGGACGCCTTTCCAACGGTACACAGTCTGATAATACCGCATGGCCAAGGTCTCCGCGGTGTCTGTCTTTTTTCCCGGTAGGGTGGCCAAAAGTTTGGTCAATCGGCAGATGAAGACCCAGACGTAATTATAGCCTTCTTTATCCTTGGGCATATCTTTGCCGTCTACCATTACGTGCTGCCAACACCGTCTAGGGATCTCCAGTGGGTGCAACAGCCCAGGCGTCTTATCATGTCGTACCTTGTTGCGTTGACATTCGCGACAATTCTTAATGTAGCGTTTGACGTCTCGATTTCGGTCGGGCCACCAATAGTCCTTTTTCAGGCGGCTGAGGGTTTTATTCTGGCCTCCATGGCCGAAGATCTTGGGCTCATGAGCTTCGCGGATGAGAGCCGTTCTTAAGAAGATCTTGCCATCCTGGGTAGTCTCGGGTACCGTTAACAGACTGTCATGGCGACCTAGGTTCTGTTTTAGGTTCTCTTCCAGGATAAGGGCCACTAGGTCAGCTCCTTGAGGTGCGGAGGGTTCCAAGTTGTTAATTGTTGGAGGGGGCTCGCCGGGTTGGAAGTTAATCTTTTCCGGAGGGATTAATGCCATGGTGCGGTCTAGCACAGCTCGGGCCTTGACCGTAGGGTTGTCGACGGTTTTGCGCGAAAGGGCATCGGCTGCCACATTATCCTTGCCGGGACGGTATTTAAAGGTGATGTCGAAGTTGGCCAAGTAGTCAGCCCATCGTATCTGGCGAGCGGACAAAAGTTTTTTGGTCGACCAATAAATCAAGGCCTGGTGATCGGTAAAAACACAGAACTTGGTACCCAATAGGGCTGGTTCGAAGTCCTTTAGCGTATTAATCACAGCTAATAGCTCCTGGTCCTGAATCGGATAGTTTTGTTCAGCAGGGGACATGGTTTTGGACGAATAGCCGATTGGCTTCCAGCTGCCATCGTCCTGTTGCTGCCACACGACCCCGGCGGTGGCCCTGCCACTGGCGTCGGTGTCCATCCTGACAGGCATACCGGGTTTGAAGAAACTCATTACGGGGGCGGTGACCACCAGTTGTTTCAGCGCTTCAAAAGCGGCCTTCTGCTCGGGGCCTTTTTCGAACGGGACTCCCTTTTTCAATAATCGGGTCAGAGGTTCTGCTTGTTCGCTGGCGTGATGGCAGAACGTCCGAACGAAATTACATAGGCCTAGGAAGGATCGTACTGCGGAAACGGAGGTGACGTCGTCCCATTGCCAGCTGGTGATGGCTTCGACCTTTTTGGGGTCGATGCGGATACCTTTACCGATTTCTAGAAGTAAACCCAGGTACTCGATTTCGAAAACGCCGAAACTTGACTTTTTGATATCGCCTTGGAGTCCGGCTTTGTGCAGCCTGTAAATAACCTCCTCGGTTTGCTCAAAATGGACTTGCTCTGATTTATCCTCGGTGTAAATCAACACGTCGTCTGCGTAGGCGCTCGCGAAAGCGTCCAGCAGTTCATTAAGCTGAGCGTTAATAAAAGCTTGGAACCAGGCGGGTCCGACCTTCAGTCCAAAGGGTAAGACCTTCCACTGAAACGTCCCTTGTCGCGTTTTGAACGCCGTTAAGTACCGTGAGTTCGGATCCATTAGCAATCTGTTAAAAGCTCGGATAATGTCGATCTTGGTCATCCTCCGGGCTTTTCCACATTTGCTCAACGTCCCGGCCACGTCGGGGGCAAGTACTTGTCGTCCTTTGATGAATTTGTTTACCCATCGGTAATCCACACAAAAACGTTGCTCCTTCGATTGCGGTTTAGGAACGAATAGAGTCGAAGCTGCGGTCTCCTCCATTGTCCGTTCAATGAAATCGATCCTCAGAAGTTCGTCGATGGTTTCTTTTTCCAACTCCATCATCGCGAAAGGGGTCGAATAGCGGGCTGGCCTCCCCTCCAAAGGTTTCTCGAGTTCCAAAACCACGTCGAAGCCGGGTCGGCTAGGCGGGAGAATCGTCGACGCCTTTTTGGAAAAGAAACCTTCAAGGTGGGCAAGTGCTTTGGGTAACTTGGCTCGTACTTGCGCGATGTGCTCCGGGTCTTCGCCTGCAGGAAATGGAATGGGATGTCCATCGTGAGTCTTGTTCCATTGCAGGGCTAATACCGCATTAAGGCTGGTTGTAGGCGTATCGTTTACTGGTACCAGCGGTATAGGCTCCGTGGGTAACGGGGATCGCTTCCATCGATCTTGACGTGGGTCGTTAAGAAGGGCACAAATATTTGCTGGCAGGGCTTTGTTGGAAACGGTCTTTGGGATAGTCGGAAAGGCGCTAATTTCTGTGATCTGAGCCTGGTTTCCGTGTTGGCGTTTAGGGCCTTGAAGTATCTTGCGGACCTGGATGCGACGGTCTTCTTGTTCCATCTTGCGGTCCCGGCGGACTGCGTCAGCTTGGGCCTCGAGGTCCAGAGGCGGATTTGAACGTTGTACGACGATTGCCGGTGAGTATTGGGCCATGGCGGGCAGGTCGTTGGGCCAAACGAAGCTGCGGGTAGCTGGGAATAAGCCTACTCGATGCTTCGTCCACCATTCTTGTCCGATAAACACATCGTGTGCCGTTTCGAGGAGGATGAATTTCTGCCGTGGGAATTGTCGTCCGTCGATTTGCAAGGTGAGCCGAAGGTATTCGGTGGCTCTTGCGGTGACCTTCCTGTTAAAATCTCCAAAGTCCAAAGGTTTGGGGAGCTTTTTGATGGGTAGCTCTAAACGTTGGGCGACCTTTTTCGCGAGGCTCGGTCGGATGGATAAGTACACATCTGCTCCGGTGTCACAGAGAGCTTGGGCGTTAAGACCACGACCTTTGTCTTGCAATCGAATGGGAGCAAGAAAGGTGTTTGATTTAGGTGATCTATCGATTTTAGCTATCTGAGGCACGCAGACTGCCGAGGAGACTTCCGGCAGCCTTAGCAGTTTTCCGAATCCGACGAAGATAAGCTGTGGCCGGATCGTTCACAAGCCTCTCGATCGCCTTCGTGTTGAAGGGCGAGAACGGCGGCGATGTGAGCGGCCTTTTGGGGGCAATTGCGTGCCAGGTGCCCGGCTTCTTTGCAAAGGAAGCATCTACCCTCAGTGACCAATTTGGCGTTTTCTCTGCTGGGCGACTTCGGGGCGTCAATGGTCTGTGTGCGGGTTTGGTTCTTGGCTTCCTGGCTGTGCCGGCGATTCTCGCGTCGACGTTGTTTGCGTTCGGCGCTGGCTGAACGCTCACGGCGCTCTTCCCTCTTTTTGCGGTTCTCGCGGAGCTCCTCCCAAGCGCGTTGTTGGGCCAGCGCCGAGTTCGCAACTTCTCCGGCAAAGGTCTCGTACGAGATATTTGGGTCTTTGGATAGGCTGAGAAGCTGGGGGTTCAGGTTGGCAGGAATGTGCTCATAGAGAACCAACTTGCGTTCCGTTTTGGCAATGTTGGCTTTATCGGCTAGGCTGTTAACCTTGCCAATAAACTGGTGGATGTCTGTTGACTTGTCCGACAGACTAAACTTCAGGTGACGAAGCTCCTCACGGGCTTTGGAGGCTTGATTATCATCGTGGTAAACAGCGGCTAGGGTCGCGACCATTTCGGCTGCGCTGCTGAAAGGCATAATGGTGGATTTATAACGGCCTTGGATAAGGTCGTTGGCAAGCCCTTCAGTCAGGGAATTGATCACTGCCATGCGGCTTCTTTCTGTTTTGTAAGTTTCGTCGTCCTCTACAAATTTATCTGCGATTTTAGTGATCCATTTATCAAAACGATCCTTATCACCATCAAACATGCCGGGGTCGATGCCGGCTTTACGTGCCGTCCTGTCGTAGGCAGGGTTTTTAGCATTTTGGTTACTTCCGTAAGGCTTAAATGCTGTCCGGGCAGCGATACCATGGGGCTTAAACTCAGCCCCTCCAAAGGCGCTGTTCAAAGGCGTAATACCGCGGGTTTGACGGGTGGCATTGTTACTCCGGGTGGCGAGCTGGTCTTTAAGTTGGGCAATGGTGGCCAAAAGATCTTGCAGCTGTGATTGAGTGATTGTAGCCTGGCCGGCAGTGTTTTCGCTTTCGTCTGCCATTTCGCTTCTCATTTGGACGACAGGCGAGGGCGCTCTGCTTGGAAATTTCGGAATTTCGTTCCTGCCGTCTAACGTTTTGGCAGAAGGTTGGTGGGGAGGGTTTCGCGCCTCTCCTGGGTGCTCAGAAACTGACTCGTACTCGTACGATCCGTCAACTTCGATGCTGTCGACTGGCTGATCTTGCTCTGTGTCGGATTGGGGCTCAACGGGCTCTTCAGGCTCTGTGTTGGCGCTGGTAGGAGCGGGCTCTACTGGCTCTGGGCTCACTGGGGCAACTGTAATCTCTCCGTTTTGATCCGAGTCTTCGGTGTTGGGAGTAGCAGTGCCGGAAGCCAAATTATCTGGCTTTGCTGAGTTTGCGTTTGTCACGCGTTGGGATTGGCGAATCGGTGGGCCGTAATTTTTACGCGGCGACATTGATTTCGCGAATGGTGTCTTCTGTGGCCTAGTTTACCGTCGTGCACAGCCGACGTGGTGAACGATTGAATAAAGGGATTGAACGATATATTTTAATTGCTTCACCAGCAAATTATAGTGAGTTTAGAATTATGTCACGGCCAGGCATACATTGGAGAACCTCAGTGTATTAGGCGCTATCGACGAAAATTCTAAACTGAAGAGAAGAGAGAAATTACAATCAACGACGCGCTCAAGAGACGCGCTTAAATCCGGAGTAAGTGGACCCTTGTCCGATCCCTGGCTCAGCGTGGCTGGTAGAGCCGAGTCGTGATTCTGAGGGTAGGTCTGGGGGCCTGATCCTCACAAATTTCAATTATTGAATTTATTGTTTATTTAATATTTTATTAATAATTAAATTGGTTAAATTTTTGTAATCCGTATAAATTAATATTTTATATTTAATTTCGACTAGTTATAATTTCCATTTTTAAAATATTCGAATAATAGCCATTAACTTTTTATTATAAATTTTGTAATTAAATTTTAATTTATATAATTTTTATAAAAAAAACGCAAAAATGCATTTGTTTTTTTTTGTTTCGGTAATTAAATTATTTTCCAATTATATAATTCAATACGTGTCACAGACCTGAAGGACAGCCACTGGGCTGTCGCTTAGTCATGACCCCTGTCACGTGAAGGCGCGAGGGCCGAGCGCCTCGCGCGCGTATATCTACGCGAAATCTCTGCAGTCTCCGATATGTAGCTCCTCGAGCTACGTCTTCGTCAACAACCACCTGCTACCCTGTACCTGGAAGACTAGATAGCCAATATACTCTGTCCTGTTACCTGATCGCCCGCACCTACCTGTCCGCCCTGCCTGCCCGTGACAGTTTTTAATAATTGGAAATAAAATTATAATCGTTTTTAAATAAATATGAAAAGTAATTAACGTGGTTCATCAGGACCCCGGACATATCAGGACCCCGGACATTTTTCAACCCAGTTTCATCCTTTATTTTCCACACGTGTTCTTTCCCCCAACAGTAATGGAATCATCAAATTGCGAAGCGCGAATCATTCTTGCTCTAAATGAGCTCCGATCAAGCAAAAAGAAAAGCATACGAAAGGTTGCATTAATATATAATGTCCCAAAATCGACACTACACGACAGAATAAACGGCATCGCTTCTTTGGCCAATCGTCGGCCAGGCAACCAAAAGCTAACGGAAAGGGAAGAGGAAGTAATTGTCCAGTATATACTGGACCTGGATTCCCGAGGGTTTCCAGCCCAGATCGCTGATGTGGCCGCAATGGCCGATCATCTTCTCGCTGCGCGGGACGCGCGACCGGTCGGCAAGCAATGGGCTTATCGCTTCGTACAACGACGCACAGAATTAAAAACGCGTTTTTCTCGCGCTTACGATTTCCAAAGAGCTCTTTGCGAAGATCCTGACGCGTTAAACGCGTGGTTTCAATTGGTGGCCAATATGAGGGCCAAATATGGCATCCAAGACTGCGACATGTACAACTTCGACGAAACCGGCTTTATGATGGGCCAGATTTGCGCTGGAATGGTCGTAACTGGGTCCGAAAGACGCGGAAGAAGGAAAAAAGTACAGCCTGGCAATCGAGAATGGGCGACTGCAATTTGTTGCATCAGTGGCGACGGTTACGATATACCCCCGTATATCATCGTCAAAGGCTTTTACCATTTGTCCAATTGGTATACAGAAGGCGGTCTTCCGGACACGTGGCGCCTCAAACCCACCGTTAATGGATGGACCGACAACGAGACTGGCCTCGACTGGGTTCAGCATTTCGACAACCATACAAAATCGCGGACAAAAGGCGTATATCGGATGTTAGTGCTCGATGGGCACGGCAGTCATCGATCCCCTGAATTCGAGGGCTATTGCAAAGATCACAATATTATTCCACTTTACCTGCCTGCTCATTCATCTCATTTAACCCAGCCACTTGATGTCGGAGTGTTTAACGTCCTTAAGCGGGCGTACGGTCAAAAAATTAACGACTTTATCCGGGCCCACATCACTAACATCAGCAAAGTCGACTTCTTTTTGGCTTTTGCAGCGGCTTACAAAAAGTCAATGACAAAAGAAAATATGGCCGGGGGTTTTCGAGGGGCGGGAATTATCCCCCATAGCCCGGAAATGGTCATATCTAAGCTGGATGTTAGGCTACGGACGCCGTCACCTAAAGAGCTTGATTTTTCCAGCACCGAAACCTGGGTCTCTCAAACACCGCACAACCCGACAGAAGCCGTTAATCAATCTACCCTTGTTAAAAGTCGAATCAACTGTCATCAGGGAAGCTCGCCAACGCCTATTTTTAATGCTGTAAAGCAGCTAGCAAAAGGGTTGGAGTCGATTGCTCATCGAACCACACTTTTGGAAGCGGAGAACCACAGCCTTCGGAAGGCCAACGAAGCGCTTAGCAAGCGGCGCAGGGCTCAAAAAACACGTATCCGCGAAGGAGGGTCATTTACCATACAAGAGGGTCAGAATTTGCTTCAATCAAATGGTGCCGATGGTCTAATATACGAAAAGAAAGATGAAAATGGGGAGGGGAGTAGTGCGCAGCCGGCGACTAAACGACGTTGCGGCAACTGCGGTAAACCTGGACATAATGCACGCACCTGTCAGGAGGATGCAGAAATGTCTGATGTACATATATCCGATTGCATTGAGGTAAATTGAACAACGCTGGCGTTGCAATTGAAATTGGAAGTAGTATTGTGCAGGAAAAGTGTCCGGGGTCCTGATATGTCCGGGGTCCTGATGAACCACGTTAAAATTTAATTATTATTAAACAATTTTAAAATCGAGTTTATTTATATAATAATAAACGTATTTTATATAATCCATATTCCAAATATAATTTTCCTGGTTTTACTAAATTAATAAAATTACTTTTTTTAATTTATTATAATTTCAAAAAATTACCGAAATTATTTTTTTGGCAATTACGTGCCGTCACGTAATTCCCTTTTTTAGGTAATCTTTTTTCCGCCGGTCGGTAATTTTTTTTGGATAAGTGCCGCGAGGATGGGTGTGACCCCACCTGGCCTCTCTGGTAACGGCCCAATTGTCTGGTCGTAACATGCAGGTTGAATTTTGTATAAATCATCTACACAAGAACCGCCACTGGGCCTTTTGCACCACCTAGCCGAAATCGCAGGAGCCCAGTAGCTACTGCTGATTGTCTACATATATTGATTTCTGCAAAGAGGGCAATGCGGCGGTCCTGCAGCAAATCTATCGCCAGTGCTTCTTGAGACGGAGCAAAAGTCCTGGTGATCGCATAGAGTCAGTTACCTGTAGCCAAACGGATGTGAGGTACTGCCACGGTCAGTACATGCATTTATCATAATTAAAAGCCGTGCCAGAACTCCCAGGATACTCACTCACTACAAAATCTTTCTTGAAGGAAGCAACCACTACGATGCAGCTGACAAGTTTGTTGTTCACAGTCGCAATGAGTGGGAACGATCGCATTTTTTACAACGTCGGACGTGCAGAGTACGTGAACACAAGTCACCATTACTAACTAGCTAAGGTAGTACTCCGTTGAATCATCTCAGTGCAATTCACGTAGGCAATATTCTCGAAATTCCAGGGGATGCAGACACGAGATCGGACAGAGGAGGCATGTGCCAGTCACGTTTCAATGCACGTGATCTAGAACATGGAGCACATTCAACCAACTGAGTCGTAATTAGATGGCAAGAGACCTTGCAACGTAGCCAAGTTTCCACGTTACAATATTCGCAGTAATCGTGGTGATTGTCAACAGGCACAGTAAGTACTATGACTATGTAGTTTTCATGGAATATTTCCATGGAATATTCATCGGTCGCCAAACTGTCCATATACCGAACTTGTTATAGCAAAAGAACCCTTGGTCATGTTATCGCAAGTCAAAGGCAATACTGCATAATTCTGCTCGAAATTGCACAATCACCCAGCAAGTAGCTCTGTCTTCAGCTGCCCCGTTTGATCAACGCGATATCCGCTTGTCCACCTGGTCTTCCCTACTTGTTAGGGAAAATACTGGGCCGGGCGGGGTTCTGATCGCTCAGGCCTCGTCCAATTTATCAAGTCTCGCCATGTTGCATCGACAAGTGCGTGTGTTCAAGGCTCTACTATGTGATTGTTCATGCAAGGAAAAGAGGGGACAGGCTCCTCCCCCGCCATAGTAACAGCATGGCATCTTTCTATAGTCTGTCGAGGCTGGAGCGTGCCCCACACCGCTCTACTCGGTGGTCCGGGGCAGGAGGGAAGCGACAGGCCATGGTTAGGTCCGCAAAAGTCTATCCCACTGCTGGTGCAGCAAGGTTTCGTGTTGAAAGAATCACGTCTTTTTGGGGGAAAAATATCCGGTGCCAGATCCAATTTGCCCATTAACCCGAGGCCTGGAAATCGCATCGGTGGACCGACTCTTGCGCGATTGCAAAGGCTGGCTAGCGAGCGGCTTTGCTTTCCTGTTCCGCTTGTCTCCACCGCAAGGCGACACACGGGGGTATGGTAACAAGTGTCATGCAAAGTTAAAAGTTGCAAACAAGCAGCGCCAAAGGATCACGTGACTGATTCAACGAACGAACGGTCTGCGTCGTGCGTGAAAGAATAGCTTTTATGCAACAGGTTACACGCATTGTCAGATTCGGGCACATCAATACGGTGGACATCCTGGTGGAGTTGCTGGATAAGTCCCTGAACGTGTTTGCGCAGTGTTGCTACTGGGTGGAGTCAGCCGGTCACATAGCCAAAGGACCGCTCGATAGTCAACCCCAAAAAAGCTTGGAATAAAGAACGTGCCCTCTCCACTGTGGGCATACCCGGCATTATCGGATCGCATCAACCATCTGTTATTTCTTTCTTTTTAATCATGGGATGACCGTCATGTCTTTTGTCTTCTTTCAGCCCTGTCACTTGTCCTCCATCAATCAAGTGGCAGTTTCGATGCAACATGAAGCTGCCACATCTCTTGCTAGTCTTGGCTCTGGCGACGCTGTGTCTAGCGCAGGCAACTGACGTGCAGCTGCCTGCATGTGCGGTAAGAAATGTCTTTTTTTTTTTGTCTTTTTTTTCTCTTCTGGCCCCCAAGATCTCAGCTGACGACAAACAGACTACATGTAGCATCAAGGCCTTGGCCAAGTCGGCCTGCGCCACACAGCCACTAACCTCGATGCGCGAGTGCATGTGCACCGACGCCGACTTCATGACAGAATCGACGGCCTGCGTCAAGGTCAACTGCACCGTCAAGGAAGGGCTGGTGGCCCTGCGAGCATCCAAGCTGATGTGCGGCGAGACCCCGCGCGACGAGGGCTGGTATTACCGCATAATAGTCTTGGTCTTTTCGCCCATCGCCTGCGTCCTCGCCGCCATCCGCGTGCTGTCCAAAGCCTTCGTCATGGGCTGGAATCAACTGGGACTCGACGACCTTTGCATAACCATCGTGATCGTTACCGGCATTATACCAGCCACAATCGTTACTTTGAACGGCACTATCCCCAATGGCCTCGGCGTCGACATTTGGGCCGTTCCCGTCGATCACATATACCAGTTTTTGAAGTTCCATTTCATTGTTACCATAATATTTTTTTTCCAAGTCGGCATGCTTAAGTTAGCGCTGCTTTTCTTTCTCATTCGCATCTTCCTCGACAGGACCGTCAAACGACTTTTGTGGGCCACCGTGGCCGTTGTTAGCACATTTACCACCATCACCACGTTGACGATGGCTTTGCAATGCTACCCGAGAACCGAGGCTTTTTGGATGTCCTGGGATGGCTCGCCCGAATACCAAGGAGAATGCAAAATAGACGTCACGGCCCTCAGTTTGTCCAACGCTTCGTTTAGCGTCATAGCGGACATTTGGATGCTAGCCATTCCGCTGTGGAAATTGAGAAAGCTGCAGCTGCAAAAGAAGAAGAAGCTGAGCGTCGCCGCCATGTTTGCCATGGGCACATTGTAGGTTTTTGGTTCTTGGGCCTCTCCCTAGCTCCTGCACCGCTAACAGAACACAGCTCCACCATCATCAGCTGCTACCGAATCCACATCCTATCCCACGGCCGAAACAGCCACGACAACTTCACCTACACGGAGCTGCCCATCTCGCTCTGGTCGGTCGTCGAGCTGATGGTGGGCGTCATCTGCGCCTGCATGCCGGCCATGCGGCTGGTGTCGGTGCAAATCTTCCACAAGGTGTCGCACACCATCACGCAGTCGGCGAGCCGCAAGTCGCAGGGGCCCACCTCGGCCCGCGACAAGATGGTGCTGAGCGACCGCGACCCCGAGGACGGGCTGGGCGGCGCCGTGCCGCTGGCCATGCAGAACCTGTACCCCGGCATGGCGGCCGCCTACCGCCTCCAGGACGAGCTGTCCAAGCCGCCGCCGACCGCGCCCAGAAACGTCGTCACCAGGGAGGAGGTGCGCTCGGTCCGCACGACGCGGGACGCCTTTGCCGCGTCCAAGGGCCTGGACGACGACCAGGTCAGCCTCGTCGACGTGCGGGGCGTCAAGCATGTGATGCCCGGGCGGTCGAGGACGGGTTCCGCGCCCGCCGGTAATTATTCAGCAAAGCACAGGGGTTCGTGGATATAATGCAACCGATTTGGCCGGAATGGTGGGGGGATAACTGGGAGAGGGAGGACGCCCGTGGGCAGCGTTGCTGCTCGCGCTGGACCTCGGTTGGATCGGCATCCACAGGCTAGCTGCATTTTGAGAAAGAGGAACAGAACTGTTGTCGCTTGCAGAGTCAGGACAAGCGGGTCAATCGCATCTCGACGTTGCGATGCTCCGCAAAGATCAAACGGTCGGAAGTGGATCTCTTTTTATTAAGCATTGAGCGCAATCATTCGTTTTCTTGCATACCCCTGAAGTTGGCGTTGTGGAGTTCTATGGGATTTTGTTGTATTTAATTGCATTTTTTTTTCTATTTTCTACAAGTCTTTGTAACTTTAAGACACGATGCAGACTAGCGCGCGAATCTCGTATATCAAAATAATAGCTTGATATTCGGTGCGGCTGTTTTCAACCGACTTCTTTTTAAGGAATGAATGCCTTGCCTTATCCGGACGCACCCGAGCCCAACCGAGATGAAGTTGGCTGCCCAGCGGTGAGAAAGCTGGGGTTGATCGGATCGGCGGCTGGTCTTTCTTAGCTAGGTCGGTGCTTATCCACGTGCTCCGCAGATACCAGAAGTAGGAATAGATGAGGCATGGGTGCAAACCCACTTCTGACTCGGTACCACGACAAGAATACTGAATATAGCAACCTGCTGGCTGCCCTTGCCGTCAAATGCCAGGCAATCACACGTGGTAGTGTGGCAGTTGGGGTCTGCTCGAGATCGGTCTGATTTACCGGGGTGGCCTGCCAAGTCGGGAGAGATAAGCGTACATTGGAAGGTTGCAGTTTGACAGCCGGCGTCATGCTGCAGGTTGGTAAGCATCGGAGCGTGGTATCGATGGTGCACTTCGTGTTGTTAAAAACAGCCCTTGCGAATGAGTCTAGGGTACTAAATTTGGCTTACTTTGTACAATTGCGACTACCCTTCTTGGGAAGGTCCTTTGGGAAGACACATGAATGTTTCAACCACATGGATCAGTTGGCCTTGGTGCACCTGGAAGGCCACTTCGTAAGGACGAACGAGGTACCCTGCCAATAACAGCCAGGGTAATAATAGCAGTAGTCCATGTAATAGTAATAGTCTGAAGCCTGCAGCTTAATACATCGGCTGGATCGTGAATTATCTACAGAGGCTAACTACAATACGATGCGTTCCGACCCACGGGCGCGGAATGCCTATACAAACGAGGCCTGCAATTCCGGGGTTCGGGCTATTCAGCCAAGCCGCACTTACGAAAACCGGTGAACAACACGACGCTTACCAACAAACCGGTGAACACAGGGGGTAGCTTTTTAATATTACCCCAGTTAAGCCGCAGTCCCATTTTATTACCATGTAGGCACGTGCGGCTCAAGCGCCATGTATTGTTGATCCCTTCCCACGTGCGTAACCTGCAGGCCAAACTGCTGCTGGTACGACATAACGTTCGTCTAATATAGCTCCGACGGTCCCAAACGTGTCTTGATGGCGTGTGAACTCGATCCTTCGATATATTAGCGTTATTAACCCAAAGGGTGTCAATGTGTCATTTACGCGGTTCCGGTTACGGGGTTAATTCCGCACCCGCCATAACGGACTGCTAGCCCAGTCTGAGAACTTTAATCGGGATGCTAAATTTAGCCTTTGCGACAGAGTGGCTGGCATTATGCGGTAAACGTTGCAATGCTGATTCCAGATATCGATGCCGGGACGCAAAGCCGGATAGACGAGGTATACAAAGTGGAAAAGCAAGCAAACTATGTTGAGGCTGATAAAACAATCACGTTGCTGTTTGGGCCTTTTCCGAAAATGTTCAAAAGAGTGGTCTTGCTGTCGATCCACTGTACGAGATACCCGCATATTAAGAACCTTTTTAGCAGTCGATTCTAGCATTGAGAGAAGACGATTTAGCGTCAACTAACGGAATCTGGAACTTAATGCCATGAAATGATGAACGCAGCTAGAAAATCGACATGAGGGCTACCGTACTGTCGGGGAATCAGACTTTTCCACCAGTTTCTAGATCAAATCTTGAAGAACATGACAGGAGCTTATTTCCAGCATGGTTGAAAAGAAAAAAAATCTCAACCATCAAATTAAAGGATGATCTCAAAAGTCACTAACTTCCCGCTGTGGCAATAAAAGTAAATGTACATACCATGGACGCGCAACAGGTTTTAGGGAGTGTAGTCAATGGACCAGGGTGGACGTGCACACAGAAAACACAAAGACTTTGCACCCCAGGCGACACATACTGGGTCTTTCCGTGTCATGTACAATGCTCCACCATTTCATGCCACTCTCCTGATCAACAACATATGCAGAGAAACGGGTCTTGGAGCTCAAAGTGGCAACTGGCAAGGTTTAGACCACAAAAAGCTTTCAGTAGGGCTGCGCTCTGATCTGTCTACTTATTAGATGAAATCTCGGAGTGGTCAGCATATATTCATGTCTTCACCCCACCTAGAGCTGCTCCCTCTGGGGTTCCTGTCCTTCTGTTCCGATAGTATGGCCCTTTACGCATGCGTCTTTGATAATGTACTCCAGACTGTGGCGGTCGGTTTTCATGTTCGTGTAACAAAGCCAGAGGAATCCCTAATTCATCAACTTAGTCGAAGCAAACTTGCGGTATGAGATGCATTGTCAAAACATGGGCCTTGTGGGCATGTCAACCTTCACAGCAAGATGCAAGACGAAGGCCCAGAAGACTTGTACAACAAATAGCTCCTCATTCATATGATGCTTCTGAAAGTGAGGGTAGCCCAGAGAATAAACCATTCTGTCTTTTAAAATAAAAAGAGGTGAATGCCTAGATAAGTGTGGACACTTGATCAATGATTTTCAAGAATGATTGACCACAAGACCAATATGTTACGACCAGACAGTTGGGCCGGTACCAGAAAGGCCAGGTGGGGTCACACCCCTCCTGACGACAATCAACCAAGGATGGTACCGACCGACAGAAAGAGGATTACATATGGAAAGGGTCACGTGACCGCACGTGACCAGAGGAGGGTGCTATAACTGATAGGTGCCAAGAATCACATAGCACCCATAGCAAATGATAGAAATGATATGACCGCTCACCAACATATCCGACATAGCAAACATATCACTACCAGGGACAACGGACTATATAAAGCACGCTCATTACCGTGTAGATAGATTCGATTCTAGGATTGCTTAGCAGCAATCAAACTCTAGTTAACCTCAATACTTACTTGAGAACGATCATAACTTCACCCCCCAGTCATTGAGAACCCCAGTTACCCAGTCAGACGCTCAGTTGCTTCAACCCACTGTACTTTACCATAAGAACAGGTTACCCGATACCTTGATCGTAACATTTTGATTGCTCCTGTTCAGTACTTTGCCTTGAAGCATACCGAGCAGTATCCGACAACATGTCTTCCCAGACGTCTAAAAACAACACTCCCAGCACCCCGGCTACAAGCAGCAAGGCGGCCCAGAAAGCCCCTGCTCGGCCCAAGGACGATAGCGACAGTGATGACGAGGAAGACCAGCTCCGTAGGCAGGTTGCTCAGACCAACCAGGAGCTCCACGAACAGACGCTCCGCGCAACCCAACTCCAAGAGGAACTCCAGGCTCTCCGAGCCAGTGCTAACGTTACCTCAACCCCTCTTGATGGGCGCGAGAGATTTAAACTTAACCCCCCAGCCACATTCGATGGTACACCTGGACAACTTAAAGGGTACCTTGTACAGGTACGCACCTACCAAACATTCCATCTGGAAACTTTCCGCAGTGAAACAGAAAAGGTGGTACACGCGGCCACTTTCCTCCGAGGACGAGCCTTGTTTTGGTTCGAGCCTCTGTTGCAGGAATGGCTTGATGTACCCCCCGAAGAACGACGCCAAAAAGTCACCGACATTTTCTCAACCTTCGCAGGGTATGAACGCACCCTCCGTTCCTTGTTCCAGGAACCCGATGAGAAACGACAGACCGAACGAAACTTGGCCAACCTACGACAAACCAAGTCAGCCTCCGTTTACGCAGCCGAGTTCAGAAGGCTAGCAACAAGGCTGGACATGACTGAAGAAACCAAGATCCTCCAGTTCTACCAGGGACTGAAGTTAGAAATAAAAAACGAAATATCCAAGCTCGACCGACCCGAGGATTTCCTCGAGTACGTCGAACTTGCCATCAAACTTGACAACCGGATTTACGAACGCCGACAGGAAAAACAAGGCGGACAGCGAGTGTTCGTCACCTCAACTCGACAAACCAACACGGGACGCAAGTACCAACACCCCCAACCCACATACCACAGAAACAATGGTGGATGGCAGCAGCCCCGTCACATGGCGCCCCAGACCTACAGTACAGCTTATGGTACCCACAGTGGACCCATGGACCTCAGTGCCACACAACACAAGAAGCCCCGTAAAGACCCCAAGAGTGGCAAGTGTTTCAAGTGCGACAAGACAGGGCACATCGCCAGAAACTGCCCGAGAAACCAGGAAGATATCCCTGATTTTAGGGGCAAGACCGAAAAACCACGAGGACTTAATGCCACCAATCACCAGCAACTACGGCCTGACCAACACAGCACGATGAGCTGGACCACCTGCTACGATAACAATTGTATGGTACACAACAGCTCCAAAAACGACGCAGGATGGTACCCACAAAAGCCCCGAGGCACTCGAACCCTAGCAGTAGGAAACCG
Organism: Pyricularia oryzae 70-15; assembly: GCF_000002495.2. Taxonomy (NCBI): domain Eukaryota; kingdom Fungi; phylum Ascomycota; class Sordariomycetes; order Magnaporthales; family Pyriculariaceae; genus Pyricularia; species Pyricularia oryzae. The sequence continues at coordinate 6,318,689 of NC_017849.1, read as the reverse complement.
AGTACCCCTAGGAACAGGACAACCAACGAAGTTACACCGACAAGAAACCCAACTACCCGAACTCACGGATTCGGATGCCTCCGGAGAATCGGATGAGGAACTTTTGGGACAAACCCACCACATTAGAACAACCAATTAACGTTAGTCCTTAACACAAGAATTAAGCGAGGATTCAAAAGAAAAGTCCAGCGAGGAAGAGACCATGCCCTCGAGCCAGTATAACGCAGCAAGGGAAAACAACCCCTACATATACGAAAATAAGCACATCGACTTACACCGAAACGACCAATCAGTACAGTTTCCCGGATTGCCATTTCAGGCACAAACCCGACATTCTACAGGACCAGTCAACGCAACTTTTGGAGACCACCCGACCTTGGACACCAAACACCCTCAACACGCAGAGATCTTTTGGGCAGAATGCTTCCGAGACAACTGTGGATTCCACTTAAGCAGGAAGATAGTCCACAACTTTTTCCCACGACGACGCAAAGCAACAGGCATTCACGAAGTATATACCACAACCGACCTACCAAATTGGGAAATTAAGATAAGACTCAACACTGAGCCAGCCGTAATCTTCACGCCTAACGACAACTACCCCATGGCGTGTTGCAACCAGAAACAGTTCCCATGGTATAAGTGCACCCGAAGCGTATACAGAGTACATATGCTAGCCAAATCACAGGCCTGGCACGAACAGAAATCACGGCAACCAGGACCTGCACCAATGACCAGAATTGTGTGGAACCCCAACGTACGAGATAACGAGATAACCACGAACGCACGCAAGACACCCGTGCCAGCGAAACACCCATTTGACCTAGTCGAAACAAGAAGTAGCCACACACCCAGGGACAAGAAAAACAAGGACCCACGACGCGAGTCCAGCAAGTTAAAAAACTAAGATAGCCAGACGGCACAGGGCACCGAACGGCGACAATAGGAACGAAATAAAAAACCCTGAACGCTATACAAGACACCATAGCAGCACATGAACACATATTTCTCGACATACGACTCGATGGCAGACCCATACGAGCACTCCTCGACAATGGAGCACAAGGCAACTACATCTCACCAAGGGTCGTAGCGAAACGACGGATACCTTGGCAGCAAAAAAAGGAACCATACCAGTTGCAGACCGTGGAAAGAGAGGTAGTTTCATACGGGAACGGCACCATCGAAACAAAGACCGTACACCTCTGGATGGAGAGCTATGGACGAAAGGAACAAATCACCTTAGACATTACGGAGATAGGGGACAAAAACGTGATATTAGGAATCCCCTGGCTCAGAAGGAGCAACCCCCGGATAGATTGGACAACCGGCCAAGTCCAATGGGAAGAGCCGTTAGCCTCTGAAGGAAAACCCAAGAAAAGAATTTCACGCAACGAGCGTAGGGCATAGGAGCGAAATCAACAAAAAATTATGGCGCTATTGAGGAAAAGCGAGCCACGCCTGGAGCCAACATCGGAAGGATCGCGACTATCCATGAGCGAAGAACGATCGAACCTTACCACATTAATCGACAACATCCCGGCCGAATACCGGATATATGAACGACTATTCAGCCCCGAACTCGAAACAGGACTACCCGAGCATAGTCCGTTCGACCACGAGATACCATTGAAAGAAGGAACACAGCCCAAGTTCCACAAAATATACGGCTTGAACCCGACACAAATGGAGGCACTAGACGAGTACCTCGCAAAAAACCTCAAGAAAGGTTACATCAAACCATCGACATTACCAGCAGGATACCCAATCCTCTTCGTACCAAAGAAAAACGGAAAATTACGACTATGCGTGGACTACAGACAATTAAACGACATCACCATAAAAAATTGCTACCCACTCCCACTAATAGGAGAACTCCGAGACATGCTCTACCAAGTACAATGGTTTACGACACTAGACCTCAAAGGAGCATACAATTTGATCCGCATAAAGGAAGGCGAAGAATGGAAAACCGCGTTTCGCACCAGACGAGGACATTATAAGTACCTAATAATGCCCTTCGGTCTTACCAACGCCCCAGCAACCTTCCAAACCATGATTAACCACGTTCTCAGGGAATGCCTAGACATTTTCGTCGTTGTCTACCTGGACGACATCCTTGTCTTTTCCAAGACGTTGGAAGAATACAAGCAACACGTTCACACAGTTTTATAAAAGCTGCAAAACGCTAAACTCTTAATTGAGCCCGAGAAGTGTCTTTTTCACAGCAAGCAAATCAATTTCCTAGGATACATTATCGCTCCTGGAGAAATTAGGATGGAGAAATCGAAAATCCAAGCAATAAAGGAATGGCCTCAACCACAGAACGTAAAAGACGTTCGGGCATTCCTCGGATTCGTGAACTTTTACAGAAGGTTCATCAAGGGATACGGCGCGATTGCCACCCCATTGACCAACATGACCAAAAAAGACTTAGAATTCCAGTGGACGGAACAGACACAACAGGCCTTTGAACAGCTACGAGACGCAGTAGCCAGAGAACCAATCCTCAAGATACCAGACCCAACGAAACCTTTTAAAGTCGAGACCGACGCATCGGACTATGCGATCGGAGGACAACTTAGTCAGCGAGACGAAGAAGGACGGTTGCATCCTTGCGCCTTCTTTTCACAAAAACTACATGGACCAGAACTCAATTACCAGATTTACGACAAAGAGCTTATGGCCATCATTCGAGCATTTGAAGAATGGAAACCACAATTATCCGGAACTAAACACGAAGTGTTAGTTTATACGGACCACAAGAACCTGACCCATTTCACCACCAGTAAAGTGTTGAACAAACGGCAAATCAGATGGTTAGAATTCCTGTCAGAATTCCATTTCAGGATCATTTACCGAAAAGGGACGGAAAACGGCAGGGCCGACGCCCTTAGCCGAAGACCAGATTACGAGAATATAGTGCCAGAGGAAACACGGGTTATCCTTACCACAGACGGAAACGGAAACCTTTTACCAGCACACCGGAACCTTATGATAACAAATACGGTAACCACACCAGAAGAAATACGGAAGATCCACGGAAACAAAGCCCACGGACACCAAGGAATTTCCAAGACATGGAAACGGCTAAAACAGCATCACAACTTCAAAGGAACACGACAAGAAGTACGAGAAGCCATTAAGGACTGCGAACTTTGTGCCAAGAGCAAGTCCGCAAGACATAGGCCTTACGGACTCCTACAACCCTTACCAGCCCCCAGCAAGGCATGGCAGACCATTACAATGGACTTCATCGTCAAGTTACCTCCTTCGGAAGAACCACTCACTAAGACCAAGTAGTAGTAGTAGTAGTAGTAGTATTATTTAACGCCGGGCTCGGCCCGGCTCATTAGCCGGCCGTTAGCAACCTCCCGAGGGGTATCTCGGCGCGCTTTCTATTTTCTCTATTTACACAGCGGAAAACAAGGGCATAGAAGCGAATCGAGCCTGACCGGGTTCGTGCCCGGTCCTGCTTACAGGTTTGTTCACTGACGCGACCCCGTGCCTTCAGGCGCACGGAGGATTCGTCTGACGGCAGTTGACGGCTCTTCATCGAGAGGGGCCTGTGTCCAAACAGCGGAGCTGTCGGTCGTTTGTAGCCATGGAGACGAAGTTCCCAACAAGTGTGGGCTCGACGGCACAGGCGGGTGGTTGTTGTCGATAGCCAGCCGGGTTATCCTTGCCACGGGTAAGCGGGGGAGGAGGTGGAGGGAGCAGGATTCGAACCTACGTTACTCAAGCACTAAGACCAAGTACGACAGCATACTGGTTATAGTGGACAAGCTCACCAAATACGCCTACTTCCTACCATACAAAGAAAGCAGCAACGCCGAAGAAATCGCCTACACATTCCTACGAGTGATTGTCAGCAATCACGGACTTCCAGAAAACATTATCACAGACAGAGACAAGCTCTTTACATCAAGATTTTGGAAATCCCTGATGGAACAGCTAGGAACAGACCACAAGCTATCCACAGCATTCCACCCACAGACGGACGGACAAACAAAACGAGCCAACCAAACACTGGAACAATATCTAAGATGTTATGTGAACCACAAACAAGACAATTGGGTACGATTGTTACCCACAGCACAATTCGCCTATAACAGCTCAGAGAACGAAAGTACCAAGACAACCCCGTTTTACGCCAACTATGGATTTAACCCTACAGCGTACGGAGAACCAAGAACTACAACTACGGCACCGCGAGCCGACAAACAAGCGAGCGAGCTACGACAGTTACACAAAGAACTCCAGCAGGAACTAGAGTTCGTACGAGAAAGAATGATGAAATACGCCAACCAGCATCGGATGAAGGGACCATCCTTTAAAGAGGGAAATAGCGTCTATCTCATTCGACGCAACATTAAAACACAACGACCTAACAGCAAGCTCGATTTTAAGAAGTTTGGACCTTTTAAAATCAGCAAGAAAATTAGCGACACCAACTACAGACTGTCATTACCAGACACCATGAAAATTTACCCCACATTTCACGTATTACTACTGGAACCGGCACCACACGGCACTAGCACACAAGAAACGATCGAGATCGACGCAGAACAAACCTACGACGTTAAACGAATACTCGACCACAGACGAAACCACGGCAAAACAGAGTACCTTGTTAAATGGGAAAATTATGGGCATGAAGAAAACATTTGGGAACCCCTTAACCACCTCCAGGATTGCCAGGAACCGCTCCGCCAATATTATTAGGAGTTGGATCTGCGAGCAAGTCAGCCAAGAAAAAGAGGACGACCTAAGAAAGCACCACCTACCATTCCCAGAAGTTAAAGACCGACCGGGACTCGAAACCATACCACCAGACGAACCTATGGAGGAACTATCAATATGCAACATAAAGCAGGAAACACCAGGAAACGACTTACCAACGGAATGTTGCGCAAGAACATTTATCTCATCCAACAACGAAGGATTCAGAGGACCCATCGGGAAGGTCGAATCCCAGACAAAATTGGAATCCGGAAGAAACGACTCCAGGGACACTTCAGGAAGGACCTCGGCTGATCGCCGTCGCTCCTCCTGCTCTGCCTCCTCACGCTCCACCCGATCCAATTCCTCCAGATTGTCAATACCACGACGAACCGCCCGCATCATCTTCTCAAACCACATTTTCTTTTGACTTCTGAGACGCAAGAGCTTTTGACGCTCAGCCGCCAACTCTTGCTCCCGCTCCAACAAACGCAACTCTTGAGCCTCGACGTCGGCATCCAGCTTGGAGTGTTGGGCTGCCAGACGGTGAAGCTGCTCCCGCGAGATACCCATCACATCACATCGCGAGCGACCGAGGCGGACGCACTCGACACAACGTGAGGAATCGCGAGGCGACACAGCGCATTTCGCAATCCCTTGCGACTCGCAAGCAGAACAAGAAGGCATTTCGACCGCTGAAGAAAGAAGCACAGAAAGCAAATCGTCGCGACGAGCGGTGGAAAAGCGACCGCGAAATTTGTTAACTCGACTAGACATGGCGCAAAGCAGTTAGCAAAGAAGGAATAGAACCAGAAGACAAGGATCAGGGGAGTACAGACTATTTAAAGGCCAAAGGGACTTGGCCAAAGGAGAGGAGACCTGATGTTACGACCAGACAGTTGGGCCGGTACCAGAAAGGCCAGGTGGGGTCACACCCCTCCTGACGACAATTAACCAAGGATGGTACCGACCGACAGAAAGAGGATTACATATGGAAAGGGTCACGTGACCGCACGTGACCAGAGGAGGGTGCTATAACTGATAGGTGCCAAGAATCACATAGCACCCATAGCAAATGATAGAAATGATATGACCGCTCACCAACATATCCGACATAGCAAACATATCACTACCAGGGACAACGGACTATATAAAGCACGCTCATTACCGTGTAGATAGATTCGATTCTAGGATTGCTTAGCAGCAATCAAACTCTAGTTAACCTCAATACTTACTTGAGAACGATCATAACTTCACCCCCAGTCATTGAGAACCCCAGTTACCCAGTCAGACGCTCAGTTGCTTCAACCCACTGTACTTTACCCTAAGAACAGGCTACCCCGATACCTTGATCGTAACACAATAGTCTTCAACTAAGCGGGCATCGTCACGCAATCAGCAGACATCCCAAGTTCGCTTCATCCACTGATCAATTAACGCTCGAGTGAGCGGCGACGTCGCTGGGATTTAGGCCCAAATCGTCGAGGGTGACAATGTCAGCACATCACGGAACTTGGTTACACGGACCATCCATTCGACCGTCTTGTCCGAAACTTGGGGCATGAGCGGCCTTTTGCAGAAAAGTCTCCCCGAAGCGGCTTGTAAGATTTTGACGGATTACATTCCGGTAGGCGGTGCTTTTGCCAACACGTCTGTTGTTGGCTGCTCAGGTTCCGCCGTCTTACATTTCGGTCGCTTATATTTTCCTTTGCCAAGATCACTTGCGTTTTCGTTCTGCTCGTGACTCTCAACTGCGCTACTCTTCTGCGCTGGGCATAATATACGGCGACGGCGGTGACGCGTGCTTATGCCAGGTACAAGGTTGGAGTAGATTCTGCACAATATATATAGACAGCTTCAGTCCTGCAGCAACGACTACCGACGAGAAAGTATGACTAGACCAGCCAGAGGCATTCACGGCAACTGCAACTGCTCCCGAATATCCCAACAGCCCGCGGACGACTGAGTGATTAACAATGAGGCCTAGTTACGCAGCCCTCCCCTGCCTGGCAATCGCTGCCGCAAATCCCGAGGTCTTTGACTATGTCATTGTTGGCGGCGGCACCGCCGGACTAGTGGTGGCGAACCGGCTTTCAGAAAATCCAAACGTACGGGGTGGCGGTCATTGAGCCCGGCGGCGACGAGCGGAACAACCCCAACGTGACTCTCGTCACTAGCTATCTCAACATGTCTGCGTTTGACACCCCAATCGACTGGGCTTATGAGACCGTGCCCCAGGTCGGAATAAACGGCGAGCCGCAGATTTATCACCAGGGCAAGGCGATTGGAGGAACCAGCGCCATCAACGGTACGTACCTCTGTTTGCTGCACCCGTCAACTTTTACTGTCCCTCTTGAATTTAAATGGCAATCTAAAGTGTGTTTCTACCAGCCATGGCATACATACGTAGCAACAAGGCCGACATTGACGCCTGGGAAAAGCTGGGCAACCCTGGCTGGAACTGGGACAATTTATATCCCTACTCCCTGGCTGCCGAGAACTTTAGCATCCCCGGCCCGGGCTTGCAGGCATCGGGCGTGACCTTTGACCCAGCTTTCCACGGCGTGTCGGGCCCCATCCGCACCGGCTGGGGAAACGACTTTTCCAACCTGACCCTCACGCCGCGGCTGCGCGACGCATGGCGGGAGCTCGGGCTCCCCTCGAACCTCGACACGGGTGGCGGCGACAACCACGGCGTCTCGACGAACCCGCTCACCGCCCAGGCGGGCCCGCCAGACATCCGCTGGGATGCGGCCCGGGGATATTGGTACCCCGTGGAGGACAGGCCGAACCTGACGATCATCAAAGGCACGGTTTGGCGGCTGGTTTGGAGGGGTGGCGACGCGGCCAGCGGGAAAGGGGCCGTCAGCGCCAGCGGCGTCGAGTACCTGGATCAGGACGGACAGGTTGCTGTTCTTGCGGCTACCAAGGAGGTGGTTGTTGCGGCCGGTTCACTTAGAACCCCGCTCGTTTTGGAGAGCTCCGGCGTTGGCAATCCAGGGTACGTTTTGGCCTCGTTGGGGGAGGAAATATTCGGAAACGATTATCAATAAAACTAACGAGCAAGGGGCAGAATCTTGGAGAACCTGGGGATACCCGTCGTGGTTGATCTTCCAGGCGTCGGTGAAAATCTCCAGGAACAGGGAAACAACCGCGTCGTCTACAGCACCACTCCAGAAGCTGCGGGCATCGGCATATCGCAAACCTGGGCCAGCCCGGCCGACATATTCGGCAGCGACCTCGCCGACGTCGCCAGCCGCACCCGCGATGAACTGCCCCGCTGGGCCGACCAGATCGTCTCGGCGTCGGCCGCCACCGGCGCGCTGCTGAACAGGACTGCCGTCGAGGCGGTTCTGCGGGCGCAGCACCAGCTGGTCTTTGGAGGCGCTGCGGCAGAGGGGAACGCCTCCACGCTGACGGAATTCGTCACGCAGAGCCTGGGAACGGGGGTACTGATCGTGTCGCACTGGACGCTCTTCCCCTTTTCGCGCGGCAGCGTCCACCTCGCCTCGGCCGACGCGGCCAGGATCGACGAGCCCAGGATCGACCCGCGGCTGAACCTGGTCGAATTCGACATTAGGGCCCAGACCCAGGCCGCCAGACTGGGTGCGCAGCTGGCAAAGACTGGTTCGTTGAGCGGGCTCGTGGCAGGGCGCGTGCAGCCGAGCCCAGAAGTGCTGCCGGAGGACGCGACGGACGACCAGTGGAGAGACTATATCAGAACCACCTGTGAGCTCACCTTGGCCTTCTTCCCCTTTCCAGTTCCAAGAGTCGTCAAACCAATCATCAGGGATAGTGGCGGCTGGCTAATCTATTGGAAACGCGAATAGCTGGAATCGCTTACCACAACATCGGCACCGCGTCCATGATGTCCAGAGATCTCGGCGGCGTTGTGGACCCAGAGCTCAAGGTCTACGGGACGGCCAACGTACGCGTGGTCGACATGTCTATTATCCCCATGCAGCTTACCGGACACCCCATCGCCATGCTATATGCCGTTGCGGAGCGCGCGGCGGATATTATTAAACAGTCGCCGCTTTATCAACAGCCACGTGATTTGGAATCTTTATAAGTTTATGGTGTAACAAGCGATATTCCCGTAGGGACTTTTCTCAGGGCAGCCTAGAATGATAAAAATGTCAGCTTTTATACCAGTAAAAGCATCGTATACTATGCAGACCTGGCGGTTTGCATAAAGAAATATATTACGACTTTAAGCAGCCGCGCGTTTACAAGGATTCCCTGTCGAGACACCGCGCTTGGTACTATGTACAAAGCTTGTCAATCGCAGTTGAAATATATAACAAATCAACCTCGGTGGCTGTGTTACATGTTCTAATCATATCCGTTAGCTACAAGGCTAGGGTCGTTGGCGCCCCGCACCCTAGCCGTGCAAAACAACCAACTGTTGTCTTATTACCGTTGGTAGCAAGTTTTCAATATTTTTCAATATAATTTCCAGCACCCGCACCTAAGAGCGAACTCATATTAACCGCGTTCATTCACCTAGCCAATAGTCACTGCTCAAATCTTCCAGCTAATTCCGGATGAATTTTGCTAGTGACAGCTTTAATCGCTTTCTTCATGGTGGGATGCGTCTCCAGAGCTTCTATGACAGTTTCCACCAGGACAATGCCATAACGTTGCGTACCCCCTGTTCGGCACCACCCCTGTTCGGCACCCAAAAATAACAACACTTTTATTTTTATCCTCCAACTTCTATTATAAATATCTCGATGAATCTGTCACTTTTGGATTTACTTTTTTCTGATTTTAATTCTCCATTTTCCAATGAAGCAATATACTGAAAAACAGCTTATATCTGCAATTAACGACGTCAATAATGGCAATCCAATTGCAAAAACCTCCCGAAAATGGGGAATACCTAGGTCTACACTTCAAAGTCGACTTAAAGGTTCTCAACCTTATAAAAAAGCACAAAGCCCTTTTCAAAGGCTTTCCACGGAACAGGAAAAGCATTTGGCTGATTGGGTACTTACCCAAACAGCTTTAGGGCTTCCGCCAACGCATCAAGAATTACGCTTTTTTGCCGAACGAATTCTTCAAGCCGCCGGAGAGACAAAAGGCCTTGGAAAACGTTGGATAACTCGTTTTTTGGCTCGTTATCCAATCCTTAAAACCCAAAGGCCCCGTCGAATAGATAACGCCCGGGTTAATGGCGCTACTACGGAGGTAATTAAATCTTGGTGGCTTTATATTACGAACCCGGTTATTAACGCTATTAAACGGGAAAACCGTTGGAATATGGACGAAACCGGTATAATGGAAGGCAAAGGATCTAATGGCCTAGTATTAGGGCTTAACGGGATCCGGCCGTTGCAACGAAAAGAGCCCGGAACGCGTGGTTGGACGACTATAATCGAATGTATATCGGCTACGGGCGTTGCCCTCCCTCCCCTCGTTATATTTAAGGGAAAAAACGTACAACAACAATGGTTTCCCACGGATTTAAGCCCTTTCGATAATTGGCAATTTCATGCAACCGAAAACGGGTGGACAAATAACCAAACGGCTATCGAATGGTTAAAAAAGGTGTTTATTCCGTATACCCAACCTTTAACCCCTGAAAAGCGGTTATTAGTTTTGGATGGCCATGGATCACATATAACGGACGAATTTATGCTTCTTTGCTTGCAAAATAATATTCAACTCCTATATTTACCCCCTCATTCGTCACACGTTCTTCAACCATTGGATCTATCGGTTTTTGGGCCGTTAAAAGAAGCTTATCGACGTCAACTTGGATTTGTTAGCCAATTTTGCTGTTCAACAGTTATTGGAAAACGAAATTTCCTACTTTGTTATCGACAAGCCAGATTAAAAGCATTTATAGCAAAAACCATTCAATCTGGTTGGCGTACAACGGGGTTATGGCCGGTAAACTTGGTTAAACCACTTTTAAGCCCTTTTTTGTTAGAAAATAGCAACGCCAACGTTATAAAAGATAAAAACAACGGTTTGCAAAGGGATAAAACACCGGAAAGCCCAGCCCAAAAAATTAACGACCCGTCTTTACTTATTTGGAAAACCCCTAAAACGACCCGAGATATCCGACTTCAACTGCAAAAACTTTCCCAATCCAACAAAACCAACGCTACTTCACGTCTTTTATTTGCAAAAGTCCAAAAAAGCTTCGAAGCCAAAGATACCCTTTTGGCTAGCGCCCAGCAAAAAATCAGCTTATTGGAAGCACAACTGGAGGCAATACGGCCGGTTAAAAGGAGGAGGGTGGTTCCGGATCCAAACGAGCTTTTGGTTAACAAACAGAACATTATTGGATTGCAGGAAAATGATATAGAAAATTTGGAACCTTTAGCTGATGAAGAAGAGGTTAATGAACCGGAGAAGCGTGAAAACGATTGTATTTTTGTCCGTTGATAATTTTATATTTAAATCAGTTTATAAAAGTAGGCATTTCGTTGTTAGATTTTCAGGGTGCCGAACAGGGGGGGGTGCCGAACAGGGGGTACGCAACGTTAATAGCCACCGGGAGGCTGGAAACAATTGCCGCCTGAACAGCCAGAACCAAACCAGTCCCCAACCAAGAGCGAGGTTGAATAGCAGGATTTTTGCAGCACAGTACATTTACTTGCCCGATATACAAACTGCCGATACACTGGTGTATATATTAATATTTCATCTTAATTTGATTACAAATCTTTCGTAGCATTATTAAGCCAGAATAATTGAACAAAACCCTACATACCTCGACGACTAAACTACCAAACTGCTGGTTTTTCTGCGTCTCTAACTGGGGAGAGTTATCAGAATAACAAAAAGTGGAAATCACAACCTTGGCCCTGTTACACTCCCATGCTACACCCGCGGAAAAGCAGCACCCGCGTACTATCCAGAAAATCTACAACCGCAGTATATGCCAACATCCCCGGCTATTTCCAATCATTGCTCCTCCAAGACGCCACGCACTTCCCCATCAGCCCGCTCCCGATAACATCAAACCCCTGACGAATAGCCCGACTCCTCCCCCCAGTCTTCTCCGTCTCAAACACCAGCCCGCTCCGCCCAGGCTTGTCATTGTCGTACTTGCCCGCGAAGAAATCCAAGAGCTTGACGGTCGGGTGCTTGCCGACCGCCTCGTCAGCCTCGGCGGCCGCTCGCAGCCGCGCCACCCACTCGCGCTGCCCGACCTCTTCAAACTTCAGCCCGCAGTCCGGCCGCCGCAGCGCAGGCAGCAGCTCGTCCGCCCACGAAAAGGTCCGCGGGTTGAGGACGTGGTACACCACGTGGGCTCCGTCCTCCGCCTCCTCCGCCGCGTCCCCAAACGGCCGCTCCACCCCGCTCAGCTCGACCACCGCCCGCGCGCACACGTCGACGGGGATCCAGCTCGGCCTCTCGTCCAGCCTCGGCAGCGCCCCCATCGTCTCGGCAGCCCTCAGCATGAGCGGGATCGCCTCGGTGGCATTCCACCGCCCTTGCCTGCTGTCGCCCACCACCTGCCCCGTCCTGAGCACCCGGAACGCCACCCCGCCACCCTCGGCCGCCCGCCGCACCAAGTGCTCCGCCACCCATTTCGACTGCGCATATCCGATGCCCTGCGCGTGGCGGGGGTCCGCGACGTACCGCTCCGCGATGCGCGCGGGCAGCGGCGTTCCGCTGGCGGCCGACACGGACGAGATGAACGCGAAGCGGGCGGGCTGGCGGAAGGGGACCGACAGGGCGAGCTTGAGGAGGTTTTGCACGCCGGCAATGTGCGTCGCTGCAAACGATGACACGCCCAGGTTGAAGTTGACGGCCCAGGCCGAGTGAATCACCCCCGTCAGCGTGGAGCGCAGGCCGGATAACACGGCCGGGGCAAGGCCTAGGTCGGGACGGGATAGGTCGGATGGTAGGGCGATGACTTTGGACGAGAGGGCGGGCGTGATGCAGTCGCCCAGCCCGCGGTCCGAAAGGGAGGAAAAGACGCGGGCCGTGGCGGCTGCTGCGTCGGGGGCGCGGACTAGGCAGTATACGTGGCGGACGTGGGGGAAGGGAAGGAGCTGGGCGAGGATGTGTGCGCCTAGAGAGCCCGTGGCGCCGGTGAGGAGGATGGTGTCGGCTTGTGGGGTTTTGGTGCCGGGCAAAAAGGGATCGAAGTTGCCGTACTTTGCGACCAGGTCATACATGAATGTGGAAAGGTCGTCGGGGGCTGTGGTGGGTGACGTGTGGCGAGTGGCGCGGGATGCCACGAACAGGTGCTCGGCCAACTGGTTGATGGTCGGGTGCTCAAAGACGACGTTCTGCCCCAGGACAGCGCCGCCGAGATCGAGTTGGCGCATCATGTGGCTCCGTGCCATGATTGCCTGCAGGCTGTCTATTCCGGCACTGAAAAAGTCCGTGTCGAGCTGCAGCGTTTTGAAGCCCATGCGTTCTCGGAAGAGGGCAGTCAGGTAGCTCTTGTATCCTTGGACATCCGTCTTTTGCCGGGTACCGTTTTTGCCTGCTGGGCCAAGCGACCCGCCTTCAAACCGTGTGTACACGGCGTCAATCAAATCCGCAAACCGCTTGTACGACGCCGCGCGGATTATGGTCCCCTTGTCCGTCCGGGGGTAGTTAGCATCCGCCTCGAGCACCTCGACCATGTCCCTGTCGATCTGCGCAAACTTCTCGGCGTTGTGGTTGGCCAGCTGCACACTAGGCCATATGGCATCCAGGTACCGCTCCCGCGTCCACCCGCTCGGCACCTTGTCGCTCTTGACGACCAGCAAGCCTGGAAAAGCCCTCCCGACGCCAAAGATCAGACACTGATGCACGAGCTCGCTCTGCGATATGGTGCCCTCCATGGGGATGGGCAGGACCTTTTCGCCGTTGACGAGGGTGAGACGGTCGTCGAGGCGGCCGACGGGCTTCCACGCGTCGGGGATGGTCGGGTGCTTCACAAAGATGTCGCGCGTGCGGTATGAGTTGGGTGGGGAGTCGCTGTTGGACATGACTTTGGTCTCGAGTCCGTCGAGCACCACGCACTCGTACTGGCCGTCCCCGAGCGGATCCATGTGGATGAACTGCCTTGTGTTGGGCAGAGGCCGCACGTAGTTCCAGGCCTTGTCGCCGGGCGGGCGCGTCGACATCATCAGCTGGCCCATCTCGGTCTGTCCATAGTGCGAGACGAAGTTGACGCCCTTTTCCACCAGCAGGTCTCCCAGGTCGTCTGGGCAGCCGGCGCCGGCGTAGACGACCATCTTGCAGCGGGCCAGGGCGGCGAGGCCCTCGGGGGTCTCGGAGAGGATCTTGAGGACGTAGGGGACGCAGTTGAAGGTCTCGGGCTTGATGTGGTCGAGGCCCTCGACCAGACTGGCGCTCGTCATGGGGATGGAGGCGTTGTACAGTGCCATGCACTTGCCGGCCACGATGGACCGGAAGGTGTTGGCCAGCCCGCTGTTGTGGAAAAGTGGCAGCGTCACAAACGCCCGCATGCCGCTGCCGAGGGCGTAGTTGCCCAAGCATGCTCGGTGGGACTGGAAGATGGGTTTTGGTAGCCCCGTGCTGCCTGACGAGTGCACGATGAATGCGACGGCGTTTGCTTGGTCTTGGATTTCCGTCTGCTTTTGGAACTGCTTTCCCGTGGACTCGCGTGAGTATATGGACTTTTCCACAATATCCCACGTTTCAAGGTCGCGCCCTTCCCGGATGGCTTTGACCGTGTTGTCGACGAATTTTGGTGTGGTCAGCATGCGTGTACAATCGGTCTTGTCTAGCAGTGAAGCATACGCCTCGACTGCTAACCTTGTCGACAGGAAAAGCACCCCGAAGCCCATGCGCGTGAGAGCGAGCATGGAGATGGCATAGTCGAGATCTGAAGGGCCCAATAGAGCCACCACCTCGCTCTTGGTGCTTTTTCTGTGCTGATATCCATATGGTGTCAGTGTCGATTGCATTCAGCGACAGGAAAATTGCCTTCAGCGACAGTAAGAAATACCTTGGGGTTGAGACCAAGTCTACTCAATTCCTTGGCCGCCTCGTCGGCGTAGGCGTCGAGGTCGCGCGCCGTGTACTCGACCCAGTCGGCGCATCTTGCGCGGGAGTTGGGATATGTAATGAGCGGAGTGTCTGGGATGGTGGCTGCACGATCTCTGATCAGGTCATCCACCGTTGTGAAATGGTCTGTGTTGTGCGCGCCATTTCTTTGTGACATTTTATCTGATGAATTTTGTGGTGTTTGTCTTGTGGGCTCATTTACTGGTTTTTCGGTGAAGCACCATTGATCGTGGTTGTGGCAGGATGATGCCGTTTGCAGCTTTGCTGGCCGACAGGAACTGACGGCAGGTACAGTTTAGGCAGGAACCAGACACTGCATATAAAGCATATGCAAAGATTGACAAACTTTGTCAAAGGTTCGGACACATGTCAATCCAGTAATGATCCCAACGGTCTCGGATGGTATTGACATTTGTACCATGATTCCTCTGAAGTTTTTTGCTAAGCCGGCGGTCAAAGCTGCTCGGACAACGTTGGGCGCACCGACATCGCTGGCAAGAGGGAGTTAGTTAACCGTTGACGGGCGGATACTCAAGTCCTCCCGCCCTGAATACGACGCGGAAAGAAAACGCAGACGGAAAAGCAATCGGCATGTAGGGTCCAGCAGTGTTTTGCGGGATCAGCACTGCGGATACTACGGATATAACGGATACGGCAGATTTCAGTGCCCATTCGCTGTTATCCGACATCATGTTTTCCGATACATAACCGCAGAATTTGGACAGCAATTCCACTGCGGAAATCTGCCACCGCGAATGGCATGTGCGTCCTTGGGTTCTCATTCTTAGCGGATTATTCTCTGCTTGCTCGTCTTTGAAATTCTTCCCTGGTGACAGTCGATGTCATTAGAACTTGAACTTAAACAAGCCAGCAATTGTCGTCCAATTCATTCCACTCCACCAATAAACATCCGACAAACAAAGCAAAGCACATCATGTCTTCAGGACGAAAGATCAAGCTAAACAGCGGCCATGAAATCCCCGTCATAGGACTGGGCACCTGGGTAAGCGACCAGCCGCAGACAGCTACCAGAACTAACACGACCGCAGCAATCCAATCCCAACGAGGTTGCCAAGGCCGTCGAGCACGCCCTCCGCAACGGCTACCGCCACATCGACGGCGCCCTGGTCTACGGCAACGAGCACGAGGTCGGCGAGGGAATCCGGGCGTCGGGCGTGCCCCGCTCCGACATCTTCCTGACCTCCAAGCTCTGGAACACCTTCCACCACCCCGACGACGTCGAGGCCGGCATCGACCTCACCCTCAGGGACCTCGGCACCCACTACGTCGACCTGTACCTGATCCACTGGCCCGTGTCTTTTGCCCCGCGCGAGAACCCGCGCGAGCTCTTCCCTATCGACCCGGCCACGGGCGCCACGCACGTCGTCGACATCCCCGACGCCGACACCTGGCGGGCCATGGAGCGGCTGGTGGAGAGCGGCAAGGCGCGCAGCATCGGGGTCAGCAATTTCACGCGCGGGCGGCTGGAGAAGCTGCTGCAGACGGCGCGCATCAGGCCGGCGGTCAACCAGATCGAGGCGCACCCGTACCTGCAGCAGCGGGAGCTGCTCGAGTGGCACCGGCAGCAGGGCATCGTGGTGCAGGCGTACAGCCCGACGGGGAACAACATCTACGGCAGGCCCAAGCCCTTGGACGACCCCGTGGTGCTGGAGGTGGCGGCCCGGGTGGGCAGGACGCCGGCGCAGGTGCTGGTGCAGTGGGCGGCGCAGAGGGGCACCGTGGTGCTGCCCAAGTCGGTGACGCCGTCGAGGATAGATGAGAACTTTGTCGATTTTGAGCTGCCCGCTGATGAGGTGGAGAAGCTAAACGCTCTGGAGAGGCATGCCAGGTACAACTTTCCGGCAAGGTTGGGGGTGGACATTTTTGGGGAGGCGACGGAGGAGGAGCTCAAGGCGGCCGTGCAGGCTTTTATCGAGCAAAGGCGCCAGGCATAGGGAATGAGTTGACAATATATTAGACTCGAGCTTAGACATACGCAGATGGCATTGTACTGCATAGCTTTGTGTGTGACCAATTTCTTTCTTTCTTTTTTTTTCTTTTTTTTTTTTTTGCTTTTCGCGGACTGCAGCTAACAGCAGCCAATGTGAAAAACACCCCTTTATTCTCTGCTGCCTCACTTATGCATTTCCTTGTTGAACGCTAACAAACGACAAATCAAATGTAAAAGAGAAAAAAAGGAAGAATTGACCTGCTTTCTGTAATCAACTGCACTCCTGCCTTCCTTCCTGGCAGTTGTCCCCGCGTTTTGCAGTGGAGTTACTATACTAGACTGCCAGAGAACTAGACTGCCAGAGTACCAATATGCAGCGAGTAATGGGTCTGGCTTCGTTGGTTCCGCTGGGCTCCGCAACCACTAAACACTAATCCGACCCAAATAATTTTCCGACAAATCCGCTTTGCCCTTTTCTCTGTCCCACCCACTTCTTCATCCCATATCCGGCGCCCAGACAAACGACATCCACACAGGATAGAACTCTACCACACGGAAACAAGACAAATCCCCAACCAAGTGAGCTTTCTTGTTTATCCTTAGAATCCGCATCGGAATCCACCATGAACCGAAGGCCCAACCCCGCACGGGAGTTGACAGCCGGTCCATCCAAGCGGACTCGGGGTCAGGTTTCCTTGGCTGAGGAATCCGTCGCATCCAACGAGGATCCCGCTGGCGGCACTGCTGCCGAGACAAACCCACGCAAGGCGCGCAAGGTCAGCAGGGCCTGCGATTACTGCAAGACTCGCAAGGTAGAATTGGAGGCCCGCACTGATGTTACCAAGAGCGGGACAATAGCTACAGTTGGATGACTTGACCTGACATGCAGCTTCTTGTATTGACGCTCTAGGCAAAATGCAGCGGCACGCAACCTTGTGACAAGTGCATCCAGAGAGGCCGGCCGTGTCAGTATGATGCCAAGTACTCGCGCGGCCGCCCCCCAACACCCCCGCAGTCCTCAACGCTCTCCACATCCGCCCCCGTGGTCAATCCCGCCAGCCCCCGCCAAACTTCCGAGTCCGAGATCCGGCAGCCAAGCGTCCACACCGGCAGCCTCCACCCTGACCCCAATGCCGGCTCCGTTCCGGCCTCGCGCGCCTCCCCGGAGCACGCCATGGCCGAGATCCAGGGCCAGGTCTTTGACACCACGTCGGGAGTGACATTTCTGCACCGCGCATCCCGCCGTCTCGCGCGGCAGCGTGGCCCAGCCTCCTCCCTACCGTTAGATGACCACCCCTCCCATGCCGTTCCTCCTGACAGCCGCCAGCCCGTCATGTCAGCAGGCGACCTCCCGCTGCCACAGTTTGGCACCCGCCGCGGCATCGATCCCGACCCGCAGCTGCTCGCCGGCCTCCCGCCGCGGCGCGAGGCCCAACGACTACTGGCCATGTACTTTGACGCGTGCGTCGTCACGTACCTGATCCTGCACCAGCCGCTCGTCGAGGCCTGGCTGTCGGCGATGCAGGACGACGTCGAGCGGGGACTGCCCGGGTGGCGGCGCGTCGGCACCGCGCGGGCTGCCATAGTCCTTGGCGTGCTCGCCATCGCGGCGGCGCACGAGGACCGCGCCGAGTCGCCTCCTCCGGACTCTCCGCAAGCCGCAGAAGCAGGGGGAGGAATTCGCGGGCAGTATCACGATAGGCTGTTTTGCGCATCGCAGGCGCTCGTCGAGGCAGAGACGGGATCGCCGCGGCTCGAGTCGGCGCAGGCGAGATTGATCCAGACGCTATACCTGCTTACGACGTCGCGGATGAACAGGGCGTGGTATACGTTTGGCGACGCGCTGCAGATGATATCTGCGCTGGGTCTGCACAGGAAAGCGGCGCGGGGGATAGGTGGGTGTGACGGGTTGGACTATATCCAGTCGCAGCTGCGGATCCGGACTTTCTGGACCGCTTACATCCTCGACAAGTACATTGGTGTCATCATGGGTCGGCCGAGGCACTACCACGATGATGACATTGATCAGGTGTACCCGGACAGGGTGGATGATGAGGATGCGAATGCGCAAGGGCCGATAGAGGTCGATGACTTTCCAGACTGCCATGTGGATGCGTTGATCTGCCATGCCAAGTGAGTTCCATTTCAGTCCTTTACATCACCCTTTCAACCAGACACCACCAAGGCACCGCTAAACGCAAGCACACCAGAATCGCCCGCATAATCGGAGCCATATCCCGCAAAGTCTACTCCATAAAACCCATGACCGAACAAGCTCGCTGCGACGCCGCCCGCCGCCTGAGCCAGGACCTGCGCTCCTGGAAGGCCTCGCTGCCGCCTCACCTCGGCGCCATCCGCCCCTCCATGCTGGGCGGCTTCTACCGGCGCCAGTCCATGGTCCTCCGCTTCGCCTACTGCCACGGCGTCATGCACGCCAACCGGCTCTTTCTGTTATCGTCTGGCGGGGGCGAGAGCAGCAACGCGGCGGCGGTCAGCGAGTGCGTGGCAGCAGCGCACTCGGCGCTCGAGGCCGTCGACGGCATCGCGGGCGCTCAGTCAAAGTCCATCCAGGCGCTTTGGTGGACGCAGTATGTGGCATTTCATGCGCTGGTGATTTCGTATGTCTGGGATATTCAGCGAAAGAGGCGGCTGAGGGGTGGGGAGGGCGCGGATGCGGTCAGGCATGCCAAGCTGATGGCGCTTGCGGAACGCTGTCAGACGTATCTGGCTGAGGCGACGGCGGCGAACTCGCCTAGTCGGCGGTATGCTGTTATTCTGGAGGAGTTGCGCTTGGAGGCTCTGGGGCAGCGCAGCCAAGGTGGGCGGGAGGGGTCTGGTCAGGGGGCTGCGGGTAGCACGGTGAACAATAGCAATCGGGCTGATGTGCGACAGCCTACCGAGTACTGCAGAGGAGCGCAGCAGGAGCAACAAGGGCCAGAGACTGGACAGTCAGCTCTTGCAGTCACTGGTGGTGGAGTGGTGCAGGATGTCGACATGGTGGGCGAGCTGAACGATGTGCTCTTTGCTGGAGGCATCAACAACCTGTTTGACGGGTGGCGGACGACGGACTGGCTGGATCTGGACTCGACGGCTTTTGGCTTCTATATACAGCACTCACCGGAATGGATGACCAACATGGGGCGTTAGTTTGCCCGTGGTTCATGACGGAAGTGTGCAGGTTGGGCTCTAATAGTAACCCATGGCTCGTGAGAGCTCCGCCAATAGCATCTGTCATATATGCATCTCTTCGTGTACAAGAAGTCTTGACACTGGCATTCTATCTCTATTACATACCAAGTGCTAGTCTACCACGTCAAAGCAGCCTCACCACTCAATTCCTCGCACTACTAATCCTCAAATCCACCGCCGCGACAACACAATAAATGGCATCCAGCGTCGGGGCATTAATCCCCAGCTCCCTTGCCTTCCTGGCCGGATACCCCAGTATGACCTCGACCTCCATCGGCCTGCCATGCTTGGCGTCCTCGTACATGCTGCTGTAGATGGTCTGCATGCCCAGGATCTTGCGCATCAACCTCTCGACCAGCTCCTCCTTATCCAACGGCACCCCCAAAGCCCTCGCCACATCCACCGCCTCGCCCATCAACCTCGTCGTCATGGGCGTGGCCCCCTCGGTCGACGAGAGCCAGGCGTGCGTGTCCAGCCCCGTCAGCGTCGTGACCGCATTCCACGCCACGTTCCACACCACCTTTTCCCAGCGCTGCACCTGCACGTTGTCGACGACCTGGAACACGGTCTTGCCGGTCGTCAACAGTGCCGCAAACTCATCCAGCCTGGCCTTTTCGACTGCCCGGTCGACGGCTTCGTTGGGGAACAGCCCGATCTGCATGTCTTCGGATTTGTTGTGCATGATGACGCCAGGCGCCGACTGCCGCGCCCCGACCCACGTCACGCAAGACAGGATCGTGGTGGACGGGAACGCGGCGCGGAAGGGCTCCTCATTGCCAACGCCGTTTTGGATGATGACGATGGTGGTGCGGGCTGGGTCGACGGCTGGGGAGAGTATTGGTGGGACGGTGGCTTGGTTGATGGCCTTGTGGGTGCAGACAATGTAGTCGAACTTGGAGTTTGCATCAGCGGGTGTTTTTACAACTGTTTTGAGGCAGTTGGTTAGCCATTGCCAGGGTGAAACCGAGACTGCAAAATGGTAAACGCACCCTGGTACGGCTTCACCATGTGCTTGCCGTGGTTTTCGCTGTCGATTGTGATGCCATTGGCCTTGACGGCTTCGTAGTTTGACCGTGCCACCACTGTCAGGCGGACGTTGGGTGATTGGCTAAGCACAAAGGCGTAGAATGAGCCGATGCTGTTGATGGCCGTCAGTTGTCAGTCGGTTTTCTGGCCTGCGTAACATTTTGTCTGTTTACTCACGCCCCAAGGCCATACAGCATCACATCCATCTGTTTTTCTGCCATTGTTGTGAATTCTATCGCCGCGGAATCCTACACCAATTCCCGTGCATTCATTATTCTACGTAGTTCGATCAGATGAGCGTATGCGTCACTCTGTTCTACAAATTGCCAACGCTGACTGAGCGTTCTCGGCCAAGTTACTGGTGGGGTAAACAATCACCGGTTACCGGCGGAAGTCTGGTGGTTCTCCAATGCTGAGACCCTGATCGGTCAATCTACTAGCCCGCATTATGGGGTGCGTCGTGGGGGTTAGCTTCACTGCAAGCAAATGGGGGTTTGGGGCGGGTTTGTCGGACCCAGACCGAGTCAGCGGGGAATATGCGTATTCTGAGCTGTCAAACGAGCTGCGGGTCTTTGATGATGCAGATGGCAGTCCACACATGGTGAAAATTGATCCTCTACGATGTGCCCGGAGAGTATCCAGGTATCGGACGCGGGCAGTGCAACCACGGATAGCGTGGGGTTTGTCTGTCGTTTGTGGACTGCATTGGCCCACGACTGGTGTTTGTTTGTCGACCAAGACCTGCCTATCATTAGTTTGATCACATCCTCACATTTATACGCTTGACTAACAATCCTCAGTCTATACATACCAATGCCCAATCCCTTCCTTGAAAAGCTCTTCTCCCTGGATGGCCGCCTCGCCGTCGTGACGGGCGGAACGCGGGGCATCGGGCAGGCCATGGCCGTTGCGCTCGCAGAGGCCGGTGCCGACATCATTCTAATTCAGGTGCGTGCAGGCCAGCATTCCCTTGCCCAAATCATCACCCACTGAAAGCGCTAACGCTTCACAGCGCGACGAGAGCAACCTCGACACAAAGTCCCAAATCGAAGCCCTCGGCCGCAAAGCAACCGTCTACACCTGCGACCTCTCATCCCAGGAATCCGTCGAGCGGCTGGCACCAAGGATTCTAGCCGACGGCCACGACGTCTCCGTCCTCGTGACCTGCGCCGGCATCCAAAGGCGCCACCCAGCACACATCTTCCCCATGGGTGACTGGGACGAGGTCCTTCAAGTAAATCTCAAAACCGTCTGGACGCTTGACCGGGATTTCGGCGCCTACATGCTCACTCGGCCGGCCGACCCGGCCACCGGCCACCGCGGGAGCATCATCAACGTCGCGTCGCTCGTTTCCTTCCAGGGCGGCATCACGGTTCCGGCGTACGCGGCGGCCAAGGGTGGCATCGCGCAGCTGACCAAGGCGTTGAGTAATGAATGGGCGAGCAAAGGCGTCAATGTAAACGCGATTGCGCCGGGCTACGTCGCTACGGATATGAACGAGGCTTTGCTCAAGGACGAGGCGAGGGCGGCGAGCATTTTGGCTAGGATCCCCGCTGGAAGGTGGGGGAATGCGGATGACTTCAAGGGCGCGACGGTGTTTTTGGCAGGGAGGGGCAGCTTGTACGTTTCAGGGGAGCTTTTGACTGTTGATGGGGGTTGGATGGGGAGGTAGAGGATTGAGATGCAGAGCCTTTGCAGACTTCTTCAAGCACATCGGATGCCATCGTGACTTTGTTACAGGACCTCGACTCGGGGCAGAAAAATCGTGGGGAGTTGCAGCGTGAGGGGTAGCTCTCCACATTGTACCCGTACCCCCATCATCCCCGGTCCATCCCATCCCACAACCCGCCAGATGCTGGGCAGCGAGGACAGAGCGGGGACGTGGCAGCGAGCTCGGATGGACAAGCCCGTAGTCGGAAAGCTAACTTTTCTGTCTTTCCATAGCAACCTTTCTTGGGCCTGGTGCAGAGTTGACCAGAGGAAAAAATGTTCTCACAACATCCATGCTGTTTTCATCGACTTTGAAAAACTTCCCCACCATCGTGAACCCCGCACTAAGTGAATAGTTTCTGCAAGTAGCAAAATACCACCATCTCACTCGTCCCCATTTTAGCTCGTCACATCAAAAAACACCAAGAATAATGGCAACAATAAAAGCATCAGTCCTCTACGGGCCGAAAGATCTGCGCGTCGTAAGTTTGCCCCCCAAACTAACCTCCGCTGCACCCACCCACTAATACCCTCGATCCAGGAGGAGCGCACGATCCCGGCCCCGGCGGCGGGCGAGGTGCAAGTCTCCATCCGCGCGACCGGCATCTGCGGCTCCGACATGCACTACTACGTGCACGGCGCCAATGGCGACTTTAAAGTGCGCGAGCCGCTGTCCCTGGGCCACGAGTCGGCCGGCGTGGTCGAGGCCGTCGGTCCCGACGTGACGGACCTCAAGGTGGGTGACCGCGTGGCCGTCGAGGTCGGCATCGCCTGCGACGACTGCGCGCTCTGCAAGTCCGGCCGCTACAACCTCTGCAAGGGCATGAAGTTCCGGTCCAGCGCAAAGATCTTCCCGCACTTCCAGGGCACGCTGCAGGACCGCATCAACCACCCGGCCCGGCTGACCTACAAGCTGCCCGACTCGGCCTCGCTGGCCGAGGGAGCCCTGCTGGAGCCCCTGGGCGTCGCCATCCACGGCGTCAAGCGCGCCGGCGAGCAAAAGGGCAAGACGGCGCTGGTGCTCGGCGCCGGCGCGGTGGGTCTGCTGACGGCGGCGGTGCTGCGCGTCGAGGGCATCGAGTCCATCGCCATCGCCGACATTGTGCCCGAGCGCGTGCAGTTCGCCGTCGCCCACGGCTTCGCCGACAAGGCCGTCGTGGTGCCCAGCAAGCGCCTGCCGCCGACGGCCAGCGCCGACGAGAAGCTGGCCCTGGCGCGCGAGACGGCCGCGCTGCTGACCCGCGAGGGCAACGGCGGCGACGAGTACGACACCACCTTTGAGTGCACGGGCGTCGAGTCGTGCGTGCAGGCGGCCATCTACGCCACGGGGCCCGGCGGCCGCGTCATGATGATCGGCATGGGCACGCCCGTGCAGACGCTGCCTCTGGGGGCGGCGGCGCTGCGTGAGGTTGATCTGTTGGGCGTGTTTAGGTATGCAAACACGTACCCGCGCGGCATCGAGTTGTTGGCGGGTAGGGAGAGCAACGGCATGCCGGATATTGGATTGCTGGCGACGCAGAACGTCAAGGGGTTGGACAGGGCGGAGGATGCGTTTGCGATTGCGGCCAAGCCGGTGGATGCGGATGGGAAGCTGGTGTTGAAGGTGATTATCGAGACTTGATTACGGGTATTGGTGCAAATGGTACAAATAATTGGTGTATGGGTCCCCAAGGTTGCGCGAGTGATATCACAAATGACAGGTGTCTCCACTAACCAAGTTTGCCATCGCTGAGCTTATTTTTCACTGCGGACAATTGTTTCCTTCCTGTTTTTGTTTTAACTATTTCGCTGTTTAATTTAACAATCCACAAGTTTCAAAATTTGCAGATCTGCAAACAGCACCGATTTTGCAGTCATCAATAAACTTCCCTACCACTCCCGAATTGACCCGTCCGGCCCGTGAAACTCCTTGCACTGCCACGGTTTCGTATCCACTGCAATCTTGCGCACCATTTCCTCATCAATCTCGATTCCCAACCCGTGCCCAGTCGGCGCCGACACGTACCCCTCCTTGATATCAAACACCTCTGGCTTCTTCAGATACGTCAGCAGATCAACGTCCCCCGCCTCGGTGTTGTAGTGCATGCCCAGGCTCATCTCCAGAATGGCAAAATTGGGCGCCGTCAGCGCGATCTGCATGCTGGCGGCAAACGCCACGGGGCCCAGCGGGCAGTGCGGCGCGATGGCGACGTCGTAGGCCTCGGCCATCTGGGCGATCCTGCGCGTCTCGCTGATGCCGCCGGCGTGCGCCAGGTCCGGCTGCAGGATGTCGACGCTGGCGTCTTCCAGGAACCGCTTGACGTCCCAGCGCGTGTACAGGCGCTCGCCAAACGCGATCGGGCACGTCGTCTGGTTGGCCAGCTGCTTGAGCGCCTCGGGGTGCTCGCAGAGCAGCGGCTCCTCGATGAAGAGCGGCCGGTGCGGCTCCAGCGCCTTGGCCAGCTGCTTGGCCATGGCCTTGTGCAGTCGTCCGTGGAAGTCGAGCCCGGCGTCCAGCCCGAGAGACTTGACCACTTTGAGTCGTTCGACGGTCGAGTCCAGC
The DNA here is from genome assembly GCF_000002495.2 of Pyricularia oryzae 70-15. NCBI lineage: Eukaryota > Fungi > Ascomycota > Sordariomycetes > Magnaporthales > Pyriculariaceae > Pyricularia > Pyricularia oryzae. The sequence continues at coordinate 6,293,556 of NC_017849.1, read as the reverse complement.
ATGGCCGGCGAGTCGACCCAGTTGGCGTCCTCGGTTGCGTTCATCTTGATGCACTTGAGCCCTTGCGCTAGCCGTACCTTGGCGGCCGCCTCGACATCTGATGGCCGGTCGCCGCCGATCCAGCAGTAGACTTGGACCTTGTTGCGTACCTTTCCGCCGAGGAGTTCGTATATCGGGACCTTGAGCTTGCGACCTGTCAAACGGTATCAGCCTTGTCTTGCAGCGGCTTGTAGATTTGCAACTGCTACTCACCCTTGAGATCCCACAAGGCAATATCGACACCCGACAGCGCAGACATAAAGACGGGCCCGCCGCGGTAGAAGCCATGTCTCCAGAACTTTTGCCAAATGTTTTCAATCTCGCTACGACCGGCCTTTCGTTAGTTTCGGTTATGGTCAGGCTCAGTCTGGTCGAACCCACCCTGCCTCCATGCCGATCAATCTTGGAATCATCTCCTCGAGCGTCCCTTCGACCGCGAGGTCGTGACCTTCTAGTGTCGCCTCACCCCAGCCATACTCTCCGTCGTCGTCGGTGATCTTGACCATCAGCCATCGCGGCTTGACTCGAAAGTATTCCACTGTCTTGATTGGCGCCATGGTAGTGTTGCGCAATGCAAGTTGTGATGACAAGGGTATGATATCGAGACCAGTTCGAGATCCAGCTCTATTCTAGTTCCAACACATAAAAGCAGATGCAAACAGATTTAAACAAAATCAGTTGGCTAGCAATAAAACAATCGCTCTAGTCAATACAGCGGATTTTATCCAGACCTCCGATCATCTCGGAAACCTCCCTTAGCAACCATAGATCTATTCCGATCACCTTGGTCGCCGGTCACGCAGTCTTCCCCGCTCTTTTCCCCAACTTTACCCCTCACGGCAGCACTTTTGCTACTCGCGGATTTGTTCCCGATGTCATGAGATCACCTACATGCATTCAAGCGTGCCTTCCAATGCAAGTTACCCCCACCACGCTACCAGCTGGCAGGTGGGAGGCTTCGTGGGGGTTGCGTTGTTACTGCGAGCTATTATTCTACACGCATTACCGCCCTGCAGCAGGTACTTGGTAACAGGTCCCTGGGCATCCTTGGCTTTTCTGGTCTGAACAGACAAACTCTGTCCAAACACTTGTTTTTTTTTGTCATCTCCTTCGCCAAGCCACCAGCTCGCGTGCCTGCGATGATCTGCGCAGGCTTAATTGCTAGCATTGGGTTGAATGCCTACCTGCACTGCCGTTTGTCGTCTGAAGCTTTAGGCGTTCTTGACTTGGCTCCCGAGTTGGACTTCGGATGTGTTGACTAGATTATTGGTTGCATTCAAATCCAAAGCAGTAAATAATCCCGATGGCTCCTTGCACACCTTGATCCCGTCGGTCCTTTTCACTTACTTGCTACATCCTTCATTCCTCGAGCCATCAAAGAGTATAATATCTTGGCATCACAGAACCATACAGCAGATGGCCAACTTTTGTTAGCTACCACGTACACCACTTGGTGCGACTCTTCTATCGAGATCTTGTGCGAGCACCACCGGCTTCTTGGCCATTCGGGGATACGCGTCCTTGACATGGCAATGATATCTACGAGTATACTCCTTCACTCCATCAGTCAGTCAAAGACCCATTACGCAACCCTCGTTGCCAACGGGTAATTCTAGATCTTTCTTAAGCTCCAAAAGTTGAGTTCCGAAACATGGCACTAGTGTGCGCTTGTTTTGGGTGTAAGCCATGACAAGTTCTTTGGCGAGCAGGACACCAGCCGTGATTTGTTGACTCGGTCGGATTGGTTTGAGGGTCAAAGTTTAACATCTAAGACCAGTCTAGTAGTTCTATTTGGCATCATGGTATAAAGCCTTGGGCTAAGACCACCAGTTCTGATCTAGTGTTTAATCTGCACTTTCTTTCTGCCTATATCTCAAACATCCATCACAAACACTAAAATACTTTATATCAAGGCACGTATTTTAGGAGTTGCCAACAATGCCTTCTCTCAAAACAGTTATTTTGGGCTTCATGGCCGCGAGCATCGCGCTGGCTGGCCCAATCGTACATCCCGGGTCCGTCGACATGCAACGGACCATCATGGCACGCGACGGCAACACGGCGGACCCGATTTCCGGGTCGCTAGAGGTGCCGGTCATGGACGAGCAGGACCAGGTGATCACTGCCAGTTCCGAGCTCGATGACAAGCATGGAGGATTGGAAGCGCGCCAGTCCCGCACCTCACAGCAAAGAAAAGCCGGAACACGACCATCCTCTGGAGGAAAAGGACGCGGAGGGCGCGGAGGGGCAACGACATCAACCGGATTGAATGTACCAAAGGGTACCAGGTTGAATCCGGGAATCCTTCAGGCGGTAGCACCCCCGGCGTTGCCTGTGAGTTCCGGCAGAAAGATATCGGGGGTCCTACTGGATCGTGATGCGGGAGACCGCAAGTCTCGCGCTGCGGAGAAAGCAAAAGGCGGAACGCGAAAAACTACCGGGGAGAAACCACGCGGTGGAAGAACAGATGGTGGGGGCAGAACAACGATACCTTTTAACCCAAAGCCAGAGAGGATATCTCCGGATATCCTTGCGCAGATATCTCGACCGCCGCCGTTGGAGGTCACATCTACTAGAAGGATACCGGACTCTTTACTTGGTCCTTCCCTGCCTAAATGAAGCACGCTAGGCGTTTGTGATCTCGGCTGTAGAACGAAGATTTACCCGAGGAAACAATGGATATCCCGTCGAGGTGGCCAGTGAACTTTTGCAGAAACATGTCGGGATTATACTTGATTGAGGCGGTGACAGTGAGGCTGCACAGGGTTGATGGATGGTATTTGGGTTTGAGACAGGTCACTGCAGTGGCTTGTGCATGTATACATGTTATACAAATTGTGCTTGTGAGCTTTCACTTGGATAGATGCAAGTGTTCCTTGGTATTTATTCCATGGATGCGCGGCTCGGAAATATATTGCTTACACACCACACTTGCGTCTCGCCCCGCAAATCAACGGTTTTCTACTACAGAACAAACAGCTAGCGAAAACGTACGTGGGGGTCACATCACTGTTCCGCTCGTATCATCTTCAAGCTTTGCGGCCAGCCAAAATACAGCTCTACCACCCACAATGAACCCCCACCCACGACACGTACCCCGTAAAACCCACCCATCCACCAACTTTGCTCCGGACCCCGCACCTATCATCACTCGCATCCGACCAACGACTCAAAAAAACCCCCAAAAAAATATGTCGGTCCTTTCTTGACAGCTCCTCCAAGCAACCCAGAAGGAAACCCAACGAAATGTGCCGAAGGTGATGCAATCTCCGGGCTCGGGGCCGCGGCGTGCTCCTTTTTGTCCTATTGTGCAGTTTTGATGAGGGGCTGAGGCGATTTGAGGATAAGTCATTACCACGTGTTACTGCAAGCTGGGATCAGATGAATGTTATTCTCGTCCTCTGCTCTCCAGTCTGACTTGTTGCTTTGTTAAATCACATACTACTCACGTGCTCCTGTTGTCTCTTGCTTTGCTTTTGGCCTTTCTTCCTTCCGCAACACCATCACCACACCGCGTCATCATTGATGGCGGACCGTTCCATCTAATCACCTTGTCGAGTTGCTTCGTGCTCCTGTGCTACATGACGGTATCCGCGGCGCACGAGACTGTTCCTCACAAAAGCAAGTAGCAAGCAACATCCTTGCCGCTCTTCCCTGCCGTACTGGGGCGGGTTAAACAACGCCATTTCGCCCTTGGACAAAAGAAACCCTACTATATTACATCACTAGAGTGGCCATCTACCAATCTGGCTCCGGCTACTTCCCCCGCCTCAAGACGCCACTGAAGATATAACGCTAGCCAGGCTACTGTTCTTCCCAAACCCGACCCTTGACCACTTGCACAAACTCAAAAAGCCCACCCCGCACAAAGCAAAACCCCTCCAAAGAAATACACAAAATGGCACCCGAAGCAAACGGCTCGACCCGCCGCCCGCTCACCCGCGGCATCTACGTGCCGACCGTCGCCTTCTTCACGGCAGACGAGGAGGTGGACGTGGCAACCACGGCCTCGCACGCCACCCGGCTCGCCGCCACCGGCATCGCGGGCATCGTCTGCCAGGGCTCCAACGGCGAGGCCGTCCACCTTGACCGGGACGAGCGGAAGCTCATCGTGCGCACGACGCGCGAAGCCCTCGACGCGGCCGGCGCCCACTCCCTCCCCGTCATCGCGGGCGCCGGAGCCCAGAGCACGCGCGAGACGGTCCAGCACTGCCGCGACGCCGCCGAGGCCGGGGCCGACTACGCCATCGTGCTCCCGCCAGCCTACTACGGCAGCCTGCTGACCACCAAGCACATCGTCGACCACTTCCTCGCCGTGGCCGACGCCTCGCCCGTCCCGCTCCTCGTCTACAACTTCCCCGGCGCCTGCTCGGGGCTGGACCTGTCGAGCGACACGGTCCTCGCCATCGCGGAGCACCGCAACGTCGCGGGCGTCAAGCTGACGTGCGGCAACACGGGCAAGCTGGCGCGCGTGGTTGCGGGCGCCAAGCCGGGCTTCTTCACCTTTGGCGGCAGCGTCGACTTTACCATCCAGACGCTGGCGGTGGGCGGCCACGGCATCATCGGCGGCACGGCCAACGTCGCGCCGCTGGCCTGCGTGCGCCTCATGAAGCTGTGGGATGAGGGCAAGGCAGACGAGGCCCGCGCCCTGCAGGCCGTCGTGGCCAGGGGCGACTGGACCGCCATCCAGGGGGGGTTCGTCAGCGTCAAGGCCGCGCTGGAAAAGTACAATGGCTACGGGGGGAAGCCGAGGTCGCCCTGTGCGCTGCTCGAGGGGGACGCCCTGACCAAGCAGCTGGACGGGTTCGCGGAACTGGTGGCTGCCGAAAGGGAGTTGGAGGGCAAGTAGGGCTTTTACTTCAATTGCATAGCAATTGCTGTTATTTACCGGCTTTCTTCTTTGAGTTAATGCATAATCCAATGGTTGGTTGTGCTCTCATCGTGAATGATGTGTTACTATGTTATACGTTGCCATCTGGGGTTTACTGCTCCCCCATCATCAGCAGTCCTTTCGCCAAGACTTGCCCCTGAATACATGAATACCAGGCTCAGAAAGCACTACTTCCAACCTTGACAAGCTTTCCGGCTGTACCCTTGCAGCTTTCCCCAGGAACTTGAAGCTCATCTCAATATTCACACTGAATGAGATATCTAGGCAATATCCCATCCACGTAGCTTTGTACAAGAAACAGAATACACGGCAAGAGAAGTTCGACCACTGCCTATCACGTCTTGTCGAGGCTGGGCACACAAACAGACACGCCATACGTCGCACAACAACCAGAAGCTGTATCACCGACCCGTCACATATCCAGGACTGTTGGGCTCTGTACTACGTCCTGTGGCTCTTTCATAGCATCACAATTTGGTCGCCCTGACCCCCACGATATTGGTGAAACGAGCTCAGATCATCAGGGAATTTTCAGTTGTCTCTATCCGTGTGCTCATTTTGCTATTAGTCGTTGTTATACATGTATACACTGCCAAAGCGTCGCCAGCTTTTGCAAAACTGACGGCATCTTTCCAGTCCGACTGGCGAGTATACACCCAACTTGCTGCGCGTGCCAGACTGATCACCTCATCGATTTCTGTGGCATAGTGAAAGCTAGCTATTTATGGAACAAAGCTACGGTGAGAATAAAATACTTTTGATCACAACGCAAATCCCAGTTTGCTCGTAGCCGGGTCGATAGATAGAAAGCAACGAAGAACGGAAAACAGCTCGGGAAACGCCATTGACAAGTCCAAACCAAGACCAGGCGGATACAACGTGCTTGCTCGTCTGTTGATCTCTTGCCTTGGTTGGGTCAAGTCCTTGGCTGTTTTCCTCTCCACCACTCGAATTGTTATTTTCCTTTCAAATTCAGCGTGGCCGTAGGCAGATGCAGTGTAAAAGAGAGATTCCAAAACAATGCAGAAAATGAACGAGAAAACTCAATGCGATAAATAAAGGAAAATTTCATCGAGATATGCTGTGGCTTTACAGCCAACAAAGCGGCAAATTACTTTGTGCTGTTGAGATTATTGATTGTGGATAGAACAAGGAAAGTAAAAGGTCGCAACGCATGGCACTGCCTCGTTGCTTGGTCAAGACGATGCACATCAGGCCAGGCAGCAGCTCTTTACTGGCGGAGAAGTCGTCAACTGATCAAACCGATACCTCCATCGTCATCGTCCGGGCCACAACCCCAATCAAGCGGCATCTTGATCCAGAACTCGGCCTCGTCAGCCACGCAGTCGAATCGCCTGGACGTCGGCAGGTGGACTAAAAGTCTGACGGCGGGTATCGCTGGGGATAGTGTTGGGGTTGTTGCATTCGTTGCTGGAGTCGCCGGTCTTGCGGTGGCCAGCTGTTCCTCGCCTGCTCATTTCTCTGTGGATGATGCGAAGGCTGGACGCAGCTGTTACTGCTGTAATTGTCAAAACGCGGTTGGTTTTGAGAGTGTGGCTGGACATGGCCTGGCTCGCGGTGTCGGTAATGGCCATCCCAGGCGGCTCGTGGTGCTGGAAGCATTGTGTCAGGATGGTATGATCCAAGAGAAGCTTAGTAGCAGCTTTATTTGTCACCGATCCAAACTTACAGCGGTTGTCATCGTCACGCCCAACCTGCAAAGTCGCGAATTGGTTCTCCAGACTTGGACCTTGCTAAGGCCCACGCCCGTTGCCTCGCTCCTCGAAACCCCCATAGACATAATCCCCACGCCTCTGGTCGAGAGTTTCGCCGCTGCCACTACTGTCGGTGTAATCCAAACTCTCGTCCGAAATACGTTGCGTGCCATGCAGATATGACGGTGAGTCGCGGCTGCCCGAGTACTGCTGGGCGCTGGGCCACTGCGGCATTTGCACCCTGAAACTGCTGCTGCTATTTTTGCTCCATGTCGAACCATCTCTCGAGTCTCGACGAGGTCCCCAGTTGCTTGTGCCGGGCGATGACGGGCGGATAAAGCGTTGCGGGTGGGGCGCTCGTTTCTCAATCTCAGCGTTGCTATATTATTTCAGATCAATCCGTCAGCCCGGGAGGAAGGACAGAGCCAGAAGGAAAGCGTCGGGTTGGGCATGTGGTAGAATAATGCGTGCAAGAAATGAATAAACTGACTGTCTCCGTCGCGCCTCCCTCATGCCAATGCTCTCCGATTCCGTCAATCCTGTCACGCCCGACCCGTCCGAGGTCTCGGGCCAACCCCAAGGACTCTGTGGATGACCCATTGGATACCGATGAATCTTGGCTAGCACGTCCTGGCTAATGCGCATGTGGCGAGGGTCCATTTGCTGTCCTGGCAAGGCGATGTCGCTGTTCTCGGGCCAGATCCAAGATCGCTGGGAGTCTTCTGAGCTTTCGTTGCTTGAGTGTCTTTGGGGTGTCGGCCTCTGTTGTTGGTGATGGATTGGGCCGTTTCTTTTGCTGTTGCCTTGCTCCATGCTAAGCTCAAACTGCGACTGCTGGCCCTGGAAGCCATGATTTTGAGGGTTCTGATGCCGCTGTAAAGCCTGTGACTTGCTCTCACCTGTCTGCCAGTCCTGACGCCCACGTTGTGGATAGTCCCTTGCAACTCCACAAGACTGGTCATAGGTTGATTCACCACCACTCCACCCAGGCCGACCGCCAAACGGCCTCACGACCGGTGGCGCACTCGAGGGACTCTTCTGCTGCGCCATCACTCGGGCCTCCGCACCGCTACCACCAACGCCTGCTAGACACGACCTCGTCTGTCCGTCTAGGTCCTCACTGTCGACCCTGAGGCGGCCGTCGACGATAAGCTCGGGCGCCTCCTCGAGGAGCCAGCGGATGCTGCTCGGGTCACCCTCGCCGGGCCGCCAGTCCGGGGTTTGGTAGTGCGCGACTACAAAGTAGCCCGACAGGTCTGGAACGTACCGGTAGTAGCGCGGGTCTGGGCGCGTCAGCGTCGCGAGACGCCGGGGGTCCCAGCCTGGACGCCAGGGGTCGTCTGTCTGGGGGTTTTCCATTTGTGGGATGTCGAATGGATTGGTGACTGTTGCAGATCTAGATTATGGGTCAGATCTCAGCTCAGATACCGTCACTTTGGTTCCGTTGGACAAAAGATGGTGAGGGCAAGCTGATCAAGTCAGGGCATGTGATGCAAGGGGTGAATAGAACCTACATGTAGCTGGACTTTAGAATATCAAGTGAGAAGGAAGTCAATTGATGCTCTTTTCAGCTTAATCTCTCTCGAGAAAGAAGATAACCATCCGTTGGCGTTGAGGATAGAACCGCAACAAGGCAGAGTGCGTGAACGTGACAAGATCCACGTCCAGGCTCGATGCAGGGACAGCCGAAAACAGATAGAAAGAAGCTAAATGGCGCAAAACGAGCCACCAAACGAGCGCCTGCAAGAATGCAGTTCTGCCTTCCAGGCAGGTTCTGAAAGTGGGTGGTGAACAACGGCAGAGTCGAGATTGATCAAACGCGGGCCTGACCTCTTATGGCAGGAACCTGCTTGCCTCGCACATGGCACGTGCACACCAACTGCCGTTCGTCGATTCTCCCAAAGTAACTTGGTGCAGACGGATAGATAAAGTCCTGTGTCTGCGGCGGTTGTTGCCCAGCTAGAGTGGGCGGTCGAAGTACCTACTCGTCACGCACCCGAACCCTAATCATCAAAGCAGCCAACGGCCTCCCAAAAGACACAATACCGATTAGAGCTGCAGATGGTCTGCTCTTATTGTAAGAATGCAGCTATTAGGTGACAACAGTCAGACTTGATTCTAATGCCCGGGCCCAGCCCAAATGTCTGCTTTTGTTACTCCATGCTCATGACCTGATGTCAAAAACACAAGAACATAAACGAAACAAGAGTGAACAGTCCAGATGCAGCAATGACCAACCGGAGTGCAAGATTATTGTCCAGCGAACAGAGAGATCCGCAAATCCCAAGGCCTACCACGCCCAGTGATGGAACCACGTTAAAACTCCATGACCAAAAAGCTAGGATGAACAGATCAAGAAAGACAAGACTAAAGTGACAAAACACTGTTGTTTAGCAGGATACAGTCCGCCGTACTACTCAATGCCAACAAACCAAGCCTGGACGTTTCAGACCTGATGAATCGCAGCAACACATTCTACGTCGGCCCAGTCCAACCCTCAATAACACATCACTTCGGCCGCAGGTCCGTGACATCAAAATCTATTTGATCCGACATGTACACATGGCTGACTGGGTGCAGAGCATCCTTGTAGATTTCGCTCTCTGGCAGTTCGTGCTGGTGGAACGTATTCGTATGGGGACACCGCAACACGTGCGGAAGGCCTGGAGGGTCTGTCAAGCGGAAAACCCCAAAACTGTAGGTCATGACAAGTCAGTGTATGGTCAAAGCAAGGGGTATCAAGAACTTCATACTCGTTGTACTTGGGTGCGCAGACAATTGCCACCGACTCAGGAGAAATGGCCTGGTAGCTCGCGTGGGTGTGCAAGTCCCTCGAGCTCATAAAACACGTCTGCGTCGGATGCGTATGTATCCAGCCAATTATGATCATGTTCTCCTTTTCGCAAAACTCAAAGATCTGGAACTCGTCCTCCGTCTCGCATGTGTCCGAAGTACATATCTGGTTGGGAATAAGCAGAGCAGCTACAAAGAGCGCGTTATTAATCGGCCTTCCACAGATGATGCCGCAAAGCTCCAGCCCTTTCCTAGTGTTGGGGCCGGCTATTTCGAGGAATTTGTCCTTGAGGGAGCGCGGAACAAAGATGGGTCGCAGAGGTTTCCCGGCTTCTGTGTATCCAGCAGGAAGGAATGTGATGTTCTTCCGCTTGGAAAGCTCATTCACCGCCCGGTCAACAGACGATGTCGAGTTTTGAACGTTCCTCTCCTCTGGCTGGTCCAGAGTCTTGGGCGGGAGAGTAGGAGGGGCACGCCCTGCTTCAGGAGCCTTTCGTGGTATTGGAGGTGGCAGGGGCTCCAACCTGTCTTGATAGCTCGGGTATTGCTCCTTTGGTGGTCTGGAAGGGGCTGGTGATGCCTCGTATGAGTTGTAGTTTAACGGTCTCGGTCTCGAGACTGACGGATAGTTGTAGTGCTGGGAGGCCGGGTTCTGGATAGGCGGTCGCGATGACCTCGAACCTGCACTTGATGACCAGCTGTCATTATAACTAAAGTCTCGTACCACAACTTCCGAATCTTGGTCGTTGGACCTATCCAGCCTCCTTCGTGTCTCCTGAATCTGCCGTTGTATATCGTTTCGATCGTCTACCGTATTACGTGGGCCCATTCCCCTACGGGCATCCCAGTCCTCCCAGACACCTCCGCTGCGGCGGATTTGCTCCTCATATTCTGACACCCCTGCCTGACGAATCGAGCGCCTAGCCGCGTCGCGCCGGATGTAATCATCCTTGGCAAGGCGTACAGCCAGCTCCTGGTTGTTCCCAGCATCCAGCAACTGGGCTTGGGTAGCGTTGTTCCATGACAGCGCCGGGTCCTGGGCGGCGTACTTGTCGTACCTGCTATCGGGAACGGGTCGGTCATCGATTTGCCCCGTCCTAACCAGTCTTTCCCATTCGTTGTACGCCTCGTTGATATGCCTCTTGAGATCTTCCAGCTCCGAGATGATGCGGGTCAGTCGTTCTTGGAGGGGCTTGATCAGCTTGCGACCGTCGCGAGTGTGGGCCATTGGGTGTTCGGGAAACTTTTTGAGCACGAGGGAGCAGTGGCGAAGCAGTAGAAGGTAGGCTTTGGCAAAGTTGCCTTCTTCTTTGTAAAACTCGCCCTATTGTAGCTCTGTTAGCTATTTTCGGAGATCCCAAGCCCGGTGGTTTATTGAGAACCTACCTCACGGTACAGAGTCTCGGCTGCACCGACCCAGTGTTTCAAGTGGATGTTGATATTAAACTCGAACTGGTCTGCCTGCTCCACGATTTGGGCAATCGTCAATGGCGGCCGGCGCGGACGCGGCATTGTGCGAGCTTCCATGGTTGGATGATTACGTCGCTCGGTGTTGGAAATTTCGTCTTCGTGATCAGTATAACGGTGGCCGAATGTGAATTCCTCCAGTAGTCAATCAGGAAGTCGTCGTTGACAGACCGACAACCTCAGGAACTAGTTGTCTCATGAAGCTGTGCTCGCGCTGGTGAAAGCGCACCACAGGGCTATAGGGTCGTAGGATGATTATTTGTTTGTTGGCATTAGGAGAACCCGGTCGCTAAAGATCTTTGTTTTGTTTCGCTCGTTCGATGGATGTGCTTGCTTTCTCGTCGTTGAATGCAGTGTCAGGGATCTTGGGACCCCGCGTCAAATCGCTCCAGTGACGTGGATGGGTTGAAACGGCAGGCAATTCGCGCCATGGTACCTTTATTAATGAGCAGCGCAATTCTTCAGCAAGCCTCAAGTTCCAGCTCAAGTCGTACCCACACAGTCTTCTCTACACTGTATAGGCTCAGGCATCATTCCGGAATACTTGGGTACACTCGCCGGAGATACTATCAGTGAATAGAAGAGTTGACGCGAATCTTACTTTAGCTCAGTCAGAAGCACTGGCACGCTGATGAAATGTAGCGTTACGAGCTGTGTAACACATGCACTATGTGCAACCAGGTGAAGACATGAGTTGATGAGCGCTTGTGTACCAGGGTGTATCTACAGTTGATTGACGACCACATGAACTGTATCGCAGGGTCCTCCAAGGCGAGTGCCTGCCAAATAACACAGTTTATCTGCCGCGGCTTCTGGACGGTGAGAAGGTCGGCTTCTCCGCAGGCCACATGTTCAGCCTGGCGCAAGCCAAGACCAATGTCAAGTCATTTCTTACCTACCCTCCCGGAAGGAAAGCCTAAACGCAGACTTCCATTGTCCGCAAGCCCGAGATTTGCATCCATGCTGAGAATGTGGTTTGTTTTGGGAACAAATTTGCCATCGGCATTGCAACTCCGCATCCCTCAGCGTCCAGTTCGGACTGCAGATTTCGGATAGTTCAACAAACTTTCCTTACCCACCCACCCAAGCCCGTCCGTCCGTTGTCCCGGAGCCACGACGGAACCGATTTCCAACGCTTAGGTCCAATAAACGCGCTATTGACGCCACCCTTCACCGTCTCCAACCTCTGCCCAACATGTAGATTGTCTGGGCAAGCCGGGTCATTCAAGCTACTGCCATCGCGGCTTTGCTCTTGCATCTTCAGGCCTCCCTGCATCCATCACACATCACAACTAGTTACTGGGGTGATATATTGGTGAGGAAATACGAGCATTCCAGCTCACCGCCTAGATTATGCCTGGGCGGCCTGCTGTTGGGCGCTGGTCTGGACCTGAATGATCTCTCCCTTTTTCTTCTCCATTTTGTCCTGACCATCGCTTATCTGCTTCTCTAGCCGCTCACTGCCCATATGTTAGTGATGGGTGTATGGCCGATTCTCTTATTCTTTTGCCAGAAAGAGGGAAAACTCACACTTCATTCTTGATAAACTCAATCCGGCCCTTGACAGTGCTGTCAGCCTCGACTTTGTCCTGCTTCAGGAGGACCGGACCAGTAAGCTTGTAAATGGTCTCGCCATCCTTCATCTTTTCGAATTCCTGTGGTCGGATACAGCATGGACCGTCAGCGATGAACTGTAAATCGCAGGTCGCAATCTTGTTGTGTTTTTTATTTTTCGTCACCATACCTTTTGCACGCCGAGGTTCTCTTGCAGCTGAGCCTCAAGCTTTTGCCTAGCCTGGACCGCCGTGTCCAGCTCTACTCCGCCGATAAATTGGTTTGTCAGTAAGAACTCCCACAGCGCAAACGAAAGCTACCCAAGGGTTTCTCACCCGACTGCAGCTTTTTGTAGTCATCGGACAGCGACTGTAGTTTTGCTTGTATTTCGGCCATTTTGGGTAGCTGATGTTTCGACGGCGACCAAGTTGCGCAGGTTGATGGCGGGGTCCAGTGCCGTAACAATTTCGGGAAATCCACCAGAGCTTTCGGAGTAATCACGTGGGGCCCTCTTGATGGGCTCCTATCAACTTGATGAACGAGAGTGGTCAAAGTGAAAATGTAAATTTATACCAAATGTATTGCAGCACATTACCTTCATGGGCCAATTCAACCGACAAAATTTTGGTTCTCGCTTCTTGAACCTGCGATGGGCCGACTGAATACACTTGGTGTTGCTCACCTACCCTGTAGCATGATGCTAGTTCGCAAAACAAATAGGTACCTAGGTAGGTATGTATCTTGGGCATTACCTTAGTGGCACTTGGACTTGTTAGGTCTCTGAAGAAAAGAAAGTGGATTATGCATATCGAATCCATGTGCTCCGTATTCGTCCGTATATCTGTGCTACAATTTGTGGCTTGACAGTCCATAGCGTCATTTCAAGATAGCTCGTGTCCGTACCATGTACGGAGTAAGCGGAGTGCCTCACTGTCGGCGCCGGGAAGCAATCGCGACCAACGGAGAAAAGTTTCAGTGAGTTTTTGTCTATTATAAATCTCCAGATCCCGAGCTTTATATCTAAGGCGCAGTTTCTGTCGGGACTGACTTTATTTGCTCCTGTTGAATTTTTATGTGGTTGATGTCAGCCATAAATAAATGGACACAATCTTTGGTGATAATTTATCCTGTTGCGCCTCGATACAGCCTCTATCTTGAATAGATACGCCAAATGGGAAATCCCTCTTAAGTGAATCCAATGTCTGAAAGATTTAGGATTTCAAAAATGAAATAAAATGTAATTGGCATCAGTTCTTGTTTGTATACAGCTTATCTAATATAGGTACCTTCACACAAAAACAGAAGGATGGTAATTACTTTGTACTGCGATCACCCGAAGGAGCCTTCTGCCAGAACAAGCAGATCAACAAGCAACCCACAAATGATGCAAGAGCAAGCAACAAACCTAATGGTAGAGGCCAAAGCTGTACCTCTATCAACCCGCTAGGACGAGTGCCAGCCCGACCTGTAATAAACTGGATCAATGACGTAACACTTGGATCAGAAGTCGATGACGGCGTGGATGGAGTAGACGATCGCTCGAAAACAGACAAACGGCACGATTGAATGTAAACTATTAAGGCATCGGCAGTCCTCTGATCTCGGATCCAAGTTGCTGGGAATCTTTCTTCATTATCTTTCTGTGGACAATTCGATTCTAAACTCAAATCCAGAGACAGGCACCACAAACACAGCCCACCCACTTCAATCACAAAACCAACATCAGTCAAGATGGTGACCGGAAAGGTGCGAGACTGGAAAATTCCCAATTGCGGAGGGATTGAACGTCGATTTCTAACACTAGCTTTTCATCTTTCAGAGCGCAGGTGACAACCTCATGATGGACGGCGACCAGCACACCCACGGCGATCCGTCGTCGACCCACCCTGAGCCTCTCCAGGCGGGCGAGCAGACTTCGCACAACGTCCATGGTACGCACGCCGTCTCAAACCAATTTACTTATTGCTCTCATCAACATCCAGACGCATGACTGACAAGAAAAAAGACCCCAAGGACCAATACAGCTTGGCAGACCGTGCCAACAAGGAGAAGCTGGAGGAGAAGGAGGCCAAGCGGCAGGAGGAGAAGGAGAAGGACATCAGGCCTACAGATATCGCCGAGTCGCACGGTAACAAGCCATCGCGCGGCGCACAGGTCGATGAGATGCTGGAGAAGGAGGATGAGGAGCGACTGAAGCAAAAGGCCGAGAGCAAATCGGCCAAGAAGCACTAGGTTAATAACGTATGGGAATCACGATGATTCAACGCGAATAATATTAGCATGCAATAATCGGCGTCAAGGTCTGAGAATCACCAGCATTTCACATCCCCAAATTACCCACATACATGGCCACTAGCAATCGTGACCGTCACAATAGACTTTGTGCACACATCAAATGCTCGGCTCGAATGGATCGATTCACTACGGAATACGCCGAAGCCCTCTGGGTCATCGTGGATATCTCTGAGTAGCCCTAAAAGTGGGCAGTCCACCATGGCATTGAAATAGCCGCAAGAAAACAAAAGCAATCCCAGAAAAAGGTTGACGCCGGCCTGTCCATGATCCCTAAAAAAAGATTTTTGCCCCGTCATTCCTATTCATGCAGCCTCATAATGGCGCGAGATTTCCCGCATTTCGTTGATCCGTCCTCACATCCCATCTAAGAGGTCTTAGCGCCCTGGGTGGGAGTGATCTTCTTGCCGTCCTTGTTGTAGCGGACACGAGGGGGAGGAGCACGGTTGCGGCGTCCCTCACGCGAACGAACACTGTCAAGATGTTAGCATTATACTAGACAAGTCTACTAGGCGCCGAGCTGCGCAGGAGCCGAGTCTTCTCAATTGAGAACCTGTGGGATCAGAACCGCGCAGGGAGGGTGACAACAGGCTGCAATAGCTTGTGTCGAACCTCGAGTCGTGACACGTCAAAACGTTGTCAACCAGCATCCTAGCGCAGCCACAGGCCGTGGTGCAAGGGGAGGGAGGCCTAAAGTTCGCCAAGGTTCGTCTCTAGCCCTACATCCAGGAGTGTCTCGTAGTTGAACCACGAGACACTTCTGGTGTAGCTGTCCTTCCCTTAGGGGACAAACACGTACCGAACGATCTTGCCGTGAATGGCACAGCTCACGCAGTACTGCAGCTTGAGGTACATCTTGGGAACGACATATTCGGCAAAGACCGAAGCGTCCGAGATATCACCTGAGCATCGGGTCAGCGGATGTCGCGAATGAGCAGATAGGTTGATAGCGTACGAATGGCAGCAGACTCGACCATGTTGCGGATGGTAAATCTCTTGATGGCCTTATCCTTGGGCGTGCATCGCGAGCAGTTTGAGCAACGGATGGGCTTGACGTGGCCGCGGCCCTTCTTGTTGCGTCCGCTGTAGATATGGTCAGCAAAGGATGCGATAGCGATGGATTGCACAAGACGATACTGACTTGTTCTTTCTCTTCTTGGGCATTTTGGCGGCTGTGGTGAACTTCAATCACTTGCTGATTTGAAAGAAAAGAGAATGAGCTTGTGGTTTGGGAATTTGAGGTAAAGTATCAAGTCAAAAGTGGATTGTGCCCCGCTGCTTATCGCTGGTCCTGATATCAGCAAGCAGGTTGGATTTAGTGGCAAGACCGCAAACCCTAGCACGTGACACGAATAAGGGCGGCGACTGCCCCGTTTGCCAGGCCCATCAAACTCCAAAACGCCGCGCGAACTTCGAATTTGTTCCCCTCTCTCTTCTTCATCAACGAACAACTTTCAGATTGCTTAGGACGGGAATCTTGATTCTCCAGGTATGTCTGATTGATTGCTTCTGTTGCTTGTCGCCTGCTGCTTGCGCTTTTCTGTTTCTCGTCAATGTTCTGTTTCTAGATACCCGGCGGTCGCGCAACCTTGGTTGTGCGGCGAGCCAACTATTTCACAAATTTGCCCTTTGCCCTTTGCATTTGCATCCGCATCCCAGCAGCGCGACAAGCAGTAGACAGCAGTGCTACCCCTTCCGCGCAATTCTAACATTGAACCCAAAGCAGGCAATCATGCAGATCTTCGTCAAGACCCTCACGGGCAAGACTATCACCCTTGAGGTGGAGTCGAGCGACACCATCGACAATGTCAAGTCCAAGATCCAGGACAAGGAGGGTATCCCCCCGGACCAGCAGCGCTTGATCTTTGCCGGCAAGCAGCTTGAGGACGGCAGGACCCTGTCCGACTACAACATCCAGAAGGAGAGCACCCTCCACCTCGTGCTGCGTCTGCGTGGTGGTGGTAAGAAGAGGAAGAAGAAGGTCTACACCACCCCCAAGAAGATCAAGCACAAGCGCAAGAAGACCAAGTTGGCTGTGCTCAAGTACTACAAGGTCGACGGTGACGGAAAGATTGAGCGCCTCCGCCGCGAGTGCCCCAACGAGACCGTGAGTGCCCTGGCTTTCCGTTTTGTTAGACGCATACTAACTCTATCTAGTGCGGTGCCGGTATCTTCATGGCTGCCATGCAGGACCGCCAGTACTGCGGCCGTTGCCACCTGACCTACGTCTTTGACAAGAAGGACTAAGCTGCTTGATTGCAAAGGATGACGAACTTGTTTATGGGAGAAAAAAATGGGATGGGCACGGATACCTTCGGGGCAGGCACAGACTGCCGCCCTTTCGTTACTGGCGTTTGTAGCATAGGCCTCTTTTTCTTCATTGGGGCTCTGACTGGCAATCAATACGGATTGGGATCTTGATGAGATATGAACACTTTTTTCATGCTGCTGTGATTGTGGAAGCTTTGTGAAGTGCCATGCACGTGCCCACGACACCCTGTGCACCAATAATCTGCTCAAGTTCCTCAATTGCTGCAAGATTCATTGGACTATCCAAGGTCTAGTGATTCGGAAACCCGTTCCTCAGGTTGTCATACTTTGTCTGAGGATACGCGAGGCAGTTCTCCTGATGCTTCAACCCCTCGGGTCCACCAAAAACATCGACGACATTGCCAATCAAGCTCTCGTCTCCCTCCTTGTCGGCGCTGCTCTCCCACCACATAGCACCACCCAGACCCCTCTCCCTGATGAACTCAGCCTTCCTCCTGGCCAGCGGCACCGTGTCGTAGGTAACCATGTGCCTGGTTGCCGGGTCATACGAGTACGTCGCGCCGGCCTCCTCGTCGAATCGCTCCTCGGCACCCGGGAGCGGCAGCGCCTTGAAGTCGTACACGCCCTGCTCCCAGGTGCCCTGGCCGACGCCCTGGAACGGCGCTCCGGGCCCGTCCGTGTTCTCAAACGCGCGGCCGTAGATGGGCATGCCCATGACGATTTTATCGAGCGCCACGCCCTGGCTGGCGTAATGTGCAATGGCTGCGTCGGTGCTGAATGGCGTTGATGTCGGGTTCCCGTGGCTGGGGAAGAGGTTCGCCTGGTGACCTGCGGTTTGGTCCCAAGATCCGGCATAGTCGTAGGCCATCAGGTTCCAAAAGTCCAGCAGGGGATCCATGCCGGCGATATCCATCTTTTCGTAGTTGGACGCGCCAGCGGGGCACGCAACCGTCAACTCAAAATGGTAGGGGTTTTCACCATCGACCGAGTGCGCGTAGGCGTCAAGCTCATGGCGGCAGGCCTGCAGGAGGGCCACCAGGTCGGCGGCCTCCTGTGGATTCTGGGGGTACTCCCAGTCGATATCGATGCCGTCGAAGCCGAGCTGTCTGACGAGCTCGACGGCGGTTCTGGCAAAGTGCGACCTACCCTCCGGTGTCGAGGCGGGCGCCCTGAAGTTGGAAGAGTAGGTCCAGCCACCAATGGAAAGAAGGACCTTGAGATTGCGGTTGGCTTTCTTGAGGAGGTTCAGCTGCTTTAGGCAACCGTACAGGTTGGTTCCCTCGTCGTTCCACGAGTCGCCCTCCCAGTGAATGTCGGTATCAGCCCAGGTGTCGGTAAGAAAAACCTCGCCCGAGTCTGGCTTGACGTTGGCAAAGGCATACAGGACGTGTGTGAGCTTGTCGGCTGGTAGTTCCTGCGGCCGGTGTTTCCGGCCGTAGATGGCCCAGTTGACAAAGTAGGCTACGGTGCGTTGGGTCATATTGCCAGTGTTTGGCTGTGGTGTAGAGGGTGGAGAAGATTGTGGTGGAGTGTCAAGACCACCTTCTTTGTACGAGGGGCCCAAAGAAAGCAGGTTAGTCGTGATGCCGAGGAAGAGGGCGACTATCAGGGCGAAGGAAACGACCGTGAAAGGAATGCTGTGGATTCTTGACGTAGGCATCAAGTCTAGTGTTGTGCGGGGTGTGGGATTTATGTACTGTATGCAAAAGAATGTATTGGCCCGCACCAGACGGGCTGTTCGGCTTGGCTTCTTGCCCAAAGAAGTGAATGAGAGGGCTCAGCAAAGAGGCAGTGACAGTTCCAGACTGCAAGGGCTGTGGAGATTGGCACCCAAGAAGTGACAAGTTTGACAATAGCACTGAAGCAAATATAGGCAGCTCCGGACGGTTCCTTGACAGTTGTTTGATCAATCAAGGCTCCTGGCCAGCTTCCAGATCAAACGAATAAGCGTCAACGATGGCTGGGCATACAAGTGACAACTCATCCAGTGTCACTTGGTAGCGGGACGCTATATCGCAGCTTGCGCAGGTGTAATTTCGACACCTGAGTGAGCTGGGGTTTTGAAGAGCTGCAAATTTGTGGCGACAGTCGTCGTCATCGGCCCACTTGGAAGCTCTCCGGCTGGAGTGGCAGTGTGCTTGATCAAGTGAACAGGTTGTCCAGTATGTTCCAGCAGACGATGCTGAAATGAAACTACTTACTTCCACGCGACTTTCTTGAATTGTTACAGTTTACGTCAGGCAAGTTCGTCAACAGGTGTTCGCCCACTGTATCAAACAAACTGGAACTCTAGTGTCACAATGAAGAGAAACTTGGTTCCACAGGGCCGCCACAGTGTGCTTGGGTATTTTCGGTGACAGGCACAGGCTTGGACGCTACAATTGTGGTTTCTGCACACTGTACAGCGGCAAGGCGGGGTGGAGAACGGGAACAGATCGGCATTTGGCCAGGCAGGGTAAGCCAGTCTGGCAAGTGCGATAAGATAGTGTGATTCGAGATCGCATCGCGACTGACATGACTTTTGAGCCTCGACGCTTGACCTCCGATTTGCAACTCACAAAAGAGCCACGATATCGTTCAGGCAGACATGCCTTTAACCGTCATATGAATGCCGGCCCACTACATCCCAGCTCGAGACTCGCGGCATCGTACAGCATGTATGTGTTTGGCCCAAATGAAAGAATGAAGCCACCAGCTCACGCAAGCTCGTCCAGGTTTCGCACTCTACAGGGCCCTGCTCAGGCAGGTTCCGCATATCGTACTTCCGGCCCAAGGCACTTCCTTTCCAGGTGACCGCGTAAATCCGGTCAGGCACTTGATCCGCAAGAGTTTCCAACGCAACAGGAACGAGGACAGCGCGCGTCTCGTCGTCTCGTCCTTATCAAATGGCTACAAGGTGAGTCCGACACCATGTCCCGTCTACATAGGCCTAGATCAGATACTTCAATGTACAAGCTAGCCGCTACATAGACAATTCATTACTAAAATCAGACAACCCGAATAGTTCCTGCACCTCCTCAACGGCGCCAAGACGACCGATAGCCCCGAACACAAGACCGTTGTCGACCTGATCCAGCGGAACATGTCCCGCCGTAAACCCCCCACCCCACGCAAGGAGCCCACGCCACAGGCCCCACGCAAATATCTCATTACCCGGATCCCGAACCCAAGATACGACCCGGGGGAGTGGGCGTTGTTAGAGACAGGCAGAGAGTCGAGCGGAGAGACGAATGGAGAGACGAGTGCAGAGACGAATGGAGAGACGAGTGCAGAGACGAGTGCAGAGACGAGTGCAGAGACGAGTGCAGAGACGAGTGCAGAGACGAGCGCAGAGACGAGTGCAGAGACGAGCGCAAAGACGAGTGCAGAGACGAGCGCAGAGACGAGCGCAGAGACGAGCGCAGAGACGAGCGCAGAGACGAGCGCAGAGACGAGCGCAGAGACGAGCGCAGAGACGAGTGCAGAGACGAGCGCAGAGACGAGTGCAGAGACGAGCGCAGAGACGAGCACCGAGACAAGCGGAGAGCCGGGCAGAGTCGAAAGCAGAGAGCCTCGCTTCTTCTACGCGCCTACAGAGCCGGCCCGCCTCGCCAGT
The DNA here is from genome assembly GCF_000002495.2 of Pyricularia oryzae 70-15. Taxonomy (NCBI): domain Eukaryota; kingdom Fungi; phylum Ascomycota; class Sordariomycetes; order Magnaporthales; family Pyriculariaceae; genus Pyricularia; species Pyricularia oryzae. Next base: position 6,272,939 of record NC_017849.1, on the reverse strand, counting down.
CAGCTCGGCGGCTCCGGCATCCGCCGCGTCCCCTACGTCGCCATCACCGCGTTCCAAGACCCGTTCCTGCGCATGAAGAAGCCCCAGCCCCTGAGCTTGGGCATGGCGCTCAAGCGTCGGATAGAGCAGAGGCAGGCTCGGCTCGACCATCGTGTCAAGTTCAAGGAGGGCGGCAAATGGATGGCGGCGCTCGAGGACCAGTGGGAAGACCTCATAGCCGGTGGCGGCCGCGGCAGCGGTGCCGTGGACGATGGCGAGGCAACATATGTCGAGGCCATTGATCTGTCGATCAGGTTTATGGACCATATCGACGAGATGGATCAGCTGGATCAGCTTCACAGGGCGGCGACGCTGAACGTGATTGAGGGGAGGGAGAGGGCGCTGGCTGAAAAGGAGGCGGCTGATAGGGCGCTGAGTGAAGAGGGGGCTGCTAGGGCGCTGACTGAAGAGGCGGCTGCTAGGGCGCTGACTGCAGAGGCGGCTGCTAGGTCGCTGAAGAGGCTGATGCTAGAGAGGAGAGCGATGCTTGGGGGCCATGGTAGGGGAAAGATGAGCTCGTCCAAAACTGCGTAATGAAAGACGGTCCACATGCACGTAGGGGTAAACAAAAAGGAAGTAAAAACTTCGAATGGGATGGCACATTCTGACCATGTCATTGAACGTGGTAAAGAGCTCATTGAGTAGACGGCCATAAGCCTGAGCTTTAATCTTATACTAAATCATTAAATAGACATGTATATATCGGGTATAATGCTCTTTTGTTCATTTCATACATGATTTCGTCAACATAATTCAAAACCTCATCTCATGATGGCGGCCATAAACGCCTTGTGTACGTTTTCCAGCCTAAAGCCGGGCGATCTGCCAAGACAAGTGGTTGTCTCTGTCAGTTCTGGAAGAAATAAGTTTGTCAGTATGTGTCATGGTGAAACAATGTGCGGTTGTCAGTTGAAGATGGATCGTCCAGGAACCGTCAAAGGCTTTGTATCAATCCGAAAGGATGCTGGTCATGTACGAAAACCAGTCGCAAAGAGCTGCACTTACTCTTGATAAACATATTGACATCCAAGCTAATCATCGTCCTTGATGGTCGACTCGTATGGAATTGAGGCATCTGAGCCGTAAAAGGGGGGACGTTCGGGTCTTGGTATGTTGCTGTCGTGTAGGAAATGGGCGCTCTCATGTTCGCGGGCGTCGGATACTGGTCAGGCAGTATGTAACCGGTACTGCCACTGACGGTTTCGTGGCTGCCAGTCGGACTAACAACCATGCCAGGATTCATGTGCCCAACTAGCACAGGAGATTGTTGAGCCAGCACTGGAAGACCCTGTACGTGTTCTTCCACGACAGAATGTGTCGGTAAGAAGTGGCCCATGTTGGGAAGCTCTGGCATTCCCATAAAGACTCCTGGATATATACCGGCAGATGGTTGTGGCAGACCATAAGCTGCTTGAGGCTGTTGATATTGTTGCTGTGGCTGTTGATATTGCTGCTGCGGTGGCTGCTGTCGAGGCTGTGGCTGCTGAGTCGTTGATTTCTTGTCCTCAAACACTGAAAAGTCAATCTCGGCAGTGATAACATCCTGCCTAGGCAAGATGTGCACCCCCTTTTGACGGAGATAAATCTCGACCTCCTCGGCATCATAGAAATCCCCCTCATAGCCCGGAACCGAGATCCTCTGTTTTTTATCCAGCCTCTGCCCACTCTCGGCAACAGTCACTGTAGGCGGACCAATTGGGAACCCACCGCCAATACTGTTTCGCATCAAATCGACGGTCCCTTGGTTGCCTACCAATGTCCCAGGCATTGGCTGGAAGTGGGTTCCCGCTCCACCGAGGTTGTGAAAGGGAAACTCCCAAAAGTTTAGGCTTTCCCTGTCCTGTCGCAGGAGTGACCGCTGTAGGCGGTCACGTATCATGTCTGGCGATTCGAAAGGAAGACAGAAACCAAATACGCGAACCAGTGGGAGGGGTGGCGGGTTGGGCAGCGATATCAACTTCAACCCGCACTCAAGAGCGAAGCGCTGCAGGCGACGGCCAAAGGTGTTTTCTGCAGGAGAATAAGTTCGCGGTGGAGATGGCGCGGTTCCCAACGGGGAGGGATTGTGCGCGAGTAGGGCGTTGAGTTCGTCGTCGGTGAATTGGACGGGAAAGCTGGCATTTTCATAAGTCGGCTGAGTGATGACCTCCAACCCGGAGGCGTCGACAGGATTTTCAGGCGCAGTGACGGTCTGTTGTCGCCGTTGCATGCCAGGACTGTGCCTCTCTGGGGAAGAACGGTACGGGAGGGGTGTGGCGAGACCATGTTGCGTGATGGCGTCGCGCACAACATCCGTACCGCTATATGTGTACTCGTCTTTTCGAGATGCAGGCTGCTGAGGACTGGCAAACAAGGCATCTGGAGAGCTGGAACCGCTTCCCGGCCGACCCCTAGAACCGTCATCGTGGTGCCCGGGATTGGAGGACTTCTGGCTAAGGGCCTGGAATTTCTCCGCGGCGGACTGCAATTGAGCGCCGAGTTCAGGGACCTGCTCGAACAAGCCCCTAGAGGCAGCAAACTTCTGCAAGGCTGCGAAAGCATTGCTCATCTCGTCGTTGGTATCCACGAGATCACGGACCTGCTGCTCCAGGGATGAGATTGTCGTTTCCTTGCGGTTACGGTAGGCACGCTGCGCGAGACGTATTTGGGTCCTTCGGCGCTGTTTCGCAGGCAGTCAAAAGTTAGTGGCCAGCTTCGAGCAACCGAAACCAGAATAACCTACCTCGGCAGCCGTCTCGTCGTTGGCGTTTAGCCGCGGCCGACCTCTCCCTCGCTTCTTGTCGCCGCCATCTTCAGGTTTACTGGCCTCCTTACGAGCGCGTTTTCGGGGATTAGGGCCTTCGCCACCGATGGGCGGCATGTTGTCATGTTCGCCATAACCAGAAGCATCGACGATCCCGTCGTTGTACCCTCCGCCGTGAACTGATGGAGAATTCGAATGCCCGTCGGGCATTTTGAATTGACGTCGTCAAAATCAGACCTGGTGATTGCTGGCGAGCGGGGCGGGCACCCACTAGCTGGACTGTGGGGGGAAGATCGATATCGAGATGGCCAAGATCAAGGAATCTGGGGGCGCTCGCCAGATGTAATCTTGAATCGGATGAACGTGAAGCTTGGTTTGATCAACCAAGTTTTTGATGGAAGCCAATAGAATATGTAGGCTCCAGTGATGAAAATGTTATAGGATCAGATAGCTTCTGCAGATTGCGCTTTGCTCAAGAGAGAATTTGACACCTCGAGGTCTTGCTTGGATGGTGCAGGTGCGGGTGGGACATCACTAGCTCCAAAAGCGGCAGGCCCCTTGCCCGGGGGTTGGATGCGTTTTAGCGTGCTTTGCAGCTAACGGCGGCTGGACTAAGGCAAAGTGGAGATGGTCTCTGAGAAACGCACACGGAAAGCCACTCCAGCGCCGATCTCTACAATTGTGCCTTGTTGTTGTCTTGGGTCCCTATCCGATAGACGGTAGGTTCCGAGTTAAGCCCTATCACGTACCTTTTTACTGTACTGCAAAGCAGTAACAGCATTAGTGTGGAACTCAAGCCAGGTCTAGCTCTTCCAGTTGGGCCAGTCAGATCCGACAGCACAGTGGGCGGCTTTTAACACTGTTTGTTACCACTTCTGTCTATTGTGATCCATGTCGATACAAATTGAAGGAGCGGAGCTCATCTGATATTCTGTGGTCTGGATGCGCACAAGTGTGGATGTTTTCAAGAGTTTAATGCTGTTTTGATCGAGGTTTGGACTACTATGGTAGTCCTACGTGGTACACTAGAGCTGGGCCAAGGCTAAGATCAAATGCAATCATGGGAACTTTGTACGGAGATATTTTCGGTCAATATCTGTGCTGTATTTTCGTGGTCGAGTGAGCCTCGCGATATGCCAGTTACAGGGTGCACCTCAGCAATTGCATATTGACAGCAACCATGGTCAAGGGCTAGCTTTTCTTTCGTTTTCTTTTTCCTGATTCCCCCTCCCCAGTCTAGTGTTCCACAGGCCCAGAACAGCACAGACGAATGCCAAGAAGTGGCCGTTTCCGTCGGGCTCAACCACATCTAACCACGATGTTTTGACCCGGCCGAAAAATTTCCGAATCGCATCAATCACTACCTGCAGAATAGAATATCAGAGCTATCACAGGCTCTCTCAATTTTGCGACAGTTTACTGCCAAGCTTGCACAAACTTCAGGTTTGATGCAAGTTTATTTCTTCTCCGCCATATCTTGATTCGAATGATTAGCGCCTTAGGATCCTTGAACGCTTGCCCAAGATAACACCCGAGTCAGCACTGCTTACTAGGCCCAAACCAGATGGATGACGTTGCGAATCCGGGGATTAGCCGCAGAAGACGCCAAAGCCGACCGCCACCGTCTTCAGTTGCTTGATGCTATGCCTGTCAAGGGACCTGTGGGTCTAACAAGGGCTTGCTTTGTTTCTTTTACCTTAATTTGGCGTTTCTTCTGTAACAAATTTCGGCAGCCCCGAACATGATGGCTTGGTTGTACGATGCTCTTCATACCAGTACAAAGTATACCCCAAACAATCCATTGGTTGTCATTTGCTTGAAAATTGTGATTGATCAGTTCCCGGCTCCGATCCAGGGAGCTGGGCATCAAGTACTCCGTACCTGCAAGGTAGTCTTGGTACCTAGGTCAACTCCCAACTCTTCAAACCGCGTTTTGTAAGTCCTGGTCAGCTGAGACTAGTTAGAAAACACGATGGTGGCATTTTGTCATGGCTGAGTAAGTATTTACGGAAATGTCAAGACTAGTTAGTTGGAAAGCCACCAGGAGTGCGGAGAGGATTGCGGGCGACCAGTTGAGGTTCCTACTTTAATCGATGGCGTTGCCCAGGATTGGTCAGGCACCATTTTCAGTGCCCAACGGACCAAGCTCGTATTGATCTCTTGGACAATAAATTACACGCAAAAAGCCAGCTGCTGTCCCTTCTATTCGAAAACCCTTGTCATTATTTGGAAGCCTCGTCATTCTGCAAGACAATCTCAACGACCTTCATACTGGCTCCATCCAGTTAGCTCACAGCCATAACAAGAACGGCCACATATACCGGGCCAGCAGGCAAAGATTTTATGGGTAGACCATGCCTGCCGCAGCTCCACTCACCGTGCTGGAGGCCCCGGGATTGCGAGGCGGAAGTAATGATGCAGCCAAGGCCGGTAATACAACTAACATATAGACCCATCGACGACAAAGACCCAGTAACACCGAGAGCGATAAAAGCGTGGTCCTTCCTTTAGGAAGAGGAGCGATAAAAGTGCAATATGAACGCGGGCCCAGACCCATGTTAGACGGAATACTGATGATAGATTACCGATCGATGCCGCGACCATGCTAGAAAGTATGCAGGAAAGAGTGACGATGGGTGATTTTGGTGAGCCGGTAGCATAGTGATTAATGTGGCCAGGGGCTAACGGATGTAAGAATGACGTCGATGCCAGGGAAAGCGGACTGTTTTGATGGCGGTTTTGTTAGCAGAATTTTCGCGCGACACCAATTTACATCTCCGAGGATCTCAACAGCGATATCAAGAAATATGAATTTACCCCAAATGTGATGATCATGACAAAAGCCATGACTGCGTTGGCGACAAAGCCCCAAAGCATGCTTGAAGGACAGCGCGCTTCAAATTGCGTGTTTCCTCGCCCAAGTGAAGTGGACGGTACTTTGGAACGCTGTACACAGGATCGGCATCTTTCTCTTTAATTTTGCACATACAATTCCTGCCCAAGGGGCTTACCGATAAAGAGAAAAGATTCAAGATGCCCGATGCCCCGATATTATATAATACAAAGTCACCTCAACTCCCGGAATTGCTGTTGGTCAGGAGATTGCGCGGGGCTATTGTCCAAACAATGACAACAACGGCGATGAATAGCAAAGCGTCAAGAATGCCAGACATCGTCTCGAACCAGGGCACGCACGGAAACCCACAAGTTGACCACGGTACATAGTAAAAGGTACACAAGAGTCAAGGTGGTTTGCCAACCTGCCGTAAACCACTCTGGATTCGCAATATTGACAATGCCTTGTATGGTAATAAGACCGCCGGCTATATTGCCTGCCATCATTGGACGTACCCCAGCCATGTAGTCCAGCCTTGAGCCAGGTGAGAAAGACCTTTATTGACGGCGGTACGTAGTTGAAGGTCCAATAATTCTGGGCACCAGCAATAGGTTGCACCGAGGACAGTAGATAGACTTCTAGTCAGTTCCCTTGGCCCATTGCCAAGGTTCTGCATCGATGTGGCTCTGCAGCCTTGCTGACCTCCATTTTTAATATATAACTGGAATCCGTGGAAGTTGTTCAGGCTAATAAATAAAAACGGATTGCATCTAGAAGTTAGGATGTTGAATGCTGGAAAGCAACCATCAAGAGCGTCCCTAGGCATACAGGAACGATTCATCTCAGGATTTGTGTCTTGTGAAAAGAACAAATACGCCGCTTCCTTTGGTTCAGCGGGGTAGCAGAGTACACGCGCGAGCTTTTGCAGAACGAGACAAACGACATCAATTCTGCTGGAGGAACGACTGGTTTTCTTTGGTAATAGTGCTGGAGATATGCAAGACGAAATGAGGAAATGTAACTCTGCGGTTTGCATGGAAGAAAAATACCATTATCACCATGGCATGCATTAGATTCGCAGTTTCTCCTCATCCTGTTGGCTTTGCGTGTTGGAAACGCTGGAAGCGAAGAATAAAAGCTAACACGCTGGTGATGGGCACGCGGCTACCAGTAGTATTGGGCAAAACTCTTGGAAATCAACTCAGCGTGATCCCGAAGAACCCTTACGCGCTGACATATCCGTCGCTCAGATGAACCCCTGAGTGTCAAGGCCGGCGGGTTAGCATGGTGCCCAAACCGCTGTATAGGGCAACCAAGGGCCATCGAAAGTTTCAACACTTTGCAATGCATGATGCAGCATGTTTCAGCCAGAATTTGACGAGCAAATTGACAGGGCTAGATAGAGACTTGTTCAGAATTATTCCGGCTTGTCACCGGGCGGTAAATCTGCTGCGGTCTTTAGCGTCGGCCTGGGCCGTCCGGTCTAGACGGACAAAAGTCCAATTTTGATAAAAACACCCCAGACACCCAAGCAAGACGGTACTAAAATCCTGCAAGGTCGCCATTCGCCAAACCATGCTTGCATTGGCCGAGCTGTACCGTCGATGAGGTAGCCGCTAGAATATGAAATGGAGCCGGCGGGTTGAACGGCTTGAACGACTGTGATGGAACCCACAGGAGGCTGCAACGGCGCCAAAGTTTTCGGTCGAGACTTCAAACGTACTAGCCAGAAAAATTTAGTCCGGAATGGAGATTCTAAATCCCGCTGTGCTTGGTCTAGATCGGTCTGTTATCGCAGCACTGCGATCCAGTAACGGGCTGTAGTAAGTCTTGCTATTCGGACGCACGAAGCGTGGACAAGTCTTCACCGCCCTGAAAATCACAAGGGAAAATCCTCCGCAAAGGTAGCCAAGCTGATTGATGACGGGTTCTTTGCGACGGCCTCGTTAAACTGCACCAGGCACCAATACAACGACTGGCCTGGGCGCTCGCAGTAAAGATGCTTGTGTGACAGCGCTAAAGAGCTGCGGCACAGTGATTTTTGGCTTGGAATCGAGGCGCAGCTTCCCTCTTGGTCTAGCGTGCACACGGCAGAGTAAGGCAGCTCAGCACGTGATTGCTCCCTTGCGTCCTTGTCCAGTCTACCCCCACACTTTCTGAGAGTTTGCCCAACTGCGAAAAAACAGTTTGATTACTGTGGGATGGTAAGCAATCCGCAAACCCGTAGTAATCTCGTGGACTGGCGATACCATCCTTCGTAGGCGGCATGCATGGGAACTTACCCACAACTTTTTGATATAAGGAATCATTTGGGCTTTATGGCTGGTCGTACTCTTTTTGTTCCATCATTGCAAGAGAATTACTGAAATACATATCCTTTCAGCTTCAGCCTCTTCCCGCCCATTTTGTGCTGACTGTTCCTTGTCACAACATCCCGCACCATCCACAACATTACTCTTCCCGAGTTGATATATCCTCCAGTCTCTTGTGACAGAGCCCTCAAACTTTCCATCTTCTCATCTCCTTCACATCTACAAACCCCCCACCTTTTTACTTGCCTACAACACAAGCCAACTCATTGACACACCTAACATCAGTAACCGCAGACGAACCGGCGAGAAATAGCCGCCACTAACAAAACGAGATAGTTACAAGCTTACCACTTAGTCTTGCAGAACCAAAAGCATCACGATGCGCACACAAACCTTTGCAGCCTTCCTCCTCACCGCGGCCCTGCCCGCCATAGTCGCAGCTCTGCCTACTAACATCCCCAACACACAACTAACAAGCGCTCCCGCTTTCGAGGCCCGCAGCACACATGATATTGAGGACATTTCTCTGGCGAAGAGGTCCGAGGTTGTTGCGCGCCAGGAGGGCGGACAACCGGAGTACGACATCTATGAGTCCGACATGGATGGTCTGGAGGGTCCAGAGCAGGCTAGTCACCAGTTTGGAGGCGAGGAGCCTGAAGACTTCGAGGACTTGATGAACGGCCAAGTTGATTTTTCCAAGTTTCAGGAGCAGATGCTCCAGCGCCAAGACGAAGAGCTCAGAGATGAAGAGCGCAGACAGAAAGACTCAAACTGGGAGGGGCCCCTTGAGGATGGTGAACCGTTTGGAATGAAATCTGTTCCAGAGGAGCCCTTTGACTTTGACTTTAACATACTGGAAGCCCGCTCCGATGAGGCGCCCTCACCGGATATGGGTCTGGTAGTGGACGAACAAGTCCCGACGCGGTTCAGGAGGCGCCACGAGGGCCACGGCGATGGGCATGAGACTAATGACGAGGGTGCCGAGCCCGAACAGGCGCACAGCGGAAACGTCGATGGCCATGAGACTGATGTCGAGGGTGCTGAGCCCGAAGAGGCGCACGCCGGACACGGCGACGAACCGCATGACGACGAGGACACGGTAGAGGAAGAGGACGAGATGGTGGAGAGGAGACAGCTCGGCCACATTGCCGAAGATGAAGGAGACGACGATGAGGATGACGCGTTTGCCGGTCTTGACATGTCCGCCCACGCCGGCGATGACGAAGATGGCGATGACGACGAGGAGGAGGCCTTGGTCGACGAGGATTACGAGGACGCCGAGTATGAGGAGGATGGGTTCGGTCTTGATAGGCGAGACTTGCCTGGAGTTAACAACGGCGCCGCCGACTCGTCCATCATTATTGAGAAGCGCGAGGTTGGTACGGAACAGACTACGACGCCTCCGCCGCCGATTGCGATCGAGAGGAGGGTTGCAAGGTCATTCAGGGCGTGAGTTTTCTCGATTCATTTCTAGTATATCTTTTGTTTGTTTTTTTTCTTGTTTTCTCTTCTTGTATAATTAGCATTGGAGCGGGCGCATTTGGGTTTCTTTGGTTCTAGGTATTTCGTTCTATTCCCACATCATTTCCATGAAATTTTGCATCTCGAACGCTCCTTGCATTGCGACTGTTGTTTTCCGAATAACCAACCTGCTAGAGATCCTGGCAATCCAACACCGCTCCTCACCAAATGACAGCCAGTAAGTCTCGTGCCAAGCTTTTACAGCCTATTTTAACAAGTCAGCTTACTCAACACGCCAAGGTGAGCTATGTGGGCAATTGCGGCCGATATGCTTGCAATTTGATCAAACGGCCGGGCCGCCTGATACTCCGGCTCGTCGGATGTTTTGAATTGCCAGTTAGCAGACCATCTTCACCTTATTGGGCTGGTTCCAGGCCAAGCTAAAACATCGCCTCAGAAGGGTGTGACGAGCTGGTCAAGGCAAAGTAGCCATCCGCCCTCGGCATTGCAGAGCAGTTCCACCCTCGAAATCCTCTCGGCACATTCATCTCCCTCCTGCCACCAGTATCCGACAATAGTAAGCAGCGCACCTACAAAATCACCAAAGGAAAGCGGAGGGGAGAGCTGTGCGAGCAAGGGGCGAGGTTATGTGTGCGGGTCGGCAAATAATGGGGAAGGAGTCAAAGAGCATGTTGAGTATTGTCGTCGAGAGAAGCAGGAGGTGGATGGCAAGAAGATGGCGATTGAGGAGGCTGAGGCTTACTTTCAGTGTATGCGGAGCCAGACGTATGCTGTGGATATATATGACTAGGCGTCACCGGATGCTGTGCAGCGTTTTGTCAATGGTTTCAGGGCGCCGGGTTATTCTTTTTTTTTTTTTTTTACTTGTTTTTTCTTTACTTCATGACAGATACTGTCAAGATCCCAGGCTCATTCCACGACGCTCAATAATTCTCGTTGATATCCTTCTCCAGCGCCTCCAACGGCCTCACCACCCCCTCGATCCACGCCTTCTTCTCCTCGCTCTCGTACCGCGGATACGGCCTGCGGCAGTGGCTGCTCTCGAGCGGGTAGCCCCTCAGTTTCGCGACAATGAACTTTGTCCCGTTGATGCCGCCCTTGCCGAAGCCCCACTCCATCTTGGCCAGCTCGAGCTGCGCCTGCTCGGCCTCCTTGGTCTTGCCCTCCCTGAACAGCTCAAAGATGCGCACGCAGTACCTGGGGTACAGGTTCGCGACGCCCGTGATGCTGCCGACGCTGCCGACCGCCATGGCAGGGACCAGCCAGTCGCTCTGGCCGGCGAGGGTGAAGAACTCGTCGGGTTTGAACTGCGCCGACACGCGCGCCACCTTGGCGATGCCGCCGCACGTCAGCTTGACGCCGATGATGTTGGGGTGCTGGCCCAGCGCGGAGAGCATCTCCGAGTTGACGTCGAGGCCGGCCACGACGCCGGGGAAGTTGTAGATGATGATGGGGATGGGGCTGGCGTCGGCGAGCTCCCGGAAAAAGGCCAGGATGGCGGCCTCGGTCATGGCAAAGTGGAAGTAGCTGGGCACGAGGACCAGGGCGTAGTCTGCGCCGGCTTCGGCGGCCAGCTGCGTCTCGGCGATGACCTGCTGTGTGGTCTGGCCGCCGCAGCCGAGCGTGATGGGGAGCGGCTGGCCGACGGTTGCGGCGGTCTCCCGGGCAGTCTGGACCAGTTGGCGCTTTTCTTGGGCCGAGAGCGTTGCCGCTTCGCCGTTGGTGCCGGCAATGACGACTGCACTTTTGTTAGCAGTCGAAGGTTTAACTGAAGGCGACGAGCTACATACTTCCGTGCAGACCGGACCGGACCAGGAACTCAAAATGCTTCTTTTGCACAGCCCAATCGATTTCTTGTGCTGGAGTATCTTGGAACCACGTCAAACTGGGAACGTGGATCCCGTGAGGGAATGGTTTCCTGGTGGTTGAAGCCATTGCAATGAGATGAGATGCGGGGTTGTTCTGGGGGTGAAACTTTGTGAATATGGAAATATTTATTGTTCAACCCTCGGAAAGATTATGCGCATGCCAGACGGAGAAACTTCAGGAAACGACGCATTGTATTTGTAGCATTTGCGCCTCCGCAAACGGCTTGTTTGTCGACTCGCGAGGGGCATGATGGCATCTATGGCCGGTGGATATTGTGGTGCAAGCAACAAGAGCCTGTCACTGAGCTGCAGCGTGGAGAAGACCCAATTTCACTGGGCTCTTGCAGTTTAGGGAGGCCGAAGTCGTCGCTTGTCGGCTAAATTTACCGATAGGCGAGCCGATGCGGACCAACTCCACTGTGTTATAGCTCCAAATAGACTATCTCAACCTCCAATCTGGCATTACCTTTTGTCAATGCCAGTTTCATCGAAATAACAAGTAGCCAGTCTCCAGCAACCAAATGAATCAGATGGCCGAACAAGTAAATAGCACCAGAAGAAGCCACACGGCCATGTCCTTGCCTAATGGCTGGCCGTGCAACACACAACTCTTCGAATCTTCACCATAGCTCGTCTTTTATGTCTAGTCATACCAGCAGAATACCAGCTAATCCAGCCATAAAGGTCTAGTCTCGTCAAGTGTCCCCTCTCCACACGTTTGGAACAATCGAGGAGTCTAGAGCCAGCAAGTTGTTGGCAGACTCCTGCGTCTGCTCTCCGTCACTTTTCCGTCCGCAATGACCACATGGCTGCTCATTAGTAGCATCTTCATCCTCATCGCACGATTCCGCATCCGAGCCCTCGGCGGCAAGCAGAGGTCTGTCTCTGTATAGGTCTCCATTGCGCTCACGATCGTGGGTACAGCGCTCGCGCCATGCGTTGTGGACTGGATATTCTCTGCGGTTCGTCTGATGGTTCATGATATACCAGAGACCGCGTCTGACGTAAGGGAAGCCGGTAAGAACGAGTAAGACCAGGACCTAAACGGTAGCGTATTCGACAAAGCATCAGTAATCTATCGCATCGTCAATTGGTCACTGGCTCCTGCGAGCCAAAGGCAACAAGGTTTCTTACCTGCACAATCTCCACAACAACCACAACCCCCAACTCAACACCCACGCCAACCCTCATCGCATCCGTCCACGGCGCCCGGCAGCTCCCATGCCTTCCCCACGCCTCCTCACACCTAGTCTGCTGACCTCCCCTTCCATGCGGGAACGGCCAAGCTCTGTCGCGGGGCGAGTTGAAGCCACAGCAGCCGAGGGCATCCTGGATACGTCGGATTCCGTCACCGTCGTGGGCGCTGTACATATGCTGCCACCTCTGCTCGAGGAGGCAGGAGTCGACGGCCGGGGTCGCTGCCAGGAGGGTCGCGAGCACGGCGGCAATGATGGCCTGGATGATCTGCAATATTGTGACGAGCGTCGTGGGGTGCGGTGGGAAGGGCTTGGCGGTGGCGAGGTCGCCGCGGGCGCGGAGGCGGAGGGCGGTGCTCCGGACGGCGAATAGGGTGTTTGCGAGGGCGAGGAGTGGCAGTAGAAGAACGGGGATGGTGAGCGGGTAAGTCGGGAGGGACAACTGGGTTGCGTGGACTATTTCGTAGCTGTGGTTGAGAATCAACATCAGGAGTCGTTAGCAAGAGCGGATGAGAATATAGGTGGCATCAAAGAGAGTACTCACATGGCAGCGCCCACAACACCCAGAAAGAGCTACCATGTCGGTGGCGATCGGTTAGCACTGGATTATTTTGGCGCAGCTTGGGGTAGGAGGAACGTTGCGAACCAATCCCATAACCACCAATGGAAGAATTCCCGGCATTTTGGTCTTGCCTGTCTTGTGCTGATATCAATAGGGGTGTTTGTTTGTGAAAGCTGAGAATTTAGTGATGGGTTAGCATAATTGGGAAGGTAAGCTGCCAGTCAAGAAAGAGGGGAAGATGTCAAAGGTGAACTCTGGAGGGAGAAGGAAAAGGTTTGTTGGCTGCACAGTGTTGACGTCAAAGGGAGCCATGAGTGAGGTCTGCACCTGTGTGTGTGCCTTCCCAAAAGGGTATGCAGGCTCCCGCGGGAGACTGCCGATTCCAGTTCCTTGTCATCCAATCATTCGACTGTCGCCTGATATCAACCTAATTGGTTGGGCAGTCGTTGATGCCTTGTCTGAACGCTTTGCTGGTATGAAAAGCTTATCGAATGACAAACCCTAGTTCAATTAGTTCTTTCATTTGACTGTCAAGCAACCATAGAATCGATTGCGTCTTTTAATTCTATCTGTTCTACTAAAAAGTTCGAAATATCTTCTTGAACAATTGGCTTCCAGTGTCTGAACTTCATACCGATACCAAATTCGATGTAATGACATACCATATCGCCCCAACTCGAAGTTCTACGCGAACATGAACCAGCTGGATCAATACAAGTATCTTTTCAAATGACATCATATACAGCCCGAGATGTACTACATCGCTTATGTACAAACATATACGGATCCCCATTCACTGCACCCAGCCATCACCTAAAACCCTCCCTGTTGGTCATCTTGAGCACATAGGCACCGCGCTCAATCGTATTAACCACAATAAACCCACTCTTGAAGAAGGGATAGCTGCTCCACGTGCCCTGAAACTCAACCTGGCCACCGCCAGTCATGTTGTCGTCTTCGGGGTAGACGTCAAAGTAGGCGACCTCGCTGACCCCGGCGCCGGTGGGGTCGCGCGGCAGGGTCGACAGGTCCAGCACGCGCAGGCCGCTGCCGTAGTTGCTCTGGAAGGCGTACTTGCCGACGACGAACTGGTTGTGGTCGACGCCGTTGACGGAGCTGCGGAAGAAGCCCGTCTGCTTGGGCGCGTCGAGCGAGCGAATGTCCCAAAAGTAGGTGACGGCGCGCCGCTGCGATCCCGGACCCACGCGGTCGTACTCGTCGTACTCGTCGTCCAGCACCAGGTACTCCTGCCAGGTGGTGTTTGTCACCCAGCCTTGGTGCGTGTAGGCGGCGCCCGGGTAGGTGGTGCGCGAGATGATCTTGGTGGACTTTTTGTCGGTGACGTCGTAGCTGCGGGTGTTCTGTCAGCAACATGTTGCATACACCATATACAGATTTATGTATAGCCGAAAAGCAACTTACATGGTCAAGGTGTCCTCGTTGTAGCCGTAGCAAATGTCTCGGCCGTTGTACTTGGTGTCGGGCCCACGGTAGACGATGCACTGCGCATCGTGGACATAGCCGTCGCCGGATGCGCAGCCTAGGTCCTTGGGGTTGGCTGGGTCGGTCAGGTCGAAAAAGATGAGACCGGAGCGGCAAGTGCTGGTGCGGGGCATGGCGCCGACGGCGACGCCGTAGTTCTTCTCCTCGTTGACGACGACGTTGTGAGACCGGCCGGTAGGGAGGCCGTTCCACCTGGCTGTCAGATCACGGGTGTTGCTGAAGACGACCGGCTTGGCGGGGTCGACGGTGAGGAGCTGTACGAGAGCAGACAAACGTCAGCAATTTTTGCAACAGGGGCTGTTTGTCTAGCGTGTTCGGCCGAAAGGGGTGCGCATACTTTGCGAAAGTCGAAAATCTGCACACCATGGTTGGTGGCCTCGCTTCCAATGACGAGGTAATTCTTGTAGCCCTTCATCTCGCGCCAGATGGAAACGCTCGAGTACTGCGGCAGGCGGCCGAGGTAGACGAGCTTGCCCTCCTTGGTGACCTCTGCAAAGGCGGCACCGTCGGACTGGGCAATGGCCACAAACTCCCTGCCTTCGGGGCTGGTCCAACCCCACGACGAAGCGCCCTCTCCCCTGGTGCTACCAAGGTCTGCGTGGCTGACAAAGTCGTAAAAGTCCACCTGTGTCAAGTCAGCATTCAAGTTCGTTTTTGTAAGTTGTAACTGCACCAGAAAGCCAAGAATCAAAACTCACGTTGCTGCACTTGAACGTGTACTTTGCGTCGTTGGGCCTGACCTTGGCCAGGCCGTTGACGCAGGGGACCGGGGCAGCCTCGGCCAGTCGAAAGTTGGACGAGTCGATGGAGTAGCTGGGATATTGGCTAGAGTTCATGATGCCCTCGGCCTCACGAGAAGCCCAGTAGGCCTATAATGCGCACGGAAATTGTCAGTCTGCTGGAAGCTACCATTCAACTAGATTCAGGCTGCAATGCACACCTCCTTCTTGGCCATTATGTCCATGTGAATCTGGCCAGACTCGTAGAGCATCTCCCTGGTGGCGCCTGCGGCAGAGGCGACGCCGGAAGCCGCACCGACTACCGTGTCCAGCCCGGTGAGGGCGGCGAGAATATGGATTGACTTCATTTTGGGGAGATGGCTTGGGGCCTATGATACTCAAGATGGACGGGGGGACGGGGAGACAGGGGGACAGGGTCGTCGATCGGACGAGCAGCAAAAAGAAACGGGTCATCAAAAGATTTTGAGCAAGAAACACGCGTATTTATCGAGATCCCGAGGCCAGGGATGGATGATTTGAGCAGCACAGTTCCCCTGATCTAGAATGCGGTCAAAAAAGGAAGGTCAGGAAGTAAGCGCGGGATGAATGCATACTTTCTTCTAAGTCTCTCCGGGGCACGCCACCTTCCCGCTTGGGAATGACAGCGGTTGCGGGACGTGGCCAACGATGAAGAAAAAACTTTCTACTAGCCACAGCGGACCAAATTCAACCCCTGGCCTTTTTCTTCTTCCGTTTCTTTTTCTTCTTGCTTTAAAGGGGGAACGGCAGCAAAAGCCATACCAAATGCCCCCTGCAACGTCGTGCAATCGGTGCTGGGAATGTCGCAATCCGCCATGCAAGCCGGATCGAGAAGGTCTTTGTTGCTTGGGGGTAGTATCGCCGTCTCAACGGTGCCCAACACATATCTCGCATCCTCCCGCCTGCGCTGTCCGGTAATTTATCCAAACGTCAAAGGGGCAGGCGCATTTGAACTCTGCGGATAGCCAATGGCTTGTGCATGATTACTTGCCTTGGACAGCAGATGCCTATTGGCCCTCCAAATACCAGCGCAGTACCACCCTGGTAATTCTAAGAGCCAAGACTTCTAGACCACGTCCTTATCTCGCATAACGACTTGATTCAACACCTGCAGAGGTACATCTTTGTAACTGCCGACGTGGGGAATAGCGGCCCGGACGGCCCGGTCTTAGTAGAGTGGTATTAGGAAACAAAGTATTATTTGGCAGCACAAAAACATGTTGTATAGCTATATGATTTGTTTGCCGATTTGCAAACTGTTGACACGGTTGTGCTTGTGTTCAGGTACTTTGTTTGCCTTGTCTTTTCCTGCTGGCGAAGAATTGATGTTTTGCGATTTCATTGCCCCAGCTTTTCGAGTCCGCGTAATCGCTTCCCGCGGGCACCGGGTTGCCGGGCTACACCTACACATAGTGCGCGACCCATTTTATTGCAATGCGACCTTGTAGAGCGCGGAACCGCGTTTTAAATCGTTACCATACAAATGTGTTATCATATTCACTCCTCTATATTTCAGCAAAGATATTTCCCCAGAACGCGCTAGCGGTAGTCTCTCAGGTCTCCAAATGATGTCACTTGTTCAAATAATTTGTTACTAGGAACAGGGGTTGTACCGACTCGGGGATGTGGCTTATTTGTTTTAAGTCACTCAATCTAGCTGCATAGTTCTAAATTTAATTCCTTTCCCTGGAATAAATCCAAGTCAATATAGCAGTGGCACAAGGGAAGCCCGGTCCAGGAACAGTAAAGTCTGTGGTGGTCCGGGTGACATTCATGACGTGGCAGCAGTCTTGCCCCAAGCTCATTGCAATGGCGTACAGTTGAGCTACCGATGAATTGGCAGCAGAGGGCTTTCCGCTCTGGTCTGTTGAAACACACACATCCTGATTGGAAATTTGCTCTGAAAATTAGCAGGAAAAAGCTCCTCAGGTCTTTTGGAAATTGGACATAATCAAACTTTCCATTAGATCATGAAACAATCGTGACACAACAACAACGCAGAATGACATAGTAGCGGAAAGTAACTTTATTAATAGACCCATTTCGGGTTACAAAAGCTGAACGTTGGGAAGCCAAAGTTGTGAGGGGTTTTTCATCAACGAAAGCCATTTCCTTTCATCCACAGCTTTACGTCAGAGCTAGCCGGTATAGTTCAAAACTTCAACCTTTGCAATTTGTCTTTGATCACGCCTATCAAAAAGAAACAATGAAATTCTCCTCCCTTTACATGGGCCTTTTGGTCGCCCTCGCCGTGGAAGCCGCCCCCGCAAATCTACAAACTCGCGAAACGAAACCAGCGCCGATCAAATGCGCAAACGGAAGGGGCACATGCCAGAAGGGAGGGGCTTGCGTTGTCATCAATGGCGGCACCTTTACTGGGGCTGACGACCCTGTGTGTCCAAAGTAAGAAGAGGAGAAAACAAACGCAGGAACCAATACGATAAGGGAAAGATGCGAAATGGAGGAACAGAATGTGGCTAGGAGTATTCGATTTTGGGGTGTGATGATCGAGCCGAGACTTTTGCAGCACTCTGGATACGAAAGTCATGTTCGCCACATATTTCAAGTCATCTTGGTTCTTTGTTAGATACGAGCTTCTTTTAAACATGAATAACACTACCACGACAGCCTTTACCACAGCCCACCATTTGCAACAAACAGGAGGAGAGAGCTCATCTCCGTTGGGACTGCTGGAGTAAGTTACTGTCCATACTTGAAAGGTTGGAGATGGTTGTGTATTGTTTTCTAATTTAGTTCTAATACGGCAATACATCCTTGCCCCTGACGCTAGAAAAGCAGAGATCCTACGGAGGTCTGGGATTGTTTTAGGACTGCTTTCTTTGCCTACTCAATTTGGATCCCCACATGGCCGCTCGAACTTCCTACCCCGTTTTCAGTTTGGCTTGTAGAGCCCAACGGCCAGACGAGCCTCTGTCCGTAATATGGCGAAGAGAGGGAAAGATGATTAGGCTCCTGCTTGCTCATATCCTTGGGCAATACTATCACCTTCCGTCCATTAGACTTCAAGACGTCCACTTTCACGAGGTAGCTCGTCCTGATGCCAATATCAGACGTCCACTGGTCCTTATAAATCCTCTTGGGCCCCCCGGTTCGGCTAAAGGTGCTGTGAATGTCCTGAAGGTGGTCTCCGAGCAAGCCTGTGTTGATGACGTAGACGTAAGCATCCGAGGCCTTGATTGCATCCCTCTCCTTCAGAGCAATCTCTTTGGCAGATTCATAGGACGAAGTCGTCGCGACAGGCTCCGTGCTTAGGAATCCGCCTCTTGTGGAGATGCTCTGGGGATCGACGGCGGTGCCGATGAAGACTTGCTTTGGGAGTACAACCCGTCCCGCAGCGACGGTGTCAGTGACTAGGGCAAAAGTGAAAAAATATGCAAGCACGGTCGCCTTCATGTTGAAAAAAAAGACAAAAAAAAAAAAAAAAACGTATGAACGAAAGTAGAGCCCTGGCTGAATTGGTAGGTTATAAATGAGAGTGAAGCTTGGACTGAGCGAGAGAATGACAAACGCGAAAACGACGAATAAGAGAATGACAAAGAAAATAATGAAAAAAAAACGAAAGAATGACAAGGTACTAAGCGAGGTGCGATGCGGACGCCAGATGCAGAAAAAGACCAAGGTTGGTGGGCAGAAAGAATCTTGTCTTTATATATAAAATAAGAAAGGCGCCTAAAATAGATCCGATTCATAAAATTCAAGACTATACCAGCAACATGCCAGAAGAAATCTATTGTTAGAATCAAATCAGTAGATGTACTGGCCCGATCATGGCTGCGCATAAGTTTCGTCGATCCGTTTCCTGGATATCATTAGATTGAAAAATGTTTATTTCACCCGTACGATTCGCTTAAACAGCCCGTAAATGGATACGGTCACAGTGCTATTGTCAACAACACAATCCACACCACCAGCAAATACCTCAATTTGGACCATTGCATGCACCATTTGCATTGCATGCACCAATTGCAACGCACGCACGCATTTGCAATACAATAAAAAATCCGATTAAACTTTGCGTCCGCGTATTTATTTTTACAATGCATATGGTATGATATATGCAGTGCAATGCATATGGTGCAATGCAAATCGCAAAGGTGGCAACTCGCGCGCGCAATTTGGTGGCAGTTTGTACCTTCGATGAGAGCATTAACATACGTATCCATTTACGGGCTATTTAAACGAGCTGTACGGGTGGATGAACTATAGCCATGTTGTTAATTTCAATGCTTAGCCTACCCCTGCTGTGCAGGTGGATTGAAGCGCTTTATATATTTCACCAACTATATGGTTTTTTTCGGCAATTAAATTGGCCAAGGACATCGCGTGTTTTAATTTAAAGAAGGTTTGTCGATTTTGGCCGCTTCTGGCGGTATGGGTATAAGATTTGCACTGTATGCACATTATATATGGAAAAAAGGTAATAGAATTAAAATATTTTGCATTTTTGAGTTGTCTTGTATTTTAAGTGCGTATTTAAATTGCGCAGCTTATTTAGAGAGTTCTATTTACATGACCTGTTTGTTATAATATATTATGCATTTATTATTCATATATCAAAACTCTCACTCATCTCCCCAAATACCCTCACTGACCCAGCTCAAAGCCAGTCAGGTCCCGCTGCGCCGCGAGGAGATCCGCAAACGTCGCGGTCCTCTGCTCCACCGACCCCGCGGGCACAGCATTCGCCGGCACCTTGTCCCTGGTCCGGAAGGCGGGCGACGACCAGTCGTCAAAGGTGACCCTCCAGGCCGTGCCCAGGCCCTCGGCCGCGGCCTCGGGGTAAAAGGGCCGCTCGTTGGCCACGACCTGCACCTGCAGGCACGCGTCAAAGTGCACGCCGGGCAGCGAGGCAAAGTAGTCGTCGAGGCGCGGGTCGAGCGCGGCGTCGAGCGTGGAGAAGGACGGGAGGCCGGCCAGGGCCGTGTCGTTGGCAAAGGCCTGCCACGGGGCGCGGCACACGTCGCCCTCGCAGGACTTGATCACCAGCAGGAGGGCGTTGAGGCGCGTCATCAGCCGGCGGGTTTCGGCGTCGGGGTTGAGGGCGAGGTTGACGAGTTCGTCGGGGTCGGTCTGTGCCTGTTAGCAAGCTTTGCTCTCGTCTGTTTTCTTTTCTTTTTTTTCCTTTTTTTCCCTCCTGTTTTCTAATTGCTTCTCTTGGCTGTAGGAGGGCTCAACTGACCAGCGTATTGTACAGTTCCAGCTCATTCGAGCACCACACGGTGTACAAATATGCCCGGTGCTCGCCCGCCACCCGCAGCGCCTTGAACGAAGACATGACGGCGCCATACGGCCCTTGCGGGTCGTTGAACGGGAGCGCGGGCAGCTCGTAGTTGGCATCGCCCCAAAACTCCACCCCGATCACGTCGCCGCTGCATTCGGTCTGTACCGGGCTGGTCTGGCTGCAGTTCCCGCTGCCGGTCGGCTCGCGCCACTGCGGAAGGAGACTCCTGCCGTCAAACAACTTTGGAAAGCTGGCGGGATCAACGCCCGCAAGCTCGAGCAGCGTCGGGGCAATGTCGGTGTGGGTGCCCGGCAGCCTGGACACGACACCCTCGGGCACCCCCGGCCCGCGCACGATAAAAGGGGTCTGGCCTGCCTCCTTGTACGCCAGGGACTTCATGGCGGTGATGCGGTGGGTGCCGATCATGAAGCCGTTGTCAGAGGTGTAGATGATGTAGGTGTTGTCCAGGATACCCTCCTGCTCCAGCGTGGCAACCACGTCCTCGATGATCTCGTCGATGCCCTGCAGGGATTGAATACGAGTCTTGTACAGCACCTCGGTCTCGGCCAGCATGGACTCGTTCAGGGGTGGGGTGCGGCCGACCCAGTTGACCTTTTGCTTGGCGTACTCGTCTGGCGGGTTCCAGTTGCCCTTCTTGGGAAGCACCAGATCCGGGAAGAGATCCTTGTGGCGAGTCAGCGGCTGGGGCATGTTGTCCGAGGGACCGTTGATGGGCGGCACGGTGTGGGGAGCCGTCGGGGAGATCCAGTAGAAGAAGGGCTTGTCGTCCTGGGCCAGCTGCTTGATGCGCTCCACGGCCTTGATGCGGACAATGTCCGTCTGATGCCAGCCCGGATAGTTGACGGGGTGCTGCCCATTCTTGGAAAACACGGCCCGGTTAAAGTCGTACATGTAAGGATCGATGAGGGCATCGATTTCCGTCCAGGCTTTGGGAGGAGGGTTGTAGTTGCCGAGATTGTGGCCG
Source organism: Pyricularia oryzae 70-15 (assembly GCF_000002495.2). Lineage (NCBI taxonomy): Eukaryota > Fungi > Ascomycota > Sordariomycetes > Magnaporthales > Pyriculariaceae > Pyricularia > Pyricularia oryzae. Next base: position 6,251,413 of record NC_017849.1, on the reverse strand, counting down.
TTGAGGAACTTGCCTATGTAGTTTGTCGAATATCCCGCGTCGTTGAGCCACTTGGGCAGGTATTCCGAGTCCATCTCCGAGGCCCGCCACTTGTCGTAGTTGCCGCCGGGATATCTCACGGCCGTGATGTTGGTGTTGTGAGCCTGCTGGCCCCTCAATACCGTGGCCCGGCTCGGACAGCACTGGGCTTCGGTCACCCAGTGGTTGTTAAAGGTGGTGCCGCGCTGGACCAGGAGCTTCTGAAGCGTCGGCATGTGCTCCGTCGAGTCGAGGTGCAGATCCTGGTCATCCGTCATGATCATGATGATGTTGGGCTTTGACTTGGACACAGGTTTGGCCTCTCCCGTGAGGGAGAGTACTGCTGCCAGCGCTGCCGTTGTCCACTTCATGATGCCGACTTTGGTCAGACGGCTTCAAGGAGTTGGTAGAGTTCGGCCAGCTGACTGGGAGCATATTCTAAACTTTTTAAATTTCCGATACAGTTCATGGATGCTGCCACATCTTAAATAATGCAGTGGATATAGTGCACTGTATAGGACAAGGTAGCTAGGATAACTATCGATGTTGTCATATCCTGCAAGGACTATTCTTCGTATTGCTGATCCCTACACTCGTAAGTCTCGTATACTCTCCATCATGCGCACGGCTATCAATATCGGCCCTGCTTCGGTGTGAGTTCTCCCCCATTTGCGCGCAAGCATGTTTTGAAGTAGCATCGAACCAGGGTGATTCGGAGCAATTTTGGAGCGTCATGGCGTCCGGCCTTGGTTGCACAATCCGTGCGGCGTCTTGCGCCATCACTAGGTGGAGTTATTCGTCGCTGCAGACAAGACTTGCTTCAAGAGAAAAAGAAATTGGCGCGGGGATAGAGGTTGATATACCCCGTGGCTCCGAATTTCGCAGAGCAGCAGTGGGCTGGAAGCCGACGGTCGGGAATCTGACTGTTGCTCTGTACCAATGGAATGCCGATGTGGGACAGATCGACATCTTATTGGAAGAATAAGCTTATTCGCAATATAAACATGGTTTTGCGATTTTTCCTCGAAATTTATTGGGCAAGCTCCAGACCCCGGTGACAAGATAAACTCAATCCAAGATTCCTGCTTCCGCGTCTACCGAACCTCTTTTCAATCTACTATAGTAGACTTTAAACCTCGAAGGGTTGCATCTAGTATCCCCAAGTTGAGCGCAGACATCATTTGGAGCTACATAGTATTCACAAGACAACCACTCGTGGACCAGTGGGTATAGGCCTCGTAGTCGCGAGAAAACCAATCGAAATCTTGACTTTTATCGAACATGAAGCCCACAAAAGCTTCTACCACTTTGCAATTTGGTCGACTTCCAGCAATAACCTTTGGCTCGTTCCCAAACAACGCATCATGAATTTGTGGGGTCGGTAGCACTCTTTGGGTGCAGGGTGTTGGCCTGTATCGCAGAGGTATTGTAAAGTCCAATCACTGCTTGACCGAGGTGGCTTGACTAAGGTTAAGGGGGATTGACGGGTCGGCTTATGCCGTACGCGCCATGTAGTTACAAAAGGCAGATCTGTGTTGAATTTCAAATCGGCTTCAAAAATGAATCTTGATTTGAAATATTAGTCATATTTAAGGTTATCGCCTTGAAGATACAGGGTTAGACAACAATCAACCAGGAATGTAAATGGGATTGAACTTACACACCTATGTTTTCATGGGCACATTAAAGCCTCGAACTGTGCGCGCAGCCCATATCCCTTTCTAGGAGTCATGTGCCGAATGATTGCTCGTACAATGACCAAGAGCAATGCCGACGCGGCGCCCACCGTCAAGCTCCGCGTCCAAATTGGAAAAGGTTTGGAAAGACTGTTGGAGTAGAGTTAAAATCGCACTAAGTTGTATGCGACTACTCCTCCCACAAGTTTCGAAATCAAAGTATTCCTATAGCCCATTAATCCCATGCAGCTCATCTTTACACTTGAATCCAACGGTATTAATAGCGGTTTGATGCGAGTCCCACATCTTTGCTAAAAATAATACATTATATTCCCGGGCTTCAAAGCAGAAAAGTAACGTTGCGTACCCCCTGTTCGGCACCCCCCCTGTTCGGCACCCAAAAATAACAACACTTTTATTTTTATCCTCCAACTTCTATTATAAATATCTCGATGAATCTGTCACTTTTGGATTTACTTTTTTCTGATTTTAATTCTCCATTTTCCAATGAAGCAATATACTGAAAAACAGCTTATATCTGCAATTAACGACGTCAATAATGGCAATCCAATTGCAAAAACCTCCCGAAAATGGGGAATACCTAGGTCTACACTTCAAAGTCGACTTAAAGGTTCTCAACCTTATAAAAAAGCACAAAGCCCTTTTCAAAGGCTTTCCACGGAACAGGAAAAGCATTTGGCTGATTGGGTACTTACCCAAACAGCTTTAGGGCTTCCGCCAACGCATCAAGAATTACGCTTTTTTGCCGAACGAATTCTTCAAGCCGCCGGAGAGACAAAAGGCCTTGGAAAACGTTGGATAACTCGTTTTTTGGCTCGTTATCCAATCCTTAAAACCCAAAGGCCCCGTCGAATAGATAACGCCCGGGTTAATGGCGCTACTACGGAGGTAATTAAATCTTGGTGGCTTTATATTACGAACCCGGTTATTAACGCTATTAAACGGGAAAACCGTTGGAATATGGACGAAACCGGTATAATGGAAGGCAAAGGATCTAATGGCCTAGTATTAGGGCTTAACGGGATCCGGCCGTTGCAACGAAAAGAGCCCGGAACGCGTGGTTGGACGACTATAATCGAATGTATATCGGCTACGGGCGTTGCCCTCCCTCCCCTCGTTATATTTAAGGGAAAAAACGTACAACAACAATGGTTTCCCACGGATTTAAGCCCTTTCGATAATTGGCAATTTCATGCAACCGAAAACGGGTGGACAAATAACCAAACGGCTATCGAATGGTTAAAAAAGGTGTTTATTCCGTATACCCAACCTTTAACCCCTGAAAAGCGGTTATTAGTTTTGGATGGCCATGGATCACATATAACGGACGAATTTATGCTTCTTTGCTTGCAAAATAATATTCAACTCCTATATTTACCCCCTCATTCGTCACACGTTCTTCAACCATTGGATCTATCGGTTTTTGGGCCGTTAAAAGAAGCTTATCGACGTCAACTTGGATTTGTTAGCCAATTTTGCTGTTCAACAGTTATTGGAAAACGAAATTTCCTACTTTGTTATCGACAAGCCAGATTAAAAGCATTTATAGCAAAAACCATTCAATCTGGTTGGCGTACAACGGGGTTATGGCCGGTAAACTTGGTTAAACCACTTTTAAGCCCTTTTTTGTTAGAAAATAGCAACGCCAACGTTATAAAAGATAAAAACAACGGTTTGCAAAGGGATAAAACACCGGAAAGCCCAGCCCAAAAAATTAACGACCCGTCTTTACTTATTTGGAAAACCCCTAAAACGACCCGAGATATCCGACTTCAACTGCAAAAACTTTCCCAATCCAACAAAACCAACGCTACTTCACGTCTTTTATTTGCAAAAGTCCAAAAAAGCTTCGAAGCCAAAGATACCCTTTTGGCTAGCGCCCAGCAAAAAATCAGCTTATTGGAAGCACAACTGGAGGCAATACGGCCGGTTAAAAGGAGGAGGGTGGTTCCGGATCCAAACGAGCTTTTGGTTAACAAACAGAACATTATTGGATTGCAGGAAAATGATATAGAAAATTTGGAACCTTTAGCTGATGAAGAAGAGGTTAATGAACCGGAGAAGCGTGAAAACGATTGTATTTTTGTCCGTTGATAATTTTATATTTAAATCAGTTTATAAAAGTAGGCATTTCGTTGTTAGATTTTCAGGGTGCCGAACAGGGGGGGTGCCGAACAGGGGGTACGCAACGTTACTTAACATCTGCTTTTACCCTGTTGGAGGAAAAAGAAAGAAACTCTTCTCAACCACCATTGGGTTTCTTTCCTTTTGTCTTGTATTCTTTTTCATTTACTTTCATTCGTTCCTTTCCTTCATTCAAATTTCTAATTTATTAGACCCACTCTCGCTTAGTATTCTCTTCATCGACAAGAGAAAAATGCAACTTTACAATGCCCTCGTTTTCGGCCTTCTGCTCCCATTCGCCATTGCTTCTCCTGCGCGCGGAACAAGTAAACCAAAAAATGGCCAGCAGGAAATTTCCTACAACCTCCCTGCCGACCCTAAGGACGGCGGCTCCTGCCCTGTCAATTCCAGGGATGCCGTCGATGGCTGGTGTTATTTCGATGTCTCCATGATAGCTTTTCATTTTGGTCAGCCAGAGTCGGTACAAGGCAACAGCGGTCACGGTGGTGAGTATTAAGGAATCCACAGAGACCCGTTTTCCTGGTATATCGGTCTTGCATCAGTTGTGCTGTTGACACAAGAAAAGACAACACAAAAAGAAAACCCAACTAACGCTCTTCCAAATCCATAGGCATCGCCAGGGCCCCTATCCACCGCCGCGAAAACACCGCTGTAGGAATCATGTGCTGTGTTCCCAACAGGCAGCTGGAGCCGTTTGTGAAACAGTACAAAGCCCAATATAAGAGGGAATACCCAACATGGAACGGGCAAACAGTTCTCAAAGTGGGGTTCTTCAAAAACTCTGCGGGAACTAGGGAGCCCAGCAGAGGCTTTCGCGAGAAATGTCGGGGCGGTTTTGGTGCCTTTGTCAAGGGCTGCATGGAAGACCTTTCCACTGCCAGGCCTGGTTCAGGGCTTTCTGGGGCGTGGTTTTAGTGAGTGGATGTATTGGGTCGCACGTAGCAGATAGGGAGAATATACAGGGCTCCTTGACAATCTGAAAATAATTTACTTTACCTATCTTGTTTTGTTGCTTTTGTTTCCTTTGCTCCCGATAAGGATTGGTCTAGCGACACTAGGAGTGCCAACAATAATCCCCTAACCCACAATCCGTCGCCCGCCAAGCAAGGAATACGGTCGGCCAGGATAATAAAGAAGATAGAAAGGGTTAATTTAGCGCGGATGGCGTGTAAGATCCTATCCCTAGGGTGGTGCTGCCAGGATGCCAGCTGCCACATAATCTTTGCCGTGTTCGCCGTGTCATAGCACATGAGTGTACCACGAGGAACCGCATTATACGGCAGGTATCATGGCGGCAAAACCACCAAGGATCGTTGAAATTTCACCCGCGCCCGCGCTAAATTAACCCTTATTTCCTTTCTATCTCCTCGCCGACTGTAAGCAGTGCGACCGGCAATCAACACCCCCACGGCCGCGATCGTATTGCGTGGGTTGGACAACTTTAGGGTGGGTAATACGATCCGCCTCTCCCGCTCTGGGGCGCTAGCTTTCCGCCCGGTCGCACCTGTCCCACCACGATCAATTGACCAATACAGAGCGAGGCGAGGCCAAGTTTGCAATTGTGCACGGTTTTGGTTTATACAGGGCGAAAAAAAAGAGGAAAAAAAAATGCATCATCCAACGGCCCTGTTGCAATACCTTTTTTGCGCCAAATCGACATGTTGGAACCATAAAAACGACAGGATGCCTTCAGGTCGGCGCCCTCCCCACCATCAAGCGCCGCCCCAATAAATGTATGCATGAGCCCTGTGGGTTGTTTTCCTACTTGGGCGGGTTTCCAAGCTTCGCTTCCAAGGATGGCCTCCCAAAATGCGACGAATAGCACGGCAAAAAGGCATCCTAGAACAGCAAAGATGGGTAGTGTTGGGAGTCCTTTGAGCCGTCAGCGAGTCCCCTGGTCCACACCAAGCCCGAGTGCCCAGTCATCGAACCGCCCGTCGACCCAGACTTGTTCCGACATGGCGCCCACTCCACGCATCATAAACAAGGACGCCAGACTTCCTACTGGCTCCCCCCACTATCTTACATGCCCAACGACCAAACCTGCATGAGCATCCACACCCACTTTGTTCCAGGAGCGCAAACTCGGACGATTCCAGCGTCTGCTCTGGTTGATAATGTATCGGAACCCGCCGCTGATTCGACGTATTCGGGAAGAGATGTGTCTATGGGCGCTTCTTCCAGCGCTACGATGCAGGAGAATGGAAGGGGGCGATGTACCTCCGCAGGTTGCCGCTCTTGAGGAACAGGGGTTGTTCAAGGGGAAAAGATGACAGTCGGGGGTTTCCTGCTGCTTTTGCGGCCCAGAAGCGTTCGCGCTTGGAGGCGTCGGGAGCCCCCTAAAAGGGTCTTGATTTCCTGTGAGATGAAGCCAACCCAGGCCTTGCTTGGCTTGGATTCCATTAATCGAGAGACACCTAGGGAATAACAACATTTGCTCAGCGTCCCACTTTAAACACCCTGATGTTCTTGTCGATTTCCTTCTACATACCCTATACGCAACAGACTCTCGAGAAAGACTCAAAGTGCAGTCAAGAAGATGGCAGAGACCGTAGGACTAATCTGTTCCTGCCTGGAATTGACCGGTCACGTCTTTGAGGTGGCCAAGCAGGTCAAGCTGATAAAGAACGCACCGAAAGACATTCGACAGAAGCATAAAGAGATTGCAGAGCGCGCCTCCAAAATTATGTGTATTATGCAGATACTGGAAAAGTCAGGTATCCACGCCAAGAGCATATTGTTGAGCTCGCAACCTCTTCTGGATTCTATACACGAGGCGAAAGAGCTCCTGGAGCGAGTGTTCCCAAGGGGCCAAGAGAGAAAATGGGAGTTGGTTCGTGGTGGTATCAAAGCAGTATGGGACAAGGAAGAGATCAAAGAGGCGCTCGACAAGGTTCATCAAGAGCAGATGGTATGGTTGGGAGGATTGCCTGCGCACCTGCATGTTCAGGTTATGTACGTCCATGCTATCCTGGGCGCCTTTCCCCGGCTTATTTCCGCGAGTTTGGTAATTAATCTTTTGGAATACAGCGAAAAACTGGACAAAGTCTCAGAGGGACATATCCGGGCAGAGGCTCTGGGTGTCGAGACACTTGCTTCTACTGCTCGTATCGAAAGTGCAGTTGCAGGCGCACAAGAGTTTGTCGAGCAGGCGAAGAAGGAGTTTATGGATGAAATGAGGCTGCTGCGTCAACAGTTTTACAACCAAGCCGCCGTAGACATCAACCAAAAGGTCCCAGCTAACACGATTACCAACAGCAATGTCAATGAGAGCACGGCAGTAGTTCTCGCGGCAAACAAGAGAGCACTGGATAATCTCGACAGCAAGGACTGCAATTGCGTCAGATTGCTGACGCGTCGGGCCATAATGAAAGCCAGCATCGTGTCCCAGTCCCTCTACCAGCACAGGCAAGACTGCCCTTACTATGAAAGTGGCGACATGAGGCAGACCTACTGCGCCTACTTGCCATCCTGGAGTGTTTGTTGGTTACCCGGCCTTAGGGGGAAATACGTGACGGTCGGTTGGGACCACCGCTTCAAAGGGGGCGCCTTTTCTACATATCCCATCCTGCGGATAACGCGCCAAATTAGGCGCGGGGACTCGCCGGTCTTCAAGGTGCTTGACCAGTTCAGCGCAAGCTTCCCTTGGGCGATGTGGGCATGGAAGACCGAGTTTCCAGAAATACACCAGCGCGTCGCTAAGCCTGAGGATCTGGAGGCAAGCATAGACAGAATAAAGTCGTTCTTCCGAACCGGCAAGGGCTTTCCGACAGACGTGGATGAAAACGGGCAGTCAATATGGCAGGTATGACTCCCTTGCTTCCAGCGAACGAGTGGTCGCAGCGGAGACAGTGTGCTGATCGCAAATAAGCAGGCAAGTTTGATGATTTTTAAAGCAGCTCTGATAGGCGAGCATAGTGAGCTGATACCCTCTCTCCGAGAGCTCTTGTTGACGCTCTTGGAAAGTGGGGTTCAGCCTGACCAGGAATACCGCGGTTCCGACTATTTGACGCTCAAGAGCATATGGCGGTGGCCAATCGACCAAGCGACCTATGAGTTTTTCGATGGCAAGACGACAGCCTTGGATGGCTTTAGGCTGCCGCTTTATGATGAATTGAAGGCGGCAAAATATATCGAGGACGATGCCAAATTTGATTCGATATTTGAGAAGATACCACCGATGGCCTGGAGGCCATTGCTTCGGGCACACCCAGAACTCTTGGATGGTAAGTCATCCGTGTGGCCTGTGCAAGCAAGTAAGCACTCAGTCCCGGGCAAGAAACTAACGGAACAGCTTAGATTATGGATTGACGCCAATCGCCCAAAGGCTACTGCTCACGTCTACGGTTGAGAAGTTCAAGGACAGTGTTACCTGCAAAAGCCTTCGAGACTGGGACAGAGAAAATAACTGGTGGCACAAGAGGGTGCTTCTCGGCTGGCCAGAGATTATTCCTTACATAGCTCAGGCTGGATGCAGCCTCCCCATCGCACTAGAAGATGCCTGCCTGACTGGTTGCGTCGAAATAGTTCGAGCACTTCTCAGGGTGGAGTACCTTCCTATTCGAACTGTGCACCTCGACAATGCGTTCAACTGCGGGAGCAGTAGAGTCCTGGAAACTGTGGTTCAAGAAATGATGGCCAGGCGGGAGATGGTGTGCGAGCTGGCATCTGCCGTCTTGCAGCCAGATGTTCTGGAGGGGTTCGGCTTGTGTGTTCCGGGCCGGGCGCCATCACCAAGGGATGCTCGCAGACTGCTCGAAATCACGCTGGATGAGTATCAAGGCCAGCTCGCCAAAGCTTTGAGGAACCTTGGGAGCTCCACGGCCTACTTCATGATTGACTCTGAATTCCGCGATGAACAGACCGACGAGTTCGCAATGGTTGAGCGGCTGAGTTGCATCAATCTCTTCGAAGAATACACATTTCTAGACCCGGCTAGTTGTAACTTGGGAGGGGATTATGCAGGTGCTATCCAGTGTCTCCTCGATGCGGGTTTTCATGATTTGGACAGGGAGGATGATAACAAGCAGACGGTACTTTACAAGACTTGTCACAACTACAAGCCTGAAGGGGCAGAATTTGGGGTCGACGATCGTGACCTTCTCTGGCTCCTGAAACATAGCAAAAAAAACCAGTTTCCGCTAGAACTGGCTTCAGAGCATCAATCGCTGGTCAGCCCTATATTCTATGCAGCGAGTGCTCTAAGACATGTCAGCATCGAGGCTTTGAAAGATGCAGGGGTACTTGAGCAGCTATCGGAGGTGCCCACCGATTGCTGCGAATGTTTCTGCTCGTCCAATGGCTGTATGCCGCATTACATGTTTTTGAGATGTGACGGCAATGGTTGCCAAGAGGGCGCAAAGCACGACGCGTGCACCGGAGACGCATACGGAGTCACGGGTCGCGATGGCTGTCTACATCAGTGGTGTGAAGCATGGGCACTTCCAGACCATCAAATGGAACTTTACTATGCCGAAGCCTGTCGACTTGAGGTTTTTGAGAGGTTGGGGATGAAACACACCTGCTGTGCTTCAGGACGGCGGAAAGATTACCTGGATCGCATTCGCGGGCTGGAAGGCATACGTTCCAGGTTCGATGACTACCAGACTGAGCGACCACGAGTGAACATACCAAACAGATGGCCGCGAGCCGACGACAGCGAGCGGCAAGAGTTCCAAGAAGAAGACGCAGAATTAAACGCAGACCTCGAAAGGGTGATGCATTACTATGACAAGATGCGGGCACCGTTTCTGACTTCCCCAGTCTGTGGAGAGGCTGACGAAGACTTTTGCGACTCTTTCTGGTTCCTTTGGTGGTCATGTGTTGATCGGATCCTGCCGCCGCTCGGGAAGGAGAAGTGCGTATATCGTGGGATTGAATTCAGCCGGCGGGAGATTTACAAGGAGCGCGGAGTGTATGAAAAAATGGACGAAGAATTTGCAGACAAAAGGGAAGACGAAAGAGAGGCTGCTCTGAGCGCAGCAGGATATGAAGGCCTGGATTTTAGGGATGTAGTCGACGAATATTTCGGAGAATCCTTGGATGCAATTGTTTTTCTGCGTAGCTGGAGGGCCAATTAGGCCTGTTCAACGGTAATTGGCAAGGCTACCAAGGTAAGTACTATGGTTAGGTATTTATTTCATTGTTTGGGATTCCGGGTTGCGACGACTGTGCATGGGTAGCTTCAGATTCGAACTTGATCTGTTTATGTTGTGCAACTTGTGACGATCTGCCTTGAATCTTGCTACAGTCAGAGCGTACGCATCCGCCAAATCCATATTGACTTCACTGCAGTTCAGGTGTGCATGGATAACTAGGGCGACTCATGAGAATTCGCTTTGTTTTCATTTTGTTTTTCTTTCCGATGCAATATTGAACATCACCGCAAATAAAGTTCTGGTGGGTTACTAGGAAGGTACACAAAGATTCCTCGCTGCACCTCTGCTTCTTGTTGTGCGGACTACTAGCAAAAATGCGGGGCGCATCGCGCTACTTCGCGATTAGGTGTGCAGGCGCTGACTCGGAGTGGGAGGCAGCTCTCTCATCAGTCAATCCCCGACCGTCAACATGGTTGAAGATCTGCCTCGAATTTAACATCATAGCGTACTCCAGCGCCGACACGCGAGCGCATCGCCCACACTCTCCTTCGCCTCCGAAACACTACCCGGCTTTCTCGTCGCGGCTGTGAATCTTGTCGGTTTAACATCCTTATCGATCACAAGAAACATCCTTGCCCCCTCCAGCGAACCCCGCGGCTTGACTCCTCACACATATCTTCTCCTCCCTTCGCTTCTACCGACACCGCCAGCACAAGGCGACATCACAGCTGCAAAATAGCCCCCAGCTACCCGGTGCAGGAATCGAGCCAACCCCCGGAATCCTGGGTGGGGAAATCGCACCGCCATGCCGACGTCTTGGATCACACATTCCAATAATGGAATCAACAAAATCACGTCGGCTGTGAAGTTCGACGAGGCGGGCAAATATCAGCAAGCATTCGAAAACTACATGAGCGGGTGCGACGACCTCATGCTGGCAGTTAAGAAAAATGACGCCCCCGAAGAAACCCGTGTTGCGTTGCGTCGAAAGATGGCCGAATACCTGCTGCGCGCCGAGAAACTGGACGCGCATCTCAAGGCCGAGAAGTCCAAGAAGGAAGCCACCAATGGAGAATCCAACGGCGCCATCGCAAGCAATGGACAGGACGACGACAGTAAGAAATTGCGGAATGCGCTAGAGGGCGTCGTTCTCCAGGAAAGGCCAAACGTGAAATGGGAGGACGTGGCGGGTCTCGAGGGAGCCAAGGAATCATTGAAGGAGGCGGTGCTTCTGCCCATCAAGTTTCCCCATTTCTTTTCTGGCAAGAGGAAGCCGTGGAAGGGTATTCTCCTTTATGGACCGCCGGGTACTGGCAAGAGTTTTCTGGCAAAGGCGGTTGCCACCGAGGCCAAGAGCACGTTCTTCAGCGTCAGCAGTTCGGATCTGGTGAGCAAATGGATGGGAGAGAGTGAAAGGTACGTTTATGGGTGTTGCAGAAAAGATACAGGCAAGCTGCACGAAACCTCGCTAACAAACAAACGCTCCATCACAGATTAGTCAAACAGCTCTTCGCCATGGCGCGCGAGAACAAACCATCCATCATATTCATCGACGAGGTCGACGCCCTCTGCGGAGCCCGTGGCGAGGGCGAGTCGGAAGCGAGCAGGCGAATCAAGACCGAGATGCTGGTGCAGATGGACGGTGTCGGCAAGGACAGTGAGGGCGTCCTCGTCCTAGGAGCGACAAACATACCTTGGCAGCTTGACTCGGCCATCCGCCGACGTTTCCAGCGTCGTGTTCACATCAGCCTCCCCGACGTCGCGGCGAGGACAACCATGTTCAAACTCGCCGTCGGCGACACGCCCTCGAGCCTGACCAACGAAGACTACCGAGAGCTCGCCAAGATGGCTGAGGGGTACTCTGGCAGTGATATTTCCAACGTGGTAAATGACGCATTGATGCAGCCTGTGAGGAAGATGCAGATGGCGACACATTTCAAAAAGGTATAGTATTTCACTGTCTCCTAGGGGCACCTCGCTCCACAGATGCACGTTGTAAAAACTAACACAAGCATCGCTCAGATCATACATGAAGGCGCGGAAAAATACACCGCCTGCTCACCAGGTGATCCAGCGGCGGTAGAAATGACCCTTTGGCAGTTGGAGGGCAAGGACTTGGTCGAGCCCCTGGTCACGAAAAAGGACATGGAGAGAGCCATCAACTCGACGCGACCTACGGTTTCCCAGGACGACCTGAAGAAGAATGCAGAGTGGACAGAGGAGTTTGGCAGCGAAGGTGCATGACCAAACCGCAACCCTTTATACCTGGTTGAAAAACTTTCTGCTTCATCGTGGCACATATTTCGCAGACACAGCTGGTTAGATAACGAATTGTACGCATCCAACGAGAATCATGAGAGGACACTTTTGAACAGGTCGGATTAGAAACCCGAAACCAAACACCATCTGTGAAACCTATGTCTTCATGCCATCTTTTGTACCGAGATGCGATGGGTATGATACATGGAGAAACGTAAAGTAGACCTGAACACCGGAACCCAAAAAAAGACCTTTTCCCATGAAAACTCCTAATACTGAACAAGGCAAACATCAAGAGACGAGAAGAGCAGAGAAACAAAAGACAGACGAGCAGCAAAATATTAGACAGTCGCATCCGGGTTGAATTATGCGACCTCGGACTTTCTCTTCTTCTTCTTCTTCTTCTCGCCACCGTCAATCTCCATGGCGTCAGCCACGTCCATTGACTTGCGCTTCTTGTCTTTCTTGTCCTTCTTCTCCTTCTTGTCTTTCTTTTCCTTCTTCTCCTTGGGAGCATCGGCCGAGGCAGAGACGTGCGAGGCGTGGTTGGGGTCCAACATCTCGGTGTCGACGTCCATGTTGCCACCGTCCTCGAGAACCTTCTTCATGGCCTCCTGCATGGCGTCAATGTTCTTCTGGGGCTTCTTGCCCGAGTTGTAGAACTCGAGACGGTCCTCGAGCTGCTGGCGGAGGGCCTCTCCGAAGCGAGAGCTGGGCTGCTCGGAGAAGTTGTCGATCCTGGATGCGATACTGCACTTGTTGGCGAGGAAGCGCGAGATGCGACCCTTTTGCCTGGCGCTGGCGCGGCTGATGAAGGAGCTCTGGTAGATCAAGCCGTACTTGGGCGTGTTGCCCTTGGTCTTGAGGGCGCGGAACAGGGCCTTCTCGGCACCGAGAATCTGCAGAGTCGAGGCCGGGTACTTGGAAAGGTTGGTGAGCGAGCCAGCGTGCGAGATGAGGCGGGCGGCGACGGGAGTGCCGAGGATGCATTGCAGGTTGGGAGCAACGATGCCCATCTTGCTGTCGAGAGACTCGGCGAGGACCTTGCGGTAGGCAGCCATCTTGCTGACGCTGGTGGCGAAGGACTTGACCATCTCGACGTCGGGTTCTGAGATGTCCTGACCCATGGAAACCTTGGCGGCGTCGATGATGGCCTGGGCCTTGTCTCCATCCTCGTCGAGCACGGCAGCGATGTCGTGCAGCTTGCTGTCATCCAGCTCCTTCTTGTTGCCAATCAGAAGCACCAACCTGGCGTAGGTGACGTTGTCCGAGACGATCTTGATGAGCTCGGGGAAGTGCCAGCCGTACCATTCCCTCACGCGCATGCAGCCGGCGTTGATTCCCTTGTCGAGGGCATCGAGCGTAGCAATCTGCTGGATGATGTGGTTGTCGTTGCGGTGGACGTTGAACTTGACCTTGTTACGCGAGTAGGCGTGACCAAGACCCAAGCTACCCCTCAGGATATCACCCTCGTGCAGCGACTTGAGCAGCTTCTCGGCGTGTGTCCTGATACCCCTCAAGAGGTCGGCCACAACCTCGGACGTGTCCATGGTTTCGCACTCGACACCGGGGAAAAGGGAGCTGATCTCTCCTGCCAGCTTCTTGTCAGAGACGCCAAGAACGACCTTGGACTTCTTTGCGCTGGTCTTGGGGAGGGCGAGCTCGAGCGCGTTCTTGAGGAAGTCGGTGACGAGACCTTCCGAGATCTCGTTCATGTTCTCCAGACCCTCGTGGAATTCACTGAGGGATGTCAGCAGGGCAATGATAATGATTTCAAAAAGCCAAGGCCCGGGCTTGTATTGTTACTCACGGCCATGGTGACCAGTTGACCAGCTTGACCATCTTGCCAAACCTGGCAAGGTCCGCCATCGAGTCCTGAACCTCCTTTAGCCTCAGACCGACAGAGTCGGCCTGGTGAACCACCTCAAAGATGGCATAACCGGCAGGGGTTTCGTGCAAAAGGTAGTTGACGTTGGCCATTGTTTCGGTGGGTTGGGCGCTGGCTTTGCGCGCTTCAATTGTCGTTGAAAGTTGTCCTCAATCGTAATACAAATTGAGGTTCTCGCGACCAAAATTTCCGGTCCGAATTTTTTTTTTCTCCTCCTGTCGCGGGAGCTCTGGCGGAGCTCGTTGATGCACGGGCTTCTGAATTTGGGGGTGGGGCAGTCATGTGATCTGGATTTTGAAAGATCAATTGACGCGCAAACTGGAATAATGAAAGAGGCACAGGGTAGGTAACGCAGCCAATGGATTGGATACCTTGCTAACCTTGAACCTAATCTAGCATGCCAAGATAGAGTTCCGAAATGTCTGAACTTGAAATTGCTTGTCGCATCAGAATCTCCAATCTTCAGAGGTCAACAATAATTCAACGCGCAGTTACTAGCAAAATGCCAATTCTTTACATCTATTCAGTACTATCGGCCTCAATTGAATCGGTAATCGAAAGTTCTCAAGACCCGCATCAGTAATCTTTCTTTCTCCACTGCCATTCGTCATGTCTAATCATGGCTCGGTGCTATCCGCTCTCGACAATTCCCAGCGCTCGCCTCTTATCGTGTTTCAATACTTCGTGAATGCGTTACCCCGAGTAACGCGCTGATGAACGCTCTATACCCTTACACGAAATGTGCTAGCGGTTGTCTTTGTAGCAATCGTAGACGGCGTTTTCCTCTTCCTGCGGGAGTTGATAGTTCCTTTGCATGTATCTGTAGCAGCAAGTACAAAGTCAGAGCCAGGATGCAGGGAATATGTCGACGGGACAGACGTACGTTCGCAGCTCGTATAGCGCGCTAGAGATGGAAAACTTGAGGTGTTGCTGGGGGTTGCCAGTGGCGATCCACTCCTTCAAAAGATTGAACTTGGAAGGGTCTACGCGACCATCGGTCGGGTCAACGCCGGGTAGGTTGATTTTGTTGATAAAGTGTATGGTAGGTGGTTCGTATGGGTATTTGTCGCTGCAGTATAGCTTCAAGCTGTAGATCCTGTCGCAAAAGCTGCTCTGGTTCCTTCCGCCGACAATCTATATGCCACGTTAGCCATGAGAACAAGTCGCATTGGCTCTGGACCGTTGATTATCGCAGTCATGGGCATAGGTTCGCGTACCACTGAAGGGCCGATGATTGTGCCAACCCATGTATGCAGGTCCTGGTCTTCGTCATTGGAGGGTCGGCCGGCAGAAACAGCAGCTACGTTCAAAAGAGTAAGCCGTTAGTGTCCCGAATTCTTTTCTTGGTGTCGAAACGTCCTACTTGGTCCCTCTACAGCCTCAAAGGCTGCAAGCTCGTCGAGCAGAATAAATATGCGGGGTTGGACAGCTTTCGACATGGTCGCTGATTGCAAAGTGCGGTTGCTGCGGTTCGGTGGTATGGGATCAGAGCACGCTCCCTCATGCAGCAAAATGAGTTTGCGGCTGGATGAGCGCCAACACAGTACTGGCGACTTTTAGTTGACGCGAGGTTGCTCACAAGAGTTCCATCCTGTTCCCTTGAAAGTCAACGCGGGGACGGTACAAGCTGCGCCAATGACGAACAAAGTGGGGTTGTTCCAAGGCGGTGGATGTTCTGCCACGCTTTGTCATCCACGTCTCCAGGATCTGGTCTTGGCGCTCGTTCCCGGTACGTGCAAGGGTATCAGTGCGACGTGTCGTGAGACGAGCGACTGCGTGACGGTCCTACTGGCCTAGAATCTTCTTAGACGACCTTTTATCATTGAGGGACAGCTATTGACAATCATATGGCCCAGGAGGCTTTCGCGACCTGTGACCGACTGTAGACGAAGGCCGGCTACGATGTCGAAGGGTTTGATTCCACTGTTACTACCAAGATGACGGCACAGCTCCTCGCCACAGAGCTCACCAACCTCATTCAGGAGAGCAAAAGGAAGCACAATGACCTCAGACAAGTATGTGCACACCATTTGTCTGTGTAGATTTGGACATCACTTATGATTATTATTCAACAGGCAGCAGAAAGGTCACTGGAGGAGCTGAAGAGCTTGAACATTTCCTCCGAGGCTCAACTTGGCCCAGGTTGGTCACGTGCTATATGCCCTTTACCCCTGATATTGAGGAATTGACAGACTGACCACAACCCTCGACGATGCAGAGTTGACACAGAAAACCAACTTCGCCAACCCTTTTATTATTGCTTGCGGTACCAAAAATGCAAAGTTTACGGGTATTGCCATCGTCTGTCTCCAGAGACTCATTGTCTCCAAGGCTTTGCCGAGACCGAGGTTGAACCAGGTACTGGAGGCATTGCAAGGGGCCACTTCGGCTGGACTAGATGTTCAACTCAAGATCCTTCAAGCACTACCATCCCTGCTGCAGAATTACTCCAGTGACATTCGAGGCGAGCTCTTGGTCACGGCCTTGAACATTTGCTTCATTCTGCAGTCCAGCAAGAATGCCATCGTAAACAACACATCTGCAGCGACCCTTCAGCAGCTCGTCGTTACCGTTTTTGACAAGGTCGTCACAGAAGATAGTAAGTCTCGGCAGCCACTTACTTGCCGCTTTTGCTTCTAACAAAGACTCGTTGGTAGGAGAAACGCCTGATGGCCCAACAGTGGGTGAGGCGCCCACCGAGGGCGGCGTCGTATCGCTTAAACCAGCTGCGATGGATGCGTATCGAGTATTCAACGATCTCTGCCTTTTGACCGAGTCTCAGAGGCCCGAGTACCTCCGGTTTACCGGTCTCCCACAAACCTTTGGCCTGGAGCTTATCGAGTCTGTCTTGACAAACCATGCCAGCACCATCACGAGCCACCCGGAACAGGCCCATATTCTACAGACCCGTGTGATGCCATTTATCGTCCAGTCTCTTGGGGCGAAACTGAATTTTCCTACCACTGTCAGGTTTCTCAGGATACTCTACACAATCTTGCGAAGACATCTCACCCTGTTACCATCCGAGTGCGGCGAAGCTCTTGAAATTCTTACGCGACTCCTAGACCAGGAAACGCTCACATGGAAGCGGTCCTTGTGTATGGAGGTTTTCAGGGGCATCTTCTCTGATGCTGGTCTGCTGCGGAAGGTGTATTCGCTCTTTGACGCACGTGAAGGCCAGCAGAAAGTACTGAAGAATCTCGTGGCTACCTTTGTTCGTGTCAGTACTGAGAAGCCCAACATCATAGGTCTGGGTCAGCAGTCTACCATCCCTGTGGCAAATCCATACTCTAGTATTGGAGCGACAACCGACCAGGCCATGTTGGACGCTGCTGGCGTAGGTGGAATCATCAGTGGGCCAGTCGGCTCCGAGGGATATAACACTGGCATCAGTACACAATGGAGCTCAGTCAGGGTTCCATGCATCGACCAGCTGGATAAAACCGAGCCGCCTTCTATACCCGAATCATACATCTACAGCCTCACTTTGGCATGCATCACATCATTATCCGAAGGGCTGGCCAAGTTCATCCTCCCACTGACCATTGCTGACCGGGGCAAGAGACGGGGACCCAAAGCGGACATTGGAGCAGGCAGTGGTAGAAACTCTCCAGCACCACCGGCGGAAGATATGGGCACTCTGGGCAAGGGGACTCTTGAAAGAACATCGTCTTACAAGAGGAATCCTGTGCCAGTGAATCCTCTTCTGCTTGAGGAACATCCTCTCCACACTGACATCAAAATCTGCGCAAACATTGTGGATGAATGTTGGCCAGCCATCTTGGCTACATGCTCCACTTTTCTTACATCGGCCCTCGACTCCGAGTACTATCACGGTCTTGTGCGAGCATTTCAAAAGTTTGCACACGTGGCCGGCCTCTTACAGTTGACCACTCCCAGGGATGCGTTTTTGACGACCCTTGGAAAGGCTGCAGTACCGCCCAATGTTTTGACCGCTTGCTTGAATGGTACAGGTGCTCGGCCACAAACGCCTACCGGCGCGGATCCAGCAAATAGCCTTCTGGGTAATGCACGAGGCATTCTTAGTGCCGACAATCTCCAAGCCTCGGACAGACCCAGACAGGGGTCAGTAGTAGATGTTGGACCGGCCACACTGAACACGAGAAACATGCTATGTCTACGAGCTTTGCTGAATCTTGGTATTGCTCTGGGGCCCACCCTTGAAGAATCATGGCGAATACTCTTAGAGACTCTACAACAGGCAGACTTTGTACTCTTTGCATCGAGCAAAGTGGCGGGCAGAGTGCCAACTGCCACGAGGACACCCGATCAGCAAGCTGATAGCGAAGCACAGGCTCTGCTTGGAAATTTTAACTCGGAAGTCAAAGCCGTGGAAACAGCTGCATCGCGGCTGTTTGAGAGCACGGTGGATTTTTCCAACACGTCTTTCGTCGAGGTTGTTGAGGCAGTCTGCAATTTGCTCGACAAGCCAAACGAGCCTGCCTCACCTGCAGTAACACGCCCAGAGTCTCCAGCTTCTAGCAGCGGAAATGACACTCTCAGGACACCTGGACAGCGCCACAGGCGGACCATGAGCTCGATGAGCATGTCAGCAGCACCGTCAGCGGCAGCCACTCAACAAGATCAGTTCGCATTGGCAAAGCTTGGAGATCTAGCTTCTATCAACCTCGAGAGGCTATTGACATATCCTCCCGCCGAATCAGGCTGGACACCACTGGTATCGGAGCTAATTGGGACGCTGAGCTCTGCGACTGTCAATGCCCCTGTTAGGTCGCGTGCTGCAGACATTCTTGTTCGCTTTGTGCTCGAGTGTGTATCTGCTGTGGCCGGGACACCAGATGAGTTCAGGGGAGCAATCCAGCTTCGCCTGTTTGAAGCATTGCGTGACTCGCTGTTGCCGCTGCAAATGCCTAACAGAGACATATCCGTTGCTACACACTCAACAGACGTGGAAATCCACAAGATTATCCTGGAGGGCCTAAAGAGCATCCTTGAAAGCTGCGGAGAGAGTCTCTTGAGCGGTTGGGACTTGACATTCGAAATAATTGACAGTATATTCTTGCGTCGCCGGTTTTCGCCGGCCCAAGGCGAAGACGAGAGCAACACGCCCCCTGAAGCCTTGATGACAAGGTCCATCAAGCTCATCAAGCCCTCGTTTGACTCTCTGCAACTTATATGCTCAGACTTTTTGGCATCTTTGCCAAATTCGTGCTTTTTGCTTCTAGTCGACACGCTCTTTAAATTTTGCTCCCAGGATGATGATCTGAACGTTGCTTTAACGGTAAGATGTTCGCCACGTCCCTTTATGTACAAAGCTAACGGCTGTGTAGACTGTCACATTCTTTTGGGCCATATCGGATTTCCTTTCTAGCAAAAGCCGATCACTTTCAATCACAGAAGATATGATGGAGGGGACGGGCGATTCTGCATTGGTCGGCCTGGCTTCGGACCCGAAACATCCTGCAGCCGATGCGGCTCTTTGGATGCTGCTTCTGCTCAGGTTAACAAATGTTACCACAGATCAACGACTTGAGCTACGAAACAGTAAGTTTTCTCAGCAGTGACGCGTCAGTCCATCATATTAACTCACTCAACAGGTGCTATCCAAACACTTCTGCGCATCATACACGCTTATGGAAGTAGCCTCAGCCCGGAAGCATGGTCTATATGTATCAAATCGGTCATTTTTAGGCTGTTGACCTTTATCCAGACACGACTGGGCTCAGCCCATAGAGATTCCAAAACCCTGACGAGCAGCGACTGGGACGAGACTGCCGTCGTCGTGATCAATGGCGTGTCAGATCTGCTATCAAACTACCTGGAAGTCCTTGTCGGCCACACTGGTTTCAAGAGCATATGGAGCGACCTGCTTCAGCATTTCGCCAACATGCTCGACTTTAACGTCTTGGAGATCAACAGTGCCGCATTCAACAGTCTTGGAAGGATACTGTCCAAGGTTGCGGGCGGCACTAGCAAGAAATTTGACAAGGAAGCTGTCGATCTTGCTTGGGATCTCTGGTCTCGCAGTCTTCCAGTGCCGCCTCCTGAGCAGATGGCTGGAGACAACCAGAAATGCCTTGTTTCATGGGTGGAGGCGCTTTTGGAGCTGTATCGTCTTATCCACGAGACCTTGCACGTCGAACGTGTGCGACGCCTTCTGACTCTGGTGCGCGAGGCGATGATCCAAGCCACCCCCGGGTCGTACGCCAGTGATATTGAATACCTGACGCCGCTGCAAGGTAAAATACTCGAGGTCTTGCGGACGGTACGAACTGATATCAGTGGCGGCGCTCCCTCGGCCATGATTTCCCAGGCGGCCGAATTTGTGGCCTTTGCCTTCGATCCCAGCAGAACCATCAACACACCAACGCAAAAGCGCACCTACGTCGCCATGTCCAAGGAGAGCATGCGCATCTTGCATTTCCATGTCACCAGCAACGCTTCTGATTCTGACATGTTTGCGAGTGGTGCCTTCCACGCTGCTCTCGAAGCTCTCGCGCGTCCGATTGTGATCAAGTATAGCTTTGGGGTAGTAACCAAATCTATCCAGCCGTGGCGCGAGGCGACCGAGGCTACCCTCGCTATTCTCGACACGACATTGCCACACCTGAAAGCCGCATCGGCTGAGGATGTCCCCCGGGACAAGGCGCAGGCCATCTGGCATGTCATTGTCGAGATTGCTAATGGCATAATCAGCGCGAACTGCGATTCCGCGCCGAGCAGTGCAGACTTGGAAGCGGATGAGGTGTTTGACGTGGATTCGTTCCAGCGGCTGCGTGAGCTTATCGTCCCTGCCTTGGGAGGGCAAGATGTGGCCGAAAAGACAAGAAAGGCTTTTGCTGAAGGGCTGTTCCGGACATCCATCATGCATGAGCTGACACCTGCAGAGAGCCAGGTTATGCAGCCCAGCGGATGCGACGTGCAGCGCGGGTTGGGTATGGTTTTAAAAGCCAGGGACGGTCGGACGATTGATCCGGTGCGAACTAGACGTGCCAAAATGGCAGGTGTCTGTCTGGAAGAGCTGTTTGCGCTTGTTGAGGCCAAGGATGACGAGGTGGATATGCCATCCATTGTAGTTCAGCCACCGACGCCTCGCTTTCCCAAGTCGACACAGCGTACCATGGACAGCAAAGGCAGCGACAGACTGGGAGAAGGGATGCAGACTGCGAACAGAAACAAGGATATAGCAGGCCAGCATGTACAGCTTGCCCGCACGACAGCCCCATACCTTATCCTCAGATGCGCGCTCACCTTGAGAGCATACATTGCGGATCAGCCACTGCGTGGGCGCATGCCGCAACCCCTCGGAGAGCGAGCGGAGCTGACACGGGTGCTAAAAGGCCTTGTGGAGCTGCAGTCCGAGAGTGACGCGATACCGGACCTGGAGGGTGTCGACAGTGATACGAGGAAGCACCTACTCAGGCTGTATCCCCTGCTCGTCGGGGCTGCAAGGGTTGCGGGGCGCATTGGGGACGGCAAGGTCTTGGGTCTCGTGGGAGAGGCTCTGGGGGTTGTTGGTGGAGAGTTTGGGTTGTAAACAGGTATCAATATACTGGGTAATTTTCACGGCATCAGTGTAATGCGCAGTTGGCAAATTTTATTCATGCACTGCTTTAAAGCAGGCGGCAGTAGTGAGTAGAATTACATGGCTTGTGTTATTTTCAGGCACGTCCATGTGCCTGTGCTTGATATGCTTGGACGATGACGATGACGTGATGCGCTTTTCAAGACCCTTCTATTTCAACACGAGACGTATGAACTGTTACACGCAGAGGAGTATTGAGCTTGCGCCACTCCACTGCAGGCCGACGTGAGCATTTCCTAGCATCACCTTTTACCTATCCTTGGTTGCCTTGTCAAAGTCCGCAACGATGCTATCCTTAACAGCGTCACCAGTCCCGGGTGCAGAGACAGTGGCCTCTTCAACCTTGGCAACCGCACCGCCGTTTGCCTGGCCCTGCACAGCGCCCACCTTGCCGTATACGCTCAAGGCGGTGGCGATCATGCCGCCGATATCGCCGACGTTACCCGGCACAACCACAGCCGTGCCCTCCTTGGCCAACTTGCCAAAGGCCTCGACGTACTTCTCAGCAACGCTCAGGTTGACAGCGCCCTGGGCGGCCTGCTTGCCCTCAGCCATGCTCCTAGCGACCTGGTCGATTCCCTGAGCGGTGGCGCGGGCCTTGAGGAGGATCGCCTCGGCCTCGCCCTCTGCGCGGTTGATCTTCTCGGCCTTGAGGGCCTCGGAGGCCAGGATGACGGACTGCTTGCGACCCTCTGCGATGTTGATGGCGGACTGGCGCTGACCCTCCGAGTCGAGAATTTCGGCGCGCTTGGACCGCTCGGCCGTGACCTGACGGTGCATGGCCTCGACGACGGCGGTCGGGGCGTGGATGTCGCGAATCTCGTAGCGGAGGCACGTCACGCCCCAGGCCTGGGCTGCCTCGTTGATGGCGGCCGTGATGTTTGTGTTGAGCGCGGCACGCTCCTTCAGGACGTGGTCGAGCGTCAGCTGGCCGATCTCCGATCGCATCGTCGTCTGGGCCAGCTGGGAGATGGCGTACTCTGCGTCCTCGACGCCGTAGCTGTGGGTTGTTAGTGGTCGTTCTGGTATGCAGACAAACAGAAACCAGGTATAAGACTTGTAGAGTAGTAAACAGAGTAGAACAAAACTAACCTCGCCTTGTACGCATCAAAAACCCGCGTGTATAGCACGCCGTCCAGCTCGAGCGTCACGTTATCGGCCGTGATGGCGCTCTGGCTCGGTATCTCGATGGCGACCTCCTTGAGGCTCTTTACGTATGCGATGCGGTCGAGGAAGGGAACGAGGATGGCCAGGCCCGGCTCGAGGATGCGATGGAACTTGCCCATGCGCTCCACGACCCAGGCCGTCTGCTGCGGCACGAACCGGATGACCGTATTGGCGGGAAGGCGCTCGCGCTGAAAGTAGGTCGGGATCGCGCCGCGGCCACCGGGTCCGGCGCCTGCTGAACCCGCCTTGGACGCATCGGAGCCGGCCTGTTCGAGAAAGGTGCGGCGCTGTTGTTGGCGATTCCGTTGTTGTTGCCTAGGGCTGCTCAGGACGAGGCTGGTTGTGGGTGTCGAGGTTGTGCCTATTGCTCCTGCCGCCGCTGCGATGGTGCGGCGGACGGCGGGCAACGCCGCCGGGTTGCTCCTGTTAACGAGAGCTGTTGCCATGTCACCGGTAGTGTGGCATTTGTCGGTGAGTTGTGTCGAGAATGACTGTGTCGGTGATTGATTGGGTCGTTTGGGGATTGTCAAGGATGGTCGGGTGGTGGCGTGGTTCGAATGGCTGGCGGGATTATTTTTTTTTAGGCCGTAGCGTCACCTTGTTCACGTAAAAAGGTCAGATCGCCGAAGCGCGGATCAATCTGATTCACATGAGCTTGGCATGGTGGCCCAAGCTCCTGTTGTGAAGTGTGCTGCGGAGGAAGGAAGGCGCCAGGAACCTGCAGAATCTGATAATACTCTTGGTGAAATCTCTTCAGTTGATTGTCTTTTTCTTTTTGTTTCTTTTCTTTTTCGTCTAATGTGGTCACAGATCCAGGGACAACTTTGGAAGTGTACATGAGTAATCGTATGACTGTGCTCCAAGACGTAGTTTAATGGCGAATTTGCGCTTTTATTAAGAGTTTACTATCGATATTCGTGCTTGCTCATATCATCAAGTCATAAAGGGGATGTTTCCTGCTTCTCTTTCTTCTTCGTTGTTTTCTCTTTTTCTCATGGATGAGTCAACAAATCATCAAATCAGCTGATATGCACAGTCCCCAGCTTTTGTACTCCCACAAACCCCAATACTCCAATCGTTTCCGAGATATTAAGACATTGCAGGCGTCTTACTCTTTCGAAAGAGTCATCGCCGGTACTCACAATTGTAAGCCATTGTCCTACATGCGTCGATCAGGGACCCAGTGGAAACCATTTCAAATTTGATGGGAAAATCTAGACAAATTCCAACCTGGAGTATTTGGCAGGGATTTAATTTTGTAGACATACTTGGCAAGCGTGTAAGCGTTAGATTATAAAGTGACATTTCATTCCCGCAAAGTCAAGACGTGCAAAACCACAGCAAAACACACACCATAACCATGGCAGACCCTGTCCAAACCACCAAATACTCCACGATCCCCCAGGATCTCAAGGCGCGAATCAAGCAGTCTTATGACGTCATTTCCCAAGCCTACACGGACTGGACCAAGGACCACGCCCAAGTCAAGCTCGAGTTTGTCAACAAGCTCCTCGACCTAGTCCCCGGCCCCGACGCCAAGCTGTCCGTCCTCGAGCTCGGCGCCGGTGCCGCGACTCCAGTGACAGAGCACGTGCTCGCCACGCTGCCCTCGGCCCGCGTCACGGCCAACGACATGTCCAGCTCGCAGGTTGCGGCCGGCAAGGCGAATCTCCAGAAATGGGGGTTCGGTCCAGACAGGGTCGAGTGGCACGAGGGCGACATGATGGCCCTGCAGTTCCCGGGAGGGACGTTTGACGCGACCCTGGCGTTTTATAGCATTATCCACCTCCCGTCAGACGAGCAGCGGGTGATTATGGCCCGCGTCTTTGATTGGTTGAAGCCGGGTTCTTATTTCCTGGCAAACGTTTCCGAAAAGCCGTTGGGTGGTGCGGTTACTGAGAAGTGGCTGGATCACGAAAAAGGATGGATGTATTGGAGTGGGTTGGGTGCGGAGGAGACGCTCCGCGCGCTGAAGGGCGTTGGATTCGAGATCGTAGTCGAGGAGTTTCGGCGCGAGGATGAGCATTCTGTCTTTCTCTGGGTCATTGCGAGGAAGCCGGCGTGATAGATTTGCAGCTTGATTACACAACAGTCACAACCATCGATATCCTACCTAGTGCATCCCGTGACCAGATACACTTGCTCCTCTCTCAAACACGCCCAACTATATCCAAGCTACATTTACAGAGACTGGGACCTAAACCAGCCAACTGCCTGATCCTCCGCTTCGTCGGCCTGCGCCGAGGTATCCTTGCCCGTAAAATCAGCCCGAACGCAAAAGGAATGGCCCGCGCTGTAAGCCTTGACCTCGCACTTTGCAGCACTCCTTCCCACGACCCGCTGGACCTCTGCGATCCGCTTGTCTCCTCCCAGTGCGTGGTCTTCCTTGGCCAAGGCAAACGAGACGGGCACCGTGAGCCGTGCCAGGTCGTTGGGGACGCTCACGTGAGACGGGTGAGCGACGAAGACGGCCTTCACAGGCGGGTTCGGCATCGAGGCCAGCGAGAGGGCGTACCGGCCGCCCCAGCTGAGGCCCGCAGCAAACACGGGCAGGCCGCGCTTGGCCTCGGGGCCGTGGCTCATGGCCGAGAAGAAGGTCGCTACGGTGCTGGTGGGAGAGGTGCGGCGGAGGAAGTTCTGATACACCATGAACGGGATCCAGGCCAGAGCTAGCCAGATAGCAGAGTAACTAGTGATTTGTCAGTGTGCGAACATTGAAAGGGAGTAACATATTTTGAACAAATTAGGAGAGAAAAATAAAAGACTCACGCCTTGCCCAGCAGACTCCCCCCAAAAAACCCACGCAGCGACTGGACCGTCGAGGGGGGCAGCGCCACACCCCCGAGGAAGTCGGGCACAATGACTCGATATCCGCCCTTGTCGGCGTAGTGGTCGGCCAGCAACCGGGTGTTCTCAAACTCCCATCCAAAGGCGTCAGAGACCACCACCACGACTCCCTCGATGGCGCGACCATCGGACGGCTCCGTGAGGTACGAGTCCAGGCCGTGGAGGCGCGTGGTGCAACCTCGTGGTGTTCCTTGGCTCGGCATTTCTTCCTTTTGGGTGGAGGAAGGGTAGAGTTTTGATCGGAGAAAAAGAAAATCGAAATTGGCAAACGATTGCGGTGCTTGGCAAAGCTTGTTTATTCGGTGATAGTTCACTTGCTTTAAAATGAACAACGGAAAGTGAGCGGTGAAACAGATTCTTAGGTAATAGGTAGATACCTAGCAATTGAGTTTTGGAGACGGCGGATAGTCAAGGTAAACGGTTTCAACGGCTAACGGCAGCTCATGACGACGGATTGACGAACTGGCATGCTCCAGTGAGAAAGGCCTGGACCGTTGGAGTTTTAGCCCCACCTGACTGCTGGAGCTTGGGCCTGCTAGTAGTGGTACAAGTAGCTGCTGCACCTATTTTAGATGGGTGCTGTCACATGGAAGCACACGTGCTGATGTGGGGTTAGTTGCGATGCTGAAGCACGTGACAGCCTTGATGAATACCTACAGTTTTACTATTGTACCTAGGTAGTTCTATAGGAGGTCGAGGTTTGCAACTGTGCACTGCTGTGTCATGGACACTCTTTCGGGAACTTACTTGAGCTCACAGTCTCTTGCTTACCAGGGTATACTCAATAACTTCACGGCCATGGAAGTCTGGAAATATTTTTTGGGCAAATGAGGATGGGGAATTAGTAAGAAGAGTGGCTTTCGCTAATTACTAAGAGTTAATGAGAGACGACAGTGGTAATAGAATATATCCCGGTACAGCACAGCCTAGTGAGCAAACATAGTTTAGCCTCCAGTGTGTTTCTTGAAAATCTCTTTTATATATACTCACTCCTTCACATATATCGTCTCTCGAAGTTTCTTCTGTCTAGAGAGCTCCAAAGAAATGACTAGCCAGAAAGTTTAACCTTCTGACAACCACATCCAAAACAAGCACGACTAAAAGACGCTGAAACATGACATTTAGCCTCTATGTGATAGATAAACTCCTTAGAACAAACTTATTGCGACAAAGACATAGTATAGTATTCTGGAAGTATACAAGAACAAAATACAAACACCAAGTCAGCGACATAGAGTTCACCTCAAAAAAACGACCATAGCAGCATCGACGAGGTCAGGCACATGCCTTGCCTGCCTTTATCAACCCAAAAGTAGTAGTAAGCTACCATTTGCGCATCCGCATCGATGGAGCAGGGATGGATTCGGCCCGCAACCGCTTTTCACCTCAAGACGTATTCGCAAGAAATCAGTACACTAGCACTCCACTGGGGCGGCATTATTCCATCTGCCGGGTATGCGATGGCGAGAGGGTACTAAAGCGGTCATCTTAAAAACATAACAAACATTGGGAACGACACCGAGCTGGGATGAGCGGTTGTATCCAGCAAGTGGTCCTATCTACCGGATAGGCTAGATTGGTTGTCACGTTATCTTTTGCAATATCCATCCGAGGTCGATTGTTGAACTCTGCGAAACAAAAGTCCAAGTCGCTCACCAATACAATTAGACTAGTCGACCACGACTAGGGTGTGTGCGCTGACAAGCTATCAAAAATGCCCCGGCATCAGCCGTTTTGTCTCCTGCGAGCTTGGACCCGATGCTGAAGGAGTCCGAGCAGAACAAAACAGTGGCAAACATTGATGATCTGCCTGGAGAAAGGTCCCGAGTCAATGACTTGGGATATAGAATGGCAAAGCACGACGTAGATCCTGATTCTGCAGAAACTCGAACCATATACCAAATTGTCTTGACATTGAGTAGCCATTTTCTGCAGAGCGATGACAAGTATGGAAGCTTGGCGAGAGAGAAAAACATCAGCAGTCGGTCAAAGCACTCGCACGTACCGGAAGTATTCCTGCGAATGCCGATTTGAGACATGGATATAACTTGTCGGTAAGGTTTTTGTTTTGCTGACGGTAGCCCCATCAAATCGTCCAAAACGACCAAGTGGCGATGGGACGACGAAACCATCCCATCCTTGAGTTGAAGTTTCACTGACCCCCGGTTGCAGCCCACTGGTTCGCCGGCGATGTTTTGCTACGCTTGTTGCCACAGCCAGGTCCCTGCAAACCACCTGCACAGCCCGTTTGATAGGCGCGAAAGAGTGAACAGAGAACTGCAAACATGTGCACGCGCAATCGTAAAATAAAAGCCCGTCTGCCCGCCTTGGCACTTGTTCGCTCAGAATCTCGTGGTTACGGGCATCTCAATATAGATGCCAAGTGTTGAAGACTCGGAAACACGGAATAGACAAACACCGTCTCGGTCGTCAGCTTTGTGTACTGTCGTCACCACAGCCGAGTACCCCTCATCAAGTTAGCAACCGTCGATATGGGTCTCCTATCCCCTCGAGGATTGCCGTGGTCCAAAGAGCCACCCAAGCCCAAGGCACACATCCAAGCGTTCATCCGCCAGAATGAATCTCAAGAACGGCTAGACAAGCCACCGGCACCCGCCAGAAGCTACAGCTCACCTTCGCGTCAACCGCAGTGGCCAGAGAGGAGCACTGCGCCCATGCCGTCTCACCAAACGACCAGATGGACCAACGCCAGGCCGTCTGCCAAGCGGGCCGACACGGAGCCCTTGCCCATGCTCCCGCCAAGGCCATCGAACAGTAGGCCGGGGGAAGGTCCCAAGTTTGGCTTCCTTGGAAAGGTCTGTCCGAGCTTATGTCGGAAACATAGAATACCAGACTACGCAGAGGTTTGTAGTACCCGCTTGGATTGTGGCCGGATAATTGCAAGTGTACCTCTACTGACAGCAGTTGTGAAAGAAGGATGAATATTGGACACCAAAAAGCAACGTAGACATCATGAGAGATGATTTGATGTACTATGATGAGAGGAGAAGATGATGGGCATTCGGCTAAATCGGAATGGACCGGTGACGATGGATTACCAACTGACTTTAGACACCTGGTTGGGTAAAGGAAAATTGTAAAAGTGAGGCAAAGTGCAAGGCAACGCGGGCGTGGCCATATGCCCGTTGTTCTGTTCAAAGTTAACAAATTGGACTGATGGATGATGGACATGGAGATGTGGAAATCTCAGTAATGGAGTAACATCAGAGGACAAATATGCAAGGTCGCCGAATCAGCTAACAGTTTTGGTTGCCTAAAGTCAAAAATAGTACGCGTACTACAAGTTGTTTACTGAGGTTGATAACCCACTGTTGATCTTCTCCCATTGCTGTCCAATGTGCAAGGAACATACATTCCTATTTGCCTATCAAGCTTATGTAGGGAGTCCCTCACAAAGCATGCACGTCGATCCCCGGTGTATCACCACGCGAGGGATCCCTGTAGTTAGTTGCAGGTCGTTACCAAGCCGGTGGTTTCTCGGCGGCCTTATTGATTTTCTAGTTCTAGCAGCCACGCATAACCGTTCACACCACCTTGACCGGTGCATGTCCGGTGAGTGGTCAGGCTGTGATTGAGGGCGTTGGTGATGCGAGAAAATGATCTGTTTCATGGATCTGATGCAGAAAGTGGTTCTGGCTTGATACATCGTAGTCTGCTTGTTTTCCGCTGCTGTTTTGTTTCGAAATTTTCGGTCGTCGATTATTATCGCATCGATGTCCTGGCACAACAGCAGCGGTGATGGCCCCCAACAATCATTTAAATCAATCACGTGAACGTGAATGTGGAGTCGTTGCCCTGACAGACGTCATAAGTGCGTCGATCCAAACCCGCCGGCCCCACCTCCAATGCAACGATCCCTGATTCAAGAGCTCCGCGGAAGGTACCACCTCAATCTTGTACATCCCACTTTGGTCACCAACAAGCATGGAAAACTGGGAAGCGAAGGCAACAGAAGAAAAGAAAGACTTTAAACTCCGTCTGAATGCCGGCACTGATACAACGAGAAAATATGCATACCCTGTTTGTCTCTGCACTAATCGATCGAGATGTGACGACTGGCGAAGCACAAACCTAAACAACAAGTACGTCCTCAAGTAGCATCGGATTAACGGCCGCCTACAGATCCCTCGTGCACTCGCACTAGCCAAAACAAATTGGAGGCTGGGATCATCGCCCAAACGCAGGGTCCTCCCCACCCAAATCTTCATGCTAAACCACGGCGGCTACAGGCGAGCTGCCCAAACTGCCGTACAGCCGAATGCCAAGGATGACTGCCCGTCTAATGAGAGATTTCTAGACATTGGAAATCCGACGGGCTTGTCTTGGTATTCTACCAGGTCCTTACGCGTACGGTGATCCGATGTCCTTTCGACTTCCTCGGCAGCGTTTACGCCTTCCTTGATCGGCAGTCCAGTCCCGTGCACCCTGTCATGTCATGCCATGCTACTGTGCTGTGCCCCTCCCGGATAGCCGACTTTAAGAAATTCCAACCGGATGGATCACCCTTGGCGGCTCCATCCGACCACGCTTTAATGACAATCAACGAGTGCACACCGCACAATACTCAGATCTTGTGAGCATCGAGTCCAGCCTCGATAGTCTTGATACAGGCATGACCATGCCTTGGCTTGCAGTTTGCAAGCAACATCTGCGAGGAGATTGAATGTTATATTATTCTTTCCCCATCCGTCACACTCTCGGCCGCGAACCTGTTTTCGATATCAGACTGGACACTACCTTACTTGGACCCAAGCCGAAATTGTAATGCCAAGGAAAGGGTCTTATTATGTGGAAACGCCCGGACACCCCTGACTCTGAGTCTGCGGGGGGACGCTGAGTGCCGCGTCAGACAGCTGATCCTTTCTTTACTTTGTACTCTTACTTAAAATCCCACTCCTGCAATACGGAAGATTCACCTCTTGGACCGAGACATTGAACAAACGACCTGAGAAACAGCGACCCTTCAACGTCACACTCCAACGTATAGGCGGGCGGTCGCCGCTGACGGAACTAGCAAAGCCTCCCACCGACCGGGATCCGTGCGCCAAGCTCTGCGACGAGCGGCCGGCCGCTCCGGATATCGCAGAGCGATGGGGCACCGCGCGCGGATGCGGCGATCGTATACGATTTTCGCCGCGTCCGCCGTAGTCGCCACCTGCCTCTTTTCCTCCGTCCTCGCCGCCGAGTGCGATCGATCCCTCAAGTTCGAAACCCAGGCCGACGTCGACAAGGCCAACTGCTCAAGCATCACGGGGGATGTGGTGATACCTGCAACGGCGACTGGGGTCATAACTTTCGACGACCTCTTGAACATACAAGGAGACCTGAGGGTGGATGCTTGCCAGGGAAACGGATGTGCACTGGTTGGGATTTCCAGCAGGAATCTGACCAGGGTAGACGGGAGACTGTACATGGAAGGAGTGCCGAGCTTACAGTCTGTCAAGCTGCCCGGCTTGCGCAAGGTGAGAGGGGATTTGTATCTCCTCGACCTCCCGTCACTCAACGAGCTCAACCTAGTCAGCATCAACAATGTGGGCAGCTTCCACTTGGTGAATGCGCCGAAGCTCCTCCAAGCAAAGATAGGAGTTGCTCGCGGGATCAGCACGGATCCCGACGTCGGACTTAAGAACATAACCGGAGAGGCAACGGGGGCTGGCGAGGCCGAGGTGGAGGTTCGCAATGTCGGACTGTCGAATCTTAACGGGCTTATCGATTTTTGGGACGCCAAAAAGCTTACCATTGAGAATCTGCCCAACCTCCACCGGCAGACATTCCGGGTCCGCAATGTGGAAGAGATGCGTGTGATTGGCAACGACAACATGACGCTTTACTTTTGGGAGCAGGACATGATGGAGGGGACACCTGGTCCTAATATCACCCGCTTGCATGTCAGCGGGATCCGACATATATCGCCGTGTCTACACCCCGTCGTCCACGAGTTCGTCGCCGACAACAATCCGCGCCTCGAGTATTTGCATTTCAACTTTGAAAAGCTCGCCCGGCTCGACGTGCACGATAACCCGAACCTCAAAAAGATGGTTAGCTGGGCCAAGTTAAATAGGTTCTGGAAGGACATACACATACATGACAACCCCCAGTTGAGGTTGAGCCAATTCCCGGAGCGCGCACCCGACGACAACTTGACGGCGTACGACTGTCCGGCTTTTTACAACGCGTTCAGAGATCAATGGGCATGGTTTCCGAATGTTTTCAACAATGTTGTCATCTCGGCCGACATCGACAACAGCTTTTTGTGAGTGGCACCATTCATCGCCCTTTTGAGAGCCATACTAACATACGGCAGTAACGCAACATGGACAAGCCTCTACCTCGACTCATCCGGCCCCGGCACAATAAAGCCCAAGGTCATGGACGCGTTTGTGGTCAATTCTTCCAACGATACGTTCAACTGTCAAGATCTCAACTTGCTACGGACGGAGAAGGGTGCGTTCCCGGGCACGTATTCTTGTCAAGGCGAGACGCCGCCGGCGGGATTGGGCGTGAGCCTAGAGGCACCAATGAGGGTGGCTTTGGTTAGTGCTGCCATTATTGGCGCACTGCTCCTGTAGGACCTACGGAGCATTTGTTTCAACATTCTTACCGTGCAAATGAGCAATGTAACACTTTACGGGATACGGAGTACGGAAAATCAGGTATATACGGTTTATTGTTTCTGTACACATATATAATGAGATGAGAAATGCAAAGAAAGTTCCTTCACCCAGGCGGCCGCTGGCTTACAAGTCAGAGTCGCTTGATGTCGAATTCATTCTTGTTCCAAAGTTCCCAGCAATATCCAGCTTACGAATCCAAGCTAGGGTGTGCGTTCTCGACAAGCATCCTAAAGTACTCCTCGAACCAAGCTCCGGCGCGGGTGGCACCCTCCATGCCACACTCACCATCAGACTCACCACCAGGCTTGACCCAGACGATGCTGTCGACGTGGGGGTTCTCGGTGGGCGTGCCGGGGGCGATGCCGAAACCGGCAGGCTCGACGTTGCACCACTCTCCCCACTCCTCACGGGCGCCGGGCAGGTGGACGCGGCCCTGGTCGATGAGAAATCGCGACGGCAGACCCTCGGCCTCGAGGTGCGGGGCCAGCGACAAGGCGTAGTGCGACTCGTCGTACGAGTTGGACCACTCGGTGTAGGGCTCGAGCGGCTCGGGCATGATGAAGGGGTTGTAGTTTGACACGTTGGTCACGACGCCGCGGACCGTCGAGTTGCCGCCCGCCATGGCCACCACCTTGGCGAACTCCTTGGCCGTCGGGGCCAGGTTGTCGTCCCACCCGAGCCAGCCGCCGTGCGCAGCGTCCAGGTACAGGTGCACGTGGTCAAACTGCAGCGACTTGATGGCGTGCGCGATGCCCTCCTCGTAGACCGGGGCGGCGCGGGCGCAGAACTCGACGCCCATGTTGGTGACGAGGTTGGCGAGCGAGTCGGGCTCCAGCACCACGGCAAAGGTGAGGTCGGTGGCGGCAGCCAGCTTCTCCGCAAAGGGGGCGACGTACGTCTCCTTGTACAGCCGCAGGCCGTCCTTGGTGGAGTCGAGCTCGCCCGCCGACTCGCCGGCGCTGCAGTCGCGGTCGGGCAGGTTGTAGTGGACGAGGCCGACGATCTGGTCCTCGCCCGTGGCCTCCTTTGCGGCCCGGGCGCCCTCGATGGCGGCGTCGATGTTGGGCAGGGATGCAATGTTGGACACCCAGACGAACGTGCCCGTCTGCTGCACCTTGCGGACGCGCGCGGCGTTGGCTGAGTCGCCGATGGACTCGTAGTGCGCCAGCGCCGGCTCGGCCTTTTCGGCCCACTCCGGGTTCGCAAACAGCTTCTTGCCCTCGAACGGGTTGGCGCCTTCTTGGCGGCGAATGTGCCGTGGGGACGAGCCGCGGTTGCGCGGCATGGCGCTGACGCCGGCCGTGGCCGTCAGTCCCAGCAGGACCGATGAGAAGAGCATGGTTGTGACGTGGGTGGGGTTGTTGGGCAGAAAAGGGAAGCGGGCAAGTGAAGGAGGTGCTTGCTTGCTGGTGTTTCTGTTTGTCTGGCAAGAAGTAGCCGCCATTTTTATACTTGACAAACTGTCGCCTCCCGCCTCACAGAATCTCGGACTGAGTCCTCCCACGATGTGGCATATCCGCGCATAGAGGCTTAGGCGGCCCGAAAGACAAGCCAAGCCATGCATCGACCGCCAGGCGGAACGGAGATCACTTGCAAATGACGTTGTGCATTGGCAGGATGCAGATTTGTACCAGCGACCCTTGGTTCCCTGCTGGCATTATTGACTGGTTGGGCAAACATACGACCCGTCAATGCCAGGTGGCATTTTCCAAGAGAGATCGGCTCGGATGGAGGCCCGAATCGAAACGTTCTCGTCCCTGTCGTGCACTCAAAGACCTGCCAAGACCACTGGGCATTTGCTGCAATAGACAAGCAAGTTATAAAGTTCCGTGAGGGGGAAACAGAACAGAGACGGGACATGACCTCCGAAGAATGTGGCTTTCTTTACAGTGTATTTATCCAGAGCCGCCACCCATCCATGTCACCCGGACAGTTTACTGGCAGATCCATCCCAGATTCGAAATCACCGACCTGTTATTTACCCGTTCCTGCATCTCCCAAGAGTCGTCTCTGGGCCACTCCCGAGTGAATGAGCTTTTTATGCACCTTGGCCACTATAAAATGCTTGGCCTCGCCCAGGCCTCGGGACGAGCAACCTCTACCCCTCAGGCACGGAGATCGATTGGCACTTTGACGTCGCACTCTGGCATTTGGCGGGCCGTTTTTTGCGATTTTCGAGGGTCCGTAATTTATATGCGACTCGGGTTGCTGTTTCTGGGAGCCCTTTCAGATGAATGCAGATTGCGATGTTATTCGTCATGTCCACTAATGCAGGTTGCGATGGCGACATGCAAGGTAGATGGGATGACACTTTTATTTGTGAACAAATCGAAGAAAGAGAAGAAACCAACTTAACCAACCTGACGGTGTACCGCAGCAAAAAAACAAGGGAGGGTATTTGGAGGGCAAAAGCAAAAAATTGCATCAGCCGTGAATCGAACACGGGGCCCATCGAATCTATTCGTTGAATGGCAACGATGGATTTTACCACTAAACCACTGATGCTGGTCTTGGTGATTGATGGTATTCGGAGTGATGCCGGTAATTACATACCTGGCTAGCGGCATTAATCCACTGACCAGTTGAAGTCCTCCATTGCTCCCGACGACTCTCCAAGTCGCTTTTCAACTCACTTCATGTTGCATATGGATCCAATTATACCATATGTACATCACGAGCTGGCTGATAAACTCGATGGGCCCATGAAACATTGAGAAAAAAAACCATCGAAAACCTTTAAACTCTGCCCATTCCTTGCGTTGACGTTCACTTCTTTATCTGGGCATAGGACGAACCTCCACAGTTTTGCGGTCGTTTGCAATGACGGTGTCGAGGGCGCGCTCAAAAATCTCGTTAACACGGCGCATCTCCTCAATGCTGGCTGACGAGCTTTACCTATCACGACAATATTCCTCAATCTTTCCATGTGAGCGCTTGCAGGCCTTTGACTTGATGATCCTGGCCCACGAAGACCAGCAAAAAAATCAGAAGTTGCGCAACTCGGGTGCCCTTGCTTCGTAAGAATGCTCAAGCAGACCAGTGTTGCAAATTAACTGCCGCCAATCATTCGCCCAACAAGATTCAAATTACAATGTGCAGGCAGGACCGTGCTCCTTCCGCTAACATTTATATGGTGTGCGCTGGTGGAGCGTCGCCATTGAAACAACACCCGACCTCAATTGGCAAATATCGACGTTAAAAATCCAATTTTGATCCCATCAGAAATTTGAAAAGGCGAAAAGATATAAAAAGAGCTCAGGGACAAAAACCAAGTCCCAAAAACAAGGGAAAAAGCGAGCAAAAATGTATGACAAGTGTGGGATTTGAACCCACGAGGCGATACGGAATTATTCGTTCGGGACTCCGTTGAGTTTTTATATATATGTATATATATAATTTTTTTTAGTTTTTTTTTTTTTTTTTTTTTTTTTCCACCAGTGCCACCAGTGGTACTGCATGTGGTGATGCAACTACGTGGCCGTTACAATACATACCACATAGTGCCAGTCACATGGTTTGTGGAGCCGATTCGGCGTTTCGAGCACGGACGAGGAAATTTGTGCGACGCGACAGCCTGGCCGAAAGGGGTGGAAAATAAAAGAAGTAAAGTACCGTACACCTTACCTACCATGGAACCTACCTGGGTAAGGAAGGTACCTAGTACCTAGGTATGTAGGTGTAAAGTGTAAAGTGGTGGCGCAAACAGGTGGTAGGTAGGAGGCCCTTGGTTTGAGCATTATATACTGAACTGTCGCCTCGATGACACATCAACTGGCAACATGGCCGAGTGGTTATGGCGTAGGATTTAGGTCCCAACAACTGAAATTCCTATGGAGCAATCCGCGAGGGTTCGATCCCCTCTGTTGTCATGTGACCTCTATTTTTGCACTTCAATTCCTTATTTTTGTACACTGGCTGGCTTAGCTGGGCACAGACAAATAGGCAAGTTGCCAGGAAACCTGGTTGATCTGCAGCAATAAGACTACAGAAACAGTTACTTTTTTTTTTTTTTTTTTTCCTTCGTAGGGATAGGCTTGAAACCCGATGCGTGCCGTATTATATATACTGCGGCATTCTGAAAATAAAACAAAACAAGAATTAAGCTTTCCAGACGTATAATCCGATCCGAAGCGTTCTTTGCGCGGACCCATAGGGTACAAGCAAAATTGAGCCACAGGTTCAATTGTGGAGCGAGCAATCAGGGGTGAGCCCTGAGACTAAATTCGGTAGGCGATTTACGGAACATTCAGAGCTAAGAGCCCAGGATATCGACACAACAGGGCAAGTACACCCCATATTTATTTGAAAGCAGTTGTCGGAAACCTGTTCGTTCACCTTTTGGCTCTGTTCAGAAGGGGAAAAAGGCAGAGAGAGAGAGAGAGAGAGAGAGAGAGAGAGAGAGAGAGAGAGAGAGAGAGAGAGAGAGAGAGAGAGACGATTTATTTTTGACGGGGACTGGCGAGACCAGCCCAGACAGGTATATATATTTATTCGATTCCTCAGTAATTTTGCACGTCCGCTCACTTAACAAGCTACAACTGAGGTGGCGTCGTTCAGAAGAAAGCCCAGCTAACCCCTGTCCGAATACGTCAAACGTGGTGAGAAACTCGGCCATCGTGTCGCAGATCCGGTGAGCAGGAGCATTTTGGCCAGCAACCTCATTATTAACATGGTTGATGGGGAGTCAGGACATGACAGGAAACAACGATTTGAACATCTCCACGTCACCAGGGGACTGACGAACTCCCAGCGAACGATTTAAACGCCCACTGTACCCTGCAAGAGGTGGTGAAACTCCTCAAGGGGATGGATGGGAGCTTTCGGGGACGAGTAACAGCCTTCGGGACAGATACGGGATAATGTTAACGCGGTGTCTACAACTACAACGGAGCCGGACGTGGTCGGCCTTACGGCAACTACTCCCAGGCTCAGTACCCCCGACGCCTTGAATGTGACAGCTGCAGCGCTGATCATATCTGTCCCGCAACTGCCCCCAACCAATGGACTGGGACCGAGCCAGAGCCAAACGTGCTGAAAGGCACGACCAACTCGAGAGACCGGAGGGAACCCGGCCCGTTCCCCAAGATCAGGGCCCTGGTCAAAATGATCGAACCCAGACCCAGACCCAAGGCCAAACCCAAAATCGCGACTCGGCTCAGAACCAGCCGCAAGACCGCAACCGGGGCCAGACGGGACGCATAATCGGATACTTGGGGGCTCTTCTTTGTGGGCCCCCTCTTTTTTTGAGGGGGTTACAACGAAGAGCCCCCAAGTACTACGATGAAGCTGAGGAACTGAGCTATGACACCCAGACTGATGTAGTAGCTCAGGGATCAATGACAACAGAGGGAGAGGATATGCGTCGACTTATCGATGCGTATGAGGAGAAAGAGGGGCGTGCCCTGGTAGGTACACGGAGATGAAGGCCGCAAACGCCGCCGCGCTGAGACGGCTCCCCCGGAGACGGCTCCCCCGGAGACTCACAATCAGCAAGCACCACTGTATGACCCCACCCTACCACCCCTCCTGTGGCTCTGGACGCCCAGAACCCCCATCACTCCCCGCGCTCGGCCTCCCGTCAATAGACGGCAGAGATCTGGAAGTCCACCTGTCGCTCAGGCCCCTTTTGTTGAGCCGGTGCCACAGCCTGGACAGAGTTCTGAGAGAGAGGAACGGGTCGCCTGACCAATAGCCAGACCAATAATATTGTTGAGGAACTTCAGAACAAAGGCATTGGCGATCGAGATTTACAGATTATTTCGAGGAAGGTGAAGAAGACCCTCAGAAGGACCGTCACCCCCAAAGCGTACCAACTACCAAGAACAAGGCTATCAGTGGTATTTCACAGCCACGATCAAACTGACACCACTGACCTGATGAGGAACACTGGGGTTGGCGTCAGCATGCTCAGCCTTGTTGACGCGTCTCTTCAAATCAAATCCAGGCGGATTTGGTGGAGATAATTAAGCCCAAGAAAAATCAAGCGGGAGAGACAATTGTCCCAGAAGATGATGAGAACATGCAACTCTCGGCAGAGGTGTGCAAATCACTGGATCTATTGCCACCCGACCCCAACGAGCCCAAAATTACGCTCCGATTCGACGGTACACCGGCTGCCGTGACTTCTTCCGGTGTCGAGCAAGGGTACATGATCCCATTGACCTCCAAGGAAGCGGGGCTTCCCTACTTGCAGTACATTAAAGCCGGCATTAGCGGTACGGGCCCATTATGGACACTTATAGGTAGCGGTTCCACGATCGATACGCTGCCCCCTTCTGTGGTGCCGCTACTGGGTCTGGACCTGAAAACTGCAAAGCGGCCCTGGAGAATCAGAATGGCCGACGACGCCATAGCAATGACGAACAAGTTTGCATTGGTCAACGTCGATACGGGACCACTGTCGTTTCCCCTTCGCATGTGGGTGTTGGGCGGGCCATCTTCACATTGTATTCTGCTGGGCCAAAACTGGATCAGAAGAACCCATACTGAGCAATCATGGAAAGATTTGACACTGATCCTGAGCGACCGAGACGGCAGGGAATGCCAATTGGCATTGACCGACTCTCCTTTCGACGCAGCACCCGCAATATTTAGACGAGGTGGAGGACCAAGTCCGACGAGGACAAAAATAATTCTCAAAGGAAAGGAAACAACAGTCATTCCCAAAGGCACCAGAATTAAGGTAACGAACACTCCTGGACGACAAAAAAAAATTGATGGAGGCCGTCAAAAGGGCAGCCCGAGATGAAGAAAAGCTCTCTACGCTCCCAAAAGATAGCCGCCCTCCCTTCATTCGACAGGACCAGTTGCGATGCTGAGAGACCCGAGCAGGGAGTGACGGTTGATTTTGCCAGCAATATCTACGAGGACACCACAGAAATGACACCTAAGCACGGGGATTCGGTTGAGGGCGGAAAACGGGAGTTTACCCGTGCTGGAGAAGAGGAATATTATCTGATTTTTGGGACGCAACATTATTGCATAATTCGCTCAGAACGTGAAACAAGACGCGGATGAATGCGCAACTAATGCCAATGTACACCAAGGGGATGCTTCATCTCTACCGCCAGGAACAGAGACATTACCCCGGGAAGACTGGCAGCCCACGGTACCTTTATTACCTTTATGGCCAGACCCTCTGGCCGACGCGTACGACGAGATAGCAAAAGATTATATTGCTGAGGAGAAAAGAGCCCCATCGCCAGAGGAGATCCCCGGAAAGTGAAGAGGAGACCAGAGTCTCGACCCATGTCAGTTGATTCACAAGAGACTGTCGACACTTGGTTCACCGCCCGCAAGATCAAAATTGGACCCGGAGCCAAAACGGATGAGGAGCGTGCCGCTGTCAGAAGGCTTAGCTACATATGGCGGGAAGTGTGGGCCCAAAAGGTATCAAAGACATTAGATTGACCAACATCCGCTCGCATGAAATCCACCTGGATCCTACCAAGAAATTGAACCGACTCCGGCAGTATAGATACACCCCAGAACAGACCCGATTTTTCACCCTGCCTTTCTCAGAGATGATGAATCTCGGACTCGTGGTGCCATGCTGGGGAACACACGCAGCCCCCACGCTGATGCCACCTAAAGTTGGAATGTTCCTGTCCGATGGGACACAAGTATTCCGAATCGTCCACGACTACCGTGCTGTCAACAAGTGCACCTTGTTCCAGCAGTATCACACCCACCGTGCTGCCAGGGATGTTGACAACATGGCCCGTGGAGCCACTACGATGACGATTCACTCCATGTTTGACGCCAGCAATGGGTACTGGGGCTTACCTCCAAGGCCCACCGATTTCTAAAAGACAGCAGTAGTCGGCCCAACTGGAATGTTCGCTTACACAGTCTGCCCACAAGGTATGAAGTGCTCAATGCAGTCCTATGCTCTGTACCAAAATATTTCGTCTGGTCCATTCCCAGAAAACGATATCGAAGGTGTGCATTTACCTACTTGCCCAGCTCTGATGGGAGAAAACCCTACAACCGAGGACTCTCTGGCGATCTGGGTGGCACTTGGGTCCCCATACCCAATCCAAGTATACCCTGACCACTACTCGATTCACCAATCACTTCGCACAGCATGATGAGGTGTGCATGACAAGCTGCTGGACTGGCTTGAGGAACTTTCCGAATACAGTAGGGTGGTACACTACAGGCGGAGAAACACGCGAATTCTGAGCATTGCTGATGGCCTGTCACGGCTGTCACCTGAATTCCAGAATGACTCCGCCGAAAGAGACACGTTCAAGGTTGGGGACCTCTTGACACAGATTGATGCAAAAGTATATGTGATGAAGGCGTTCAGAGCCGAGGCCATCGGACTACTATGGGCAAACAAACAGATGCCGCCTTTCTCTGCAGGGTTTTTGTACCTGTTTGAGAGCCAACGCCGGCAGGAAGAACTTGTGGTTCTGGGAATCTCGGAATTCTTCCGATTGGGGACCGACTTCCTGGAGAAAAACATGCCGATTCTGGAAGCCAAAAAGATCCGAATGAGAGCAATGCGATTAATTGTGATGGACGGAGTGTTGCACAGACAATAATCGGACGGGCTATACTCCCGATGCATTGAGAAACACGAAATATAACGTTGAGCTCCACATCTCCGACCCCCCTAAAGTCCGGCCCCTAAAAATATCTACTCAGCCACGTCAACCCTTTGTTTTATTTTATAAATATCTAGACGAATTTTTCACTTTAGAACTTGATTTTTGAAGATTCTTGCTCCAAACCTTCCAATGAAACAGTACACTGAAAATCAGCTTCTTGCTGCCATTTCTGACATAAGAAATGGCAAATCAGTTCACAAAACCTCGCAAAAATGGGGTA
Source organism: Pyricularia oryzae 70-15 (assembly GCF_000002495.2). NCBI lineage: Eukaryota > Fungi > Ascomycota > Sordariomycetes > Magnaporthales > Pyriculariaceae > Pyricularia > Pyricularia oryzae. Next base: position 6,210,257 of record NC_017849.1, on the reverse strand, counting down.
TTCCTCGGAGTACCCTTCACGATCGTTTAAAGGGGGCCCAGTCAATTCAACAAGCGAAAAGATTTTGTCAAAGGCTTTCACAGGAGCAGGAAACCTATTTGGCAGATTGGGTACTTGCGCAGGCCGCGTTAGGCCTTCCGCCAACGCATCAAGAACTACGCTATTTTGCGGAACGAATTCTTCAGGCCGCCGGAGAAAGAAAAAGCCTTGGGAAACATTGGGTTAGCCGTTTTATAGCCCGATATCCAATTTTGAAAACCCAAAGACCCCGGCGAATAGAAAATGCCCGGGTTAATGGGGCTACAACCGAGGTAATTAAATCTTGGTGGTCCTATTTGAAAAATCCCGTTGTCGATACTATAAAACCGGCCAACCGTTGGAATATGGACGAAACAGGTATAATGGAAGGCAAAGGATCTAATGGCCTGGTGTTAGGGCGTAATAAAATCCGGCCATTACAGCGAAAAGAGCCTGGAACGCGGGGTTGGACGAGCATAATCGAATGTGTATCAGCTACGGGGGCTGTTATACCTCCCCTCGTTATATTTAAGGGGAAAAACGTACAGCAACAATGGTTTCCAGCTGATTTAAGTCCTTTCGATACCTGGCAATTTCATGCAACCGAAAACGGGTGGACAAATAATGAAACAGGTATCGAATGGTTAAAAAAGGTGTTTATTCCGTATACCCAACCTTTAACCCCTGAAAAGCGGTTATTAGTTCTGGATGGCCATGGATCACATATAACGGACGAATTTATGCTTCTTTGCTTGCAAAACAATATTCAACTCCTATATTTACCCCCTCATTCGTCACACGTTCTTCAACCGTTGGATTTATCGGTTTTTGGGCCGTTAAAGGAAGCTTATCGACGTCACCTGGGATTTGTAAACCAGTTTTGCTGTTCAACGGTTGTTGGGAAACGAAACTTTCTACTTTGCTATCGAAAAGCCAGATCAAAAGCATTTATAGCAAAAACCATTCAATCTGGTTGGCGTACGACGGGGTTATGGCCGGTGAACTTGGCAAAACCACTTTTAAACCCTTTTTTATTAGAAAATAGCAACGCCAACGTCGAAAAAGGTAAAAATAACGGCTTCCAAAGGGATAAAACACCGGAAAATCCAACCCAAAAAATTAACGACCAGTCTTTACTTATTTGGAAAACCCCTAAAACGACCCGAGATATTCGACTTCAACTACAGGAAATTTCCCGGTCCGAAAAAAGTAACGCCACTTCACGGCTTTTGTTTGCAAAAGTCCAAAAAAGCTTCGAAACCAAGGATATCTTATTGGCTGAAGCTCAGCAAAAAATCAGTTTGTTAAAAGCAAAATTGGAGGCGGTACGGCCGGTCAAAAGGAAAAGGGTGATTCCGGATCCCAACGAGCTTTTGGTCAGCAAAAAAAACGTTTATGAAGCACAGGAAAATAATAGGGACTGTTTAGAAGCTTTGAACGATGGAGAAGAGGTTAGCGAACCGGGAGAGCCTGACAATGATTGTATTATTGTGCGTTGATAGGTTTACATTTAAATCGGTTTATAAAAGGGGTATTTCGTCGTTACATTTTTCAAGGGGGCCGGACTTTAGGGGGGTCGGAGATGTGGAGCCCAACGTTATACAACAGATTCTGAACTGGGCCCATCGATGATGTTTTGCTACAATTCCAACCATGATGAGGTTGAGATATGCGTATTGGTGGCCCACGAGAAACGGGGACGCTCACAAGATGTCCTTTCAGTGTATTTATTGCCAGCATAATGCACCCAGACAGTTTAAGCTGCGTTACGGGAAACTTATCATTTTGAAGCCGATGGAAGTGTTTGGTATGGACTTTGCGGGCCCCATTTTTCCGGCGGGATACAACGGAAGGCAGCATGCTTTGGTTGGTTTTAAGTATTTCACCGGATTTATTCTGACGCAATGTTTAGACAAGGTAGACGGCCACAGTGTTGCAGTCATCTGCTCGGATATCCTCTCACCGGTGGTTGGATGGCCAGATGTACTGAGTACAGACAATTGCTCCCATTTCGCCAACAAGGGAGTGGAGGACTTGTTCGAACATTATGGCACGAGAACCTATCACGGCCCAACAAAATACCCCCCCAAACTTAGGGTCGGCTGGAGAGAACAATGAGGTTGATAAACAGGATGTTGAGATGATGGGCACTGAGCGTGGACGAGACCTGGTGGCCTCGCTGGCCTGATCAGATCCCCATCTTCACAAGACTCATCAACAGCCGATATGTGGAATCCATGAAAATGACACCTTCTGAGGCCCTGATGGGAATCGACCCCATCCGACAAGTCCACCACCTCCCTGACATACCATATCATTGCTTCGACTCTGACAAGTCCGAGAACATGCTGTACATCCCTGATGAGGCACATCTGATGGGACGAGATTATTTGGATGAGCTGCGCCGGGCCATGGAGGATAAAAAGGTCCGACAGCACCTCAAGTTCGACATTACAGACAGGAGGGACACGTACCCCAGGATCCCCGCGGGTACTCTGGTGATGGAACAAAGAGAACACCCAAGGCAAGAGAAAATCCAAGTTCCTCTCGGATAGGCTGCTGCCTAGCAGAGGTTGTGAGGCAGAACGAAGCTGGCTCTCATGTTTGGATTGTGGGACCAAAGAGCTGACCGGCTGGCAAGGCACGAAAAGTACATATTTACCACTTGCGGATCTGGAGGGAACCTGAGGTGGCAGCGGACCCACTTGCAAACGGATCTCTCCCTCTGCCTTTGGAAGAACATCTTTCACTTGAATTATCTACCACCCAAACACGGTCCCGTTATCTTAGGCCATTGGGACAGTAATTTTCTCTTTTCCTCTCACCGAGGTTTGATCACAGAACCGTGAATTACTTTCAGCTTCAAATTCCTTCTTTTTTTCGTGCTTAGACACTCGCAGTTCGTTAACGTGTGCAAATGCTTGGACGAGCTGGCACCCACTGCCGTGGCATTGACATTTGATTTACTTTCACATCACTTGACTGCTTCTTATCTCGCTTCTGGAGAGCACCGACGAGTCCCGATTCTTTTTTTTTTTTTTTTTTTTTTTCGAACTCTCACCTGTTCCATTGAGTTTCTCTTCACTCCCAATTCAATCTGGCAAAACCGATCTTTCTCTCCCCGATTCTACATTATTGGCTGGTGAACAACATCTCGACAAAATCCGGCTCGTCGAGTCGACCCGAGCATTTGGCTCGTACAATCAACATATCCTTTGACTGCTCACCCGACAAAACCATTCCCCCGCACCATTCTCTCATATTCCGATCATCGAGATTGTATGAGACTGCGACAGCGCGGCATCGAAACCTCATTGTGTTTTGACCACGAGGACAGCCCACCACCGAGGGCAATCACCCCATCCGACTCATCATCAATGTTGACTTGACAGGTTGGATGAGTGGCCACAGAAGTCAAAACAATCTGGGAATGAATCAACATGCCGAGTAATCAACCAGACAAGAACCCACTGACTGGCGGCTTGCCAACTCAGAATCAAGGCGACACCACATCCAACCTCAAAAATTATGATCCAGCTACACAAGTTCAGAAGCCGGAGGATCGGGATGCGGACAATCCCATCCTGGTGTGGGACCTGAATGATTGGAGACCCTCTCAGCATCTCGGAGGGAACGGGAACATCTCCAACATCGCACCCAACTTGGCACCCAATATCAGCGCCATCGTCCTGTCCAGAACGGAACGCTATTTCAGAGGGATCCCCGGAACTGAGGATGAAGCTCATACCTTCAACGCGAGCGCCGCGAAAGGGTTCACCTTCAGGAACCACGCAGTGAAGGAGACCGGTCGAGATGACCGAACTATACCCCCAGAATTCTTTGACCAGAATCTGTATCTGCGACCTGAGCGATACATCCAACGACTCAGGTTTGCGAACGCCTCGCAAACTTCAAAACTGAACCTGGCAGACGGAACTCTAGCCGTGGAGATCTACATGAATGTAACTTTGTGGGTCGGACTCTGGCCCCGGGTTGCATCTCTCGAGGATGCCAGGTCGTTCATCATGAGGACTTCAGACTGGTTCTTTTGGGACCTGAACGACCGCACCGACGTCCAGTCCAGTAACCTGTGGGAAAGAGTTCGACTGAACTTTGAGGAGATGAAGGAGCGTGGACTGGACCCCAAATACCTGGTTCGACACAAAGGGGCCATTGTTACCTCCCTCTCAAGCGAGCATGACCCCCGAGACCTATCACTACCGACCCCCAGACGGAGCCCAGAGTACACCCAAAGACTCGCTCGATGGCGAAGATACGGCCAGTGCGAATCAGCAGGAGGTCCGGAGATGCTGACGATAAAGCAACAACGATCAGTGAAATCCTACCTGAGGGAAATGACGGGGCACTGGGTGAATAAGAACAATCCCTGGGTGATGGACGAGATGGACTGGATCAGAGACCCTGCGAATCCACCAGTGTGGACCTGGATCCGAGTTGATGAGTCCGAAATTCGACTCCGAGGCATCAATCACTACGAACTTCTTGTCAGGACCGACCTCCTTCCCTACTCTGGTCTGCGTGATGGGAAGTTCATGAATGACCATTTCGTCAAAGTATCCCGCCAGGGCAGGCGAGCAGATGCATACCTTAAACGCTTGGCTGACGCAAGGAACATGAAACTGATCATCGACGATGAGAATGGGAGAGTGGTGCCACTGGTGACCCCTTGCAGGAGAGCATATGCCAGACCATCTTTTGATTTCTACCCGGTGATGGGCGATCAGCCAGCCACCATCTCCGAAGTTCAGGCAGCCAAGAACGAGATACTGATGATGGCCAACGCTCCCCCGTGGGGGTCAAGTTTCCTTAGCCCAGGGGCAAATAAGACGCCGACGCTTTTTGTTTTTGAGCAGGGATTCTCCAGAGAGACGAAGTGGGAGGACTATCTGAAGAAGATTCGAATGGCTGTGGCGACAGGGAAAGCCTCCAAGGGGATGACCGCACTAGCTGGCAGAGGCGACCCAGAATACGCGGTTCTGCAGAAAGAGCCCGGACCAGAGACCGACTGGGTATCGTTGGTGAATAATTTCCTCCGAAAAATTAAAGAACCAGACGCAGATATATCGGGCTCGGTCCCCAAGCGGGATTGGAATTCTCCCATGATCTACCTCAGCCATATCCAGAAAGAACCTACATCCCCCTCTTGGCTTGCAGAATGTTCAAACATCACCCCCGCTGAGCAATATGCGTTCGAAGTCCTCACTTTCGATGAGACCAAAGTCTTCTTCAGGCGACTACTTGGTTCGGAGCTCGACATTCGTCACGACAAGGTTAACCGGATTGCACGTAAACCCCAGGTTTACTCGGTCGAGTGGCACGAAGATCCCGACATTATTGTCGACAATGTGGTCCACACCTTGGGCGGGATCACCAGTCTTCAAGCGGTGAGATGCATTCTGAAGGGACTTCGGGCAGTCAAGAACTGGGACAACAAGGATCCCAAATCCAGGCCCTCAATTTCCAGGCACACCTACCCGCAGCAGCTGAGTTACACGGGTGCACATTGGGGGCGAACGGCGAAGTGGTTCCAGAAGGTCGACAAGAAAGCAGCGGACAAGAAGGCCAAGAAAAAGGGAGACCCAAACCCCACATCAGATAAGGAATACGACGGAGAACTGCTGGCGCCATACGAGAAACAACTGAAGGTCAATGGCGTGCATTGCCCTCTGCTTGAGGAAAAGGTTGATGAGCTTACGCTATCAAGGTCCACTCCCGAAATTATCGGAGTCTTCATCAGGATCATGGCAACCAAGTGCCTGTACCGAGAGAAACCACCACCCCGACAAATTTACATTCTGAGACTTGAGGACGTGTGGCTCACCGATCCGAAGTTTAGAAACAAGAAATGGGTGGGAGATCTCATGCTGCGCGAATTTGACATGGAATACGCCAGAAAGATCAGAGAGCACATCGCGGCCTTCGCATTCGGTGACCGGAGGCGGCCACCCGAGCCAACTCCCATCCGGACTTTGACTGCAGCTGAAGAAGCCTCTCGCGCCCTAGTTTTCCCTCTCAGACCCAAAAACTATTTGACCGATTTGCACCAGAGGAAACCTTGGAACGACCAGGTGAGAGTGGGTGTACAACTTGGCCGGGATCGCATCTTTTCGCCTGTGAAAGCAGCAGAAATTAAAAAGGCGACAGACAACCACAAGACCGCGGGTTCAGCCAAAGGGAAGGATGCGACAACGTCCACTCCTGAAAAGCCCAAAAGCGCGAATACTGTAGATGATTCCACCCAGAAGCGAAAAGATGTCGACAGCGACCTGGAAAAGGAAACTCCAGCCCGGAAGAAAAGAAGAAACGGAGCACCGGAGACAGAGGCTTCAGTTCTGCCAGCGAAGGCGCCGAATCTGGCTGGTCTCTCATCCGATTCCACCGTTGCTCCCAAAACCCAGCAGAGCACTTTTCCAGTCATGCCTCCTCACAAAAGCTTTGACGACTTCAAACTCTCGGTGTCCTCCAGCTTTGACCCATCTGTGGCAAGTTTCATGCCTCGCGAGGTATACAGCTGGTATTCTGAGATGCGGGCCGCAGCGGAAGCAAGGGAGATGGCTTTCTCCAACGTACTGACCGAAACACATACACTGAGAACAGCCGTGGCCAATCATGAAACTGAGATCACGCAACTGAGGGGTGAAGTGGAACGCCTGATGGAGAAGCTGGCAGAAGAGAAGAACAAACCGGCGGCTGCAAGGGAGATGTTGGCGCTGGTGAAACAAATGAACACAATGGGGTCCCAGATTGAAAGCCTACTAACCCAGAATTCAGCGGAACAGGTTGCTGAGCGTGATGATAACTCCATCGATGCCGAGGACATGGACCCGGATGGGGAGAACCTAGAGACGCAGGACAATGTCGAAGAGACGCGCAAAGAAGATGAGACCGAGAAGGAGGCTTTCATTTTTTCAATCCCCCAGGGACAGTGGGAGATACCCAACGAATCTGTGGGACAGATTCCTTTTAGCAACCTCAAAATTATGATGGAGTCTCCAGCTTTCCGGGAATGGGTTGGAGATTTCAGTGGCAAGCTTGACACGAGGGTCATTCAGAAGCATGCTGCTAGGCTCTGTGAAGCTCTTGGCGTAATACCCCAAGATCCCCATCAAATTGTGATCCAGGAAAACGAGAGGACATATGGACGACCACCCATCTCTCAATCGTCAACCACCGGCAATCGGGAAACGACCCTTGAAAAACCAGCATCTGGAGGGACAAGTATGGTGAGACTCTCTGTGGGCGGGGATCAGCCCGCTGAGAACAATCTCCAGAAATGGAAAAGTCTGGAACACATGATGATACTCGAAGACACCGGCTGGCATCCCCACTTTGCTTTCTTCGACGGAGAGAAAGAGTGGACAGTGGACCAAAGAAAGTTGGGACCCAGAATGACTGCCGAGGATGTCGCCCGTATCCTGAGCAGCCCCAGCTTTAGGCGGTCGCTGGACAAAGTGAAGAATCAACGCCCTTGCAAAATTGAAGGGCTGATCAGCAAAAGTTGGAGTGAAGCCTACCCTACCTACTCCGCGGACCTCGAACTGGTGCTGCGGGCTGTGGACACGCATCATACCCAATTCACTGATTCTGAAATAATTGCAACTGCGGGCACGTTTCAATGGAAAATGAATATGCACCACCAAACGCAATTGGGTTTCGGAGTAATACGTGTCCTCCAACAGGCAATTGGATGCAAATGTTACTTGATTCTGAGGGGCGCACAGCATGAAAAAGACGTCCAGAGGGCCTTGCACGAAGTCTGTGTGCAAACAGGCGCGGGAACGGGCGACAGTCCCGATGGCATTGTCCCCTTCATACCCACCGGGTTTGTGATGAAATATCTAGCGGACGCCTTCCGGACAGCGCGAATGCCCATGTTGAGTTTCGACAACATTTACAACGGTTCTCGCGTGGATGAACCCGCGATCTCCTCTAACGAGACACTGACAATCAAGACCACCAAGATGAAATGGAGGGTGCCACTGATCCTGCTGGGTGATGATGACTTCCATGGGGAAGTCTTCAAAGTTAGCCGAGACCGGCAGTTTCTGAACGAACTTGACAAAATGACAATCCCCGACCCATGGGCAGCTGTGAAACTGCTACAGAAATACCTGGGCAAAGGCACACCCTCCACTACCAAGAGCGATGAGACTCCCATCTTTGAAGAATCCAGCTGGACAGTTTCGGACGGAATCCAAGGCTGGACCCTGTTCCGGGAGGATATCGACGCACATATCGGTAGCCTTGAGGTAGCAGACATTCTGCAGTCGGTAGACTTCAGACGGCACCTCAGAACCTTGAATGGCTTGCATATGTCCTACGACGAACGAAAAAAAGCGGCAGCTGAACATGTTGTGAATATGTGGGCACAGAAATACCCCACATACGATGCCCATATGACGATTCTGAGAAGAGCGGAGAAGAGACAATCTTGTTGGAGACAGACGGGACTCACGGGAGATAATGAGGATGCTGTTGTTCTCACATACGGGCCGCTCGTCTGGACAATCCCCTTGACTAAGCTCGCGGCAGACGAACTCGAGATCCTGGCGAAATTGGGAGAGAAGATTGATTTCAAACGATACCTGGTGCAGCGGGAGGCTCTCACCACAGAAGCATTTCTTTCCACTCTCAGAACCCTCATCCGACAGTATGGCCCCTCGCTGACTAGTTCACGTTGGTCTGTTGACAAACCGGGACTTGCCGCTTCCAAAATAGCCAACATTCTGAAAACCCGGCTTATGTTCGGAAATCTTCCTCCCACCCACGGTTTCATGGCACTAAATTCAGGGAAGCAATTGTGCAAGATCTCCGACGGAGTGAAGGAATGGGTTTTCAACACCCAGTTCGTTGACGAGTACATGACGAATACAGAGGTGCAGACCATTGCCTCAAGAGCGGATTTTCGCACTATTTTGAAAGCACACCCAAGCTCATCACCTGACTTGATCATCAATGAGCTGAAGATCTCTTGGGAATCCCAAAATCCCGGATATCTTGAGGATGAAGAATACGTTAGACAATTTTTGGACGATGCGACCTGCGATGAGGACACTGACGACAAAGGCGTGACAGTTAATCTGACGTACGGAGGATACGAATGGTCGGTAACTTTGAGAGAAACTGACCACAGTGCTCAGAATCAGTTGCTCGAAGTTTTGAGATTGGCAACTTTTCCGCCCCTGCTGGTGGTCCGGGACGTTTATAATGACAAGGGGGTTTTGGCTGTGGCCAGGGAAGTGGCAGATCTGATCGCGGGGAATGAAATGGAGGGTCGTTCACTAATATGGGGAGGGCGAGCTTGGTATGCTCGCAAACTGGCTTCAAGGTTTCACTCAAGGGAGGACTAATTTTCTGGTTTTTATTCTTGAGAAAAACTGACGGCCCCATGGTTCTGAAGGGGTCGTCTTCCAAATAACGGCGAGGGACTCCGTGGGGCAGATTTACTTTGGGAGCTGATCACGTTTGTTTTCACGCAACTTTCTGATCCGAGAAACAGATCTAGAACTCGGTAGAGGTTCGGTGATTTTCCCAGCTTTTCCGACATAGATTTCTAGTGGCGAATCAGAGCACGATATTTCATTTTCTTTGTGGTTTGCTTTTCCACCGTTTCATACCCGCAACAGGAAAGGGCCCCTCACCTTTGCCTCTACATCTCTCGGGTTTGTCGACTGCCAAACGGAAACACAGTATTGGATGACTTTAAACGCTGTAGTTCCATCCATTGCGCCACCGGTGCTGGGCCTTGATTTTCATCAATCCATGTTTTTTGTTTCTAATTATTACTTACATTTCTGGCAGGCAAGTTCTGTTACTGAGCACCACTCCCAGCCCTTGAAGGTACCCAGCTTCACTTTCGCTCACGACACGATTAGTCTGGTGCTGCTATCCTTTTGTTTTTGCGAGAGAACGGCGCGTTTGCAACGAGATATCTGCCTGCCTGTCTTGCCAAAGTAACGTTTGCCTCACTCTCGAACATACGCCGTAAGCTACATCTGTGTTGGATTAAGCGCAAGCACCCGGCATCGGTTGTAGCTAGCGGCATCATCAAATCGGAACCCACAAGGACAAGTCACCTGCCGAAAAGTACAGCCATTAATCCATCAAGCCGTGAGCGGAAGCCCTATCCTCTGTAAATACGCACATTCGTCGACCCGATGCTACGAGGCGCCAGTTGAACCCTGGACACGTCGACATGGGAGGCCCACCCTCACACCAGTCTGCTGGGCAGGGTGGACAAGGTACTGAGCAGAGGCATACGAGGTGCCATCCCAATCTTCAGCTCTTCTGCTACGACTCTAAATGTCGTTTCAGAGGGTGGTACGGGCAAACCATCGACTACTTATCAAGACAATCAAGGATCGTCAAAACACGACACTTCGAAAAAACGAAGGTTTCCCATCCGAAAGCCCCAGCTCCCAGAAGATGTTGAAGATGACCAGGGACAACGCTTGCATGAAGTTGACCTATGGCCTTTGCACTTGGTGGATCAACCTTGGTGATATCAAGGCCGAGCATCTGAAGCTTTTGATGCGGGTCTTGTCAACAACAGATTTCAAGGCCCTGCTGGTGGTGAGAGGGGTGAATTTCGGCGAGGATATTATCAACTTTGCTCAGGAAGTTATCCAGCGCCACAAGATCAGGCTGGATACTCCGCAACCGAGTTTGAGGCTGATTTGGGGGTCTTGAGCCTGGCATATCCACCGTTTGGCACTCGGGCTTGGGGGCATTCCCTAAGTATTGTTAGCAGGTGGAGGATACACGTGTCGCTGCGCGTTCCCAGAAGGCTACTTAGGTTTTGAGCAACTAATCATGCGTCGACCTTTATTTGGCCACAGCTTTGACGGGCTACCTCAGAACTATGGCAGCCCAGGGGAATTCGCGAAGGAAGCATCATTTTGGGACGCGGGTTGCGTCAATTTCCACATTGGTACTGAATGGATTTGGGATACTAGTAAGCTCAGGGAACTCGTACGGCTCGGTAATTTAGCTACCCATGTACCTGTTTCCGAACTCCGGCTCTCCCCTTACCAAACTAGCAAGGACTATGTAGTCCAACAAAACATTGGAGTTTCTCCAGAAGTTACTGCAAAACTAACTCTGTGACCCCCTTATTTTCTTTTATCACCAGAGACCAACGAATGCACAATGCGCAATACTAAACATTCCGCCGAGAGCTTCTCCTCTGTTCAGAAACACATTTGCCAGCAAATACTACTCGTGATCTTGCTCATCATCATGGTATGTGTGCTCGTCCGAGATTCTGACCCGCTTCCTGCCCCTGTCGGACCGACCCTGATCCGAATCGAGCTCGTCCGACCGCTCAGACTGCTGCCGAGTCTGAGAACGTGTAGCGCGAGGCTGTGATGAGTTTGGAGCCTCTGATGCTGAAGTTGAGGTAACCGAATGCTCACGACGAATGGCTTCCAGATCCTTGGCTCGACTAGTCTCCTCCCGCCTCGCGAGTTTCGCAGATTTGTTGCGGCTCTTGGCCTCATGCTGGTCCTCCTTGTATTTCTTGCACAACTTGTTATAAAGCTCGACTTGAGCATTGACGGACTGGGTAAGGGTTTTCAAATGGTCCCTGGCAGAGTTCTCTTGGTCGCCCTCTGAGCTAGAGCCGGACATACTCTGAATCGCCTTTAAAACAAACTTCTCTGCCACAGGTACGGCGTTGGTATGATGAGTGATGTAGCGCTTGTTTCCCTTGTGTTGTGTAAACTCTAGAAACACAGCATAGATGGAATCGATATGCTTGTCATACAGAGCATCAATGGTGGCCGTCATTTCACTAATTGTATCATATATTAGAACTAGTATGTAGTTTGCCAGTGCTGAAATGATGTATCAGAACCTACTTGGCCTGAGCTGCTTGGCTAGCTGTGCTCCGTCGTCCGACGCTGCCTTCACCTGCGCTTGATACGGCTGAGCTGACGCTCGATCCGCGTCTTCCCCTGGTATGAGCTATTAGGATCTCACAGCTGGCCATAACACTCTGCAACTGAGCGGCCAGCACGTTCTGATTGTTGATCAGAATCTGCTCGACTGGGGATAGCATGTTAATGTCCGCAGGATGAAGCCACATCATAGTCGCCGTCGGATTGACATTGCTGAACGATTCCGTTAGTTGGAGCTGGTTGGACGCCTGCAATTTGGGGTTATAAACTCACGGGCGAGGCGGTGCAATGACCTCAATATCATCCGAGTCCGACATTGTGACGGAAAATAAGAGACGGTAGTTCAGAGCATGAAAAACCAGATGCGAAAGGCGGTAGGTAGTTCAGAACGTGAGAACCCAGATCCGAGAGGCTGTGGGTCAGAACAAGAGGGAAGGAGGATGCGAAAGGCGGTAGCTCAAAATGTTTTTTTTTTCTGGTACATTGTGGCCTGACAGTCCATAGGCCGGTGTCAGACCCACTTGTCGACGGACTGCCTTCCATTTTCGATCGTACTTGAGATGTGGGCGTGTAACTGTTTTTTTTTTCTTCTTTCTTTCTTTTTTCCTTTTTCTTCAAAAAAAAAGAATCCAAGCCGCCACCTTCTTGCGTCTCGCACTTGTTGTGTCGAATTGTTCCCCGCGCTTCGAAGCCCCTCTTCGCATACAGTTTGTTCTTCGCGTTCTGAATCCCCTTGTCGCATACCGTCTTGCGTTCTGGACCACTTACTGCCTTTCGCATCTCTCGAGAAGTCCTGCCCAAGATGTCAGAATCCCTTGCACAGGTTGGCCAGCGCCGCCTTACCCTGTTTGAGCAGATCAATCGCATCGAACTCGACGGAGATGAGGCCATCTTCAATCTTATGGAGGAGCTGAAAGCAGATGAAGTCGAGGCTGCTGGTTTCAGATGGCATGCCTACAGCACTCAGAAGGACCAAGATCGGACTTTGGAGCTCTGTGAGTTAATTAACTACCTACGCATGCGTTCTTTCAGCAACAATCTAACTGCCTACCTACCTACTTATGTATTCTTTCAGAATCCACCTCCCTATCCGCCCAAGCTAACTGTTATACTTCTTTTTGCAGATAAAAAGTTTCTGAGGCTTCAGAAGATCCTACCAAACGAAAACGACGAAACACTTTCTGAGAAGGATCAAGATCTTATCATGTTCCCGACTGAGAAAAGGACACTGCATACAAATGCTCGTTATTTCGTCATTTTCGTTGCCAGATTTGCACCTGGTCTCCGAGGCAGAATGACATATTCCCGACTCGCGAGGTATCGCCTCGACTTCATATTCTGGACGAACCGCATTCATGACAAGTACGGCTTAGAGCGCCCGTCGAAGAGCATGCTGTACAATCAAATCACTGAAGCTATGCGTTTTGCATCCAAGAAATATCAGCTGAGCGCTGGCGGCATTCGCACCCGTTCTGGAATCGGTCTCAATGAGCTTCGCCAACTCATAGATTTGGATATGACAACAACACCCAGTATGGACAACGCAGAGGGTCATCATCTAGCCTGGCTTCTGGGAAGGGTCTGCTGCGTTCGACCAGGAAGCATAGGGTGGTCTCACAGAGAATATGAGAAGACTGGACAATACCTAACTTGGGGTGACGTCCGCATCACTCGGACTGAGGAAAAGGGGCGATTTGTTGCTGAAATATGCTTCCGCACTCTGAAAACCAATTTCGACGATCCTGAGCGTGGGCGCAACAAACCGAACCCGCTGCAGGAGCTGAAAACAACGATCGTCAGCCCGAGTTCGTTGGACGCATTGGTGTTCTCGATCCCACATCGCCTTCTGACCATGGCGATTCGACGAGGACTACTCGTCGGCATTAATACCATTGATGAGCTTTTCAACGGCACCAATTATGAGATTCTGGTACGCTTTGTTTTTTATATTTTATCTGTGAATTTCTTCAGCATTCTCTATTTGATATTCTGAATATTGATTCTCCTTTCTGAAACCCTGACGCCGAAATTTCACACTTTAATTATTTGGTTTCTTTGCCGAAAGCCACTTCACGAAAGTTGTTCTAACATTTATAACTTGTACAGATTAAACCAGAAGCTAGACCCCTCCCCGTGGTTTTATCAGCGGCCCCCCGAGGGCTGGGAGTGGTCGAAAAGCCCATCAGTGCACTCGCACTGACCGGATACCTTCGCACCAGAGGAGAGAGACTCGGGTATCCCGAGACCATTAACTTCATGTCGATACGCCGACGTTCAGCAACGGACTTGACACGATTGATTGGCAGAGATGCGACACGAACTTTAATGAACCACGACCCAGATTCTCGGATTCTCGAAAAGTGGTATTTGGACTTTACTCCAACAACCGATTTGATGAATTTGGCCTTGGGGAACACCAATGATCTTGGCCAGGAATCTATGGATCTTCTGAAGAGAGCAAACCCTCTGGCTATTGGAGCCATTTCACATGATCCAGCAGCTTTGGCAAAACTGCATGGGCCCGCGCTTAATGCCCTGGTGTCAAAGATTATGGCTTCAGCGCCAATGCCAGACCAGCCCCGTCGCCAACATGAGCAGACGTTGTTCAGAAGACGTGTTCAATACGCTGCCAAGAAGATCCTTCTGAGCGAGCAAGTACAAAAACAACGAGAGACACTGAAGTTGCAAGAATACCAAGAACGCGTTCAGGCTATTGGTAAATCATCATTTATGGAAGAGATTCTGAAACTAACTCGCAAAGCGTTGGAGGAGGCTCCCGACGACATTGATATTGACGATGACGCAGTTGATCAAGAAACGGGCATGTTTGTGGAAGATGTCCCCGATGAGCTGGCCGAAGAAGACCTTGAGGACCAAGATGACACCTTGGGTCAAGATTCAGTCCAGGTGCAAGTTGACGAGGAAGAATATCTCAGAAGCCCAGATGCTGAGTCGGAAGTCCCGTACGCTGATGCTGCAAAAACCTTTATGGAAATTCTCTTGCAAGGGTCGCTCTCTCAGCACAATGACTACAAAAACAACCCAGTCCACTGCCCGTTATGTGAGCAAGACGAAACCATCCCTCGGAAGTTCAAGGTAAATAGACGCAACCCAGAATTACTTTCATAATTAGCTGGATCTTTCGTTTCTGACTGGGCGTGCTGAATGTAGGACAAGAAATGGAACAACCCATCAAAACTTGCAGCCCATATGCAGACACCACTTCACACCCCAAAGGGTCTTTGGGAGAGACAGGCTGAGGAACTGGCTTCTCTGAGAGGGGATGGAAGATTTGAGTGCAGCTATTGCAAGGAGATCGGCGTGGATGAGGACGAATACCACTTCGCCAACCTCAGAGCTCTCTTCGTTCACGTCGAGAACGACACCAAATTCACAAGACCCGAGGCAAAGCATCAGCTCGAGATGCACAAAGAACTAAAAGGGCGAGATGGATGGGGTGAACCTGGGTGGGCCGAGCATCAGGGAGACGTCCGCAAAAGGATTGTCAAGGAGGCCCGCGACTATAGACTGAAACGAGACCTCCGGCCGTTTGATTTCAACTACTCTGATCACAAAGAGATACCTGTTGGCATTCCAGTTCAGAACAACCCGGGTATTCTGAGAGGTGGTCCTGCTCCCAGTGTCTCGTCACACCCTGCTAAACGTGCCAGGCCTTACAGGCTTGATGACAGCATTCTGAGCTTCACAGATTCACAGACTGAGATCCCGCTTCATCAACAGCATCTCATTAGATCCACGCCAGTCTCTCAGATATCCGAGCTGCCCAGCTTCGCCACTGTTATACCCGTTGCGCATCGTCGTTTTATTACGACAAAAAAACATTCCTCTAGTTAATCTGGCTGAGCTGCGCCGTCGACTCCTGACGCCAAGGCGACGAAAGAACGGATACATAAAGACTCAATGCCACCATCATCACGACCAGATGCAGCAAAATAAACACCACGCTATACACCAAGAAACATCCCACCGCATTAAGAAAAGCATTCAAACATCCGACGACAGCGACCTCATGCAATCGCAGTCATCTCATCAGGAGAGTGCACAATGTTGGCTGACTTGCACTCGACCTTGCGATCCGAATAGGGGAGGCCGCTGCCCATGGTCCAGTTCGGGTTCTGGTAAAAGTCCTGGGTGCAGTCGAGCGTAAGGTTGATGAAGCCAAAAACAGAAAAGGTTACACTATTCATCACGAGGCCAAGGTCAGCAGACTGCTCTGCATGGAGGCTACACAGCCTTAAAGACAAGGGAAATGCGACTACTTACGGCCATCCATCCTCGGCCTCATGGCAAGTCCAAGTCTGATTGACCCTCAACCAATTCGCAGCCCGGTTGAACTCAAACGTGGCCTCCCCACCTGTGCCGCCGCCCGCAATTGCCCCCGTGGGCAGGTCGCACCGGTACGTCTGGTCGCCGTAGAAAAAGTCGGTGAGGCGCGAGCTGGTGGCGGAGCACTTTGAAACGGACGGGGCGAGCGCCTCGGTCGCCAGGTTGAAGTCGACCGATCCCCACGCGTTCTGGTGCGCCGGGGTACTGTACGTCCAGCTCCCGCGGTAGACAAAGTCGCTGATGGTCCACTTGGGCGGCGTCCACGACGAGGCCAGGCAGCCGACGGACGTGCTGTCGTTGAGGATGCGAGGCTGCGGGTCGCGGCCTGTCGGGCGGCCGGGGAGGGGGTTGCTGGTTGCTAGGAGGGGGAGGATTGTCAGGAGGAGGGTGAGCGTGGACGGCATCTTGATTGTGGATGAAGGATTAGGATTAACAGTGATGGTGGTCTATGGAAGATTATGGCCAAATTAGGGTTAGTTTGTATGCTTGTATGAGTATCAATTCGAGCTATCAAGAAATATTCAGTAGCGGTGGCCTTTGCCTTATATCCTATTCCTCACCGGATGCGATCAAACGAAAAATAACGGTGAGAATGTGGTGTGATGCATCCAGGGACCAGAAGCTGAACGGCTGCACGCCGCGTGATGCCTCCCTCACCCAAAGCAAGCTCGTAATATGCAAGATGCAAATGTCAATTGACCGAAAAGGTCTCGTGTCTCAGAGACAAGTTTCCCTTTTTCAGCAGCTAGATCAGTCAGCAAAAAGCTATACAAGTGGCCCAATCAGGCAAGTTCTACTTGGAGCAAGCGCAATCGCATCGTCGACTCCAGCTCGCCAAGACCTCGTATTCTTGTCTAAATTGCTGCGAGAGCGGTAGAAGGTCCATGAATTAATTGTATACGCAGTAAATGACCGGAGTGGTAAGATGCCTTGTGGACGAGCGCAGCTGAAAGAACACGGGCCGACAAACACAGCATTTCTGCGCGGCCAGGGTTCAATCGGCTGCTCAAATTTCCAAGACAATGACAGAGGAATATTTTCGGACTTGACCGCTTCACCTTTACTCGTCAGCCTCTTTATTTATCTGCAATGGTAACACTGCAGACCGTGTGGGCTGGCTGTCGTATACGCGCTGGCTGTATCGCATTCCAGGCCGCGTAGAGGGGGGTCCTTGCTGTGTCACGGTTGCACAGCAGCGGGGTGCCATTTTTGGAGGCAGGGACTTGCGGTTTCGGAACGTCATGCTCCTGAAGCGAACAGCCAAGATCCAAAAGAAGATGCAGGCAGAAATTCTCATGCACTAGATTGTATTTACCGGACGGGATATGTTCCGTGCCGTAATTTGACAAGATAATTATGTACAGTAGAAAATGACAAGACCATGACAAATAACAAAGACCCTGTCCACCATGTCCATCGTCCTCCATGTGCCGTTCTCCAAGCCGCAAGTTGATTAGGCCTTTGGAGGGCAGTCCCTGGGGGTGGGGTACAGGTACGGAACGTTCTTGCACTCGTCCTTGCAAATGTAGTTGGGGTCGAGGTTGCAGTGGCGCACATCTAGCACACTGGTAATGTTCTTCCAGTATGGGCTGGAGCATTCGAGCGACCATTTGTAGGTGTCGTCGTTGAGCAGGGCCGGGTCGTTGCGGCAGCAGGATTGGCGGCTCTTGTCCTGCAAATAAGGCAGTCCCCATAGGCAGCAGAGTCCATTCTGGGGGTCCTGGGAAGCGATGACGTCGGCGCCAGAGCTGTAGACTTTGCCAAAGTCGGGGCAGGTCCAGGTGGTCTGGCGAGCTTGAAGTGGTTCCTCGATTGCGACTGGTGAGGCGGAGCCGATGGTGGCAGCGGCGAGGAGGGCGAAGAAGTTGAAGGCGTACATTTTGTGTGGGAGCAAGTTGTGGTAGAATCTAGATGCAGTTGACAGCGGTGGAAAGCGAATGTGGTAGAGTAATGATTGTAGTGAGTGGCTGATTGAAGACAGGTTGGTGTCTGGCAAAGCAATCGGAAGATCTTGGTGGAAGACGACCCCTTCCCTCATTTTATATGTGATTTCGACCTGGACCAGATCATAGGTTCGAAAATGACCCATTCCACAAAGTCGCATATCCTGGTTTGGCAATCTCGCATTCCAACTTTACCGTGGAAAATTCTCCGTCGAATATGTTGCCGCAACACGATTGGTGGTTGGCGGCTTGGCCGATGCTACCATGGGGAAGAAATCGCGGGGGCGAACGGGATTGCTTAACAAACTGCCCGATTCGGAATACAGGCCGGGACGGCATTGGGGACGTAGGCGTAATCAAACTCTAGACGGCACATTTGTGCGTAGCAACTGCGACGTATTACAATGATTCCAACTAAAAATAGTGCCTCCTTTTGAGGTGCAGGGGAGCAAGAGCAATTCTAGAACCCAATGCTTGTATATTGCAACGCTGGGTCTGCGTGTATTGTACATCGTGGAGTTGCGAACCTCATAATCTCGGTGTGACGCAAGATACTGTCCGAGTATGTCGCGCGTATTTCCCTCTCGGGCAGCATCCGTATTCACTGAGTCGGGGAACCATGCGCGCCACCATTGCCTGCCAGGGGAAGATTATATGGAGTAACCTAGTTTTATACGGGACAGACGGAGCAAGTGATCGGTAACGGCAGTCTAGTATATGGATCTGCGCACCGAGTCAGGACGAGGTTATGGACCCGAGGTTCGATATCGAGGAGGGAGGATTGATAGTCACCCGACTAAGATTAAAACTTTCATTTTGCGTCAAACTCACTCCTGCTGGTCAAAAATTTTAACAGCTTTTGGTTTCCGCTTCTATCATCTGTCTTTGTTGGCCGTAGAGGTGACGAGACTTGTCAATTAAATAGCCGCTCCTACCTCGACCACAATGACGACACGCTGCCGGGTATCATACCACGAATATGTCGACCAACCTCATGAAAAGTTGAGAAAAATGATGTGCGGTCTATTGGATGATCGGCCACTTTGCTCTCGGTATTCCTTCGGAGTTGGAGGATTGACAGCTGCAGAGCTTTGAGTCTGTGGGCAGCAGCAACAGTACCTGCCAAGCCTTGAGATAGAACTCGGGGGTTTCAATGGTTGCGGCCTTGCGGAAGGACTAGAAAACATTGTCTTATTCAGATACCTACCTAGGTAGGTAGGTAGGTACCTTACCTAGGTGGTAGGTAACTTGATGACTGAAGATCAAAGATCAATAGAAGACCATAGATTGCTATGGAACACCGCACTTGCCCAGCCGTACTATGTACATGCCTTTTACGGAATCGACTCGTGTCTTAGCAGTTGTGCCACAATGGATGAATTCGGAAGGGCCTACCACATGCATTTTGTGCCGCACCTTTAAAAAGAATAGGGAAGCAGCAAGACAGAAATCAAATCAGGTCTTTAAACAGTTTCACCTCGACTACCGCCATGGACAATTCTACCTACCTACATTCTTTTGTCGAGATTCTCCACCAGCCAGCATGCCCGCGGCATTTCAATCACCTAAGAATACGCCACGTTTATGGATATCGTATATCCTTTAGCCATCTCAGTCATTAAACTCTACCTCCTATCGCCCCAGACACTCCTATCGCTCCAGAGACCATGTCAGACCCAGGACGTTTTCCCACTGACGGCCGCCCGATTGGTCACGAATCCTGCGTCATTTGCTTGAATATATTAGACGCCAAAACCGAACTCGTTCACCTCCCCTGCGGTCACTATGCCTGTCACGGTTGCAGAGGAGATGCAATCCGGCATTCTCTTCGCCCTGGTGGCCAATTTCCTCCAGAATGCTGCGGAAAGCCCTTTCGCGAACACCAGTACTCAGACTTGGTTACGGAACCGCAGCTTCAACAAGCCAAAGAGAGACTCATGGAAAGGGAGGCAAAAGATCCCGTCTTTTGTCACAACAAAGATTGCGGCAGCTTTATCCGTGATCGGTTGATTGGGGATGGCCCTGACGTCCTGGCGTGGTGCTACAAATGCTTGTTCTTCAGCTGTTCGGGATGCAGTCGCTTTCCACATCCTGGCTCCAAATGCCAACCACCCAGTTGGGAGCAAGATACCAAAATGAAGAAATACATCAAAACGGCAAATTTGAAGCAGTGCCCAGGCTGTAAATTTGCCTACAAACGAGAACAGGGATGTAGACACATGAGTGAGTACCGGTTATAACCACCAACTCATGATTAGATACCGAACTGACACAAGTAGCTTGCCCCCGTTGCAAAACCGAGTTTTGTTGGACTTGTGGCGACATCTAGGGCAAGTGCGCATGCAGCCAAAAGGATATCGTTTCAGCACTTGAGGTCAGCGAGGCTCTGGACCTCATCCACCATGCACAATCCGGAACCCCAAGCACAAGTCCAAGACATCTCCGCAGGGCCATACAGAAAGTCGACGAAGCGTTCGCCACTTCTCCCGATGATGATGAGAGTTCCGATGAGTCTAAGCCCAGCTCATCTACCCGGAGGCTTTTGTTCCAGGACAGGATCAGCCCTAGGAATAATCAGCCAGGGAATCGAGTTGATGTACCCCCGAGATCTCAAGAGACAACTGCTTCTGATCCCACTCGCTTCCCCGTCAGAGGGCCGCCCCCATATCAGGTGAAGGCGAATATGTCTCAAGACGGCCCTGCCTTGGGCAGAGATGCTGCACAGAAAAGGCCTACACCTTATCAACCGCGCATGGATCAAGCAACACCAGAACAACCCAACTCTGAGGTCACCACAAGAGATGGCCTTGGGCTCACACGTACTTTCGATGGAGCAAGGCAGTCTGGGTCGACTGGATCATGGTATCCCAACCCACTCAACAATCAAAGACCTCACAGTCTGGGCTTGGTTGGAGGTTTTGGAGTTCAATCGCAAGTGCAAACACAACGACTGAGCGGAACCTTACAGTCTCAAGAGGGATTTCAGACCCACTCGGTCTACGAAGGGATTGCGCATCCGGCGCCCTTCTTTCACCATGATCTCCAGGGATCTATTGGCGGACAAGGAACGAACAACTACAGCCAAGACTCCCGCAAACGACCTGCAAGGGAGCTGAGCGATGGCAACTCATCTTTTGTACCTGATCGGAGGCCCCCCAAGACCCGCAATCGGTCAAGCGTTGGTTCCTCTGAGATGATCTTTGAGTTGCATACGGACTCTCACGTGCAGCGTCAACAGACGGTGCCTCCCATGCAGCCCGGTCAAATGGTGCCTACTGAGATGCCAGGGATGTATCCTACAATACCTGGACCTGAGGTTCACTCGACAGACTGGAGACTGCGACATATGCTTGACAGTCGCCAGTTTGATTTGACAGCACCGGCAAACACAAACTACCCCCTCTCAGGGCATTTTTTTACGAATCCTATGAATCCTCGGCAACCATTGTTTCTGCCGCTAGGATCCTTCCTGCCCGTAAGTCTCCCTGAGAGAGCGACACCATTCTCATCCCTGCCGACAACAGCTACTCCGTATACAGACCTGCCCTATGGACAAGGGTTATATTTTCAGCAGCAACCGCCCAGCCAAGGATTAAACTGGTTTCAAGCGCCGAGTCCAGGCGGCCAGGGTATGATAGAAGCTGCGCAAGGCATTGGTCAGATGCATCTGCAAGGTCAAAACCCGCAGCAAAACCAGGAAAACATTCGACCGCCTCAGCCGACAGTCGTAGCTCATCTAGGCCACACCCACGCCCATCCTCTATCGACAGGCTTTAGTCGTCCTGAAGTTGGGTCTGGGGGAGGCCAGAGACGTGGCGGAGGACGAGGTCATGGACGAGGCCGTGGAAAAGGGACCTGACAGTGACGACAGGTGGAACGAACAATTGGGGCCAGACTTTGGAGCAAAAGTCTGGGGGTCTGAGGGTCTCAAGGAAGTTTGGTCAAATGATAGTTATGATGATGGTTACCATGGTACAACCTGATCAGCGTTGTTTTTGTGCAAGGGTAACGACATGTTTCTTTGTTTGATGACACATTTTTTGTATTAGGTGGAAAATAAGGGATAGAAAACATGATACAGCGATATGTACTTGCTTCTTGCAGATTTCCTTACAGGTGTCACGTGTGAAGCTATTTTGCGCGGCAACTTGATCCGACCCCTATCACTTGTCTTTGACCAGTGTGACGGAAAAGACACCGCGGGCAAGGACACTGCCAGGCTCGAACGAAAGCGGTCGTGAAATATTACACTGCCCCGTCTTTTGTGACACGTTCTATGGTCGCCAGGCTAGCAATGTAACTCTTTCACAAGGTGTACTAGTGAATTTGCAATCATTGTTGAGAGCGGTTGACCACAAAGGTTGGGCTGCGTCAGCGTCACTCGCAAGTCTTGTTTCAGGAATGAAGAGAAAGACACTCTGAAAGTCAATGAAGCTGCTGGATAATATAAGACACAGTCTCGGACTTGACCGGTGAACATTGTTGATTTGGTCGCAAGCATCAACAGTAAGATTTACCCACCAGCACATACAACCGGTTTCATCAACAGCCAGTTTTCAGAATATACACTCTCATCAAAACACCAAGCCAACCCCGTACCACACCGCCAAATGGTCAAGTTCGATCTCATCCGCCACGGCGAGTCCTGCTCCAACGTCTTCTTCGCCCAGGACCTAGCCACCGGCAAATTCACCTCCGGACCCTACGACGACCCCCACCCCGCCAACCTCCCAGCCGGCACCACCTGCGTCAGCGGAGACCACTTCTTCGCCACCGTTCTGACCCCGTACGGTGTCTCGCAGTGCGTCGCCGAGCGCCGCCGGCTCGAGGCTCCTGTCACCGGATACCCGGCCGACAAGGTCAGGGGTGTGTTCTCGTCACCGCTGGAGCGCGCCGTCGAGACGGCCGTCCTAGCGACGCCGTTTGCGGCGCTGAAAAAGTGCGGCTGGACGCTCAGGCTTGTCCCGCAGCTGCAGGAGGCGGTCAAGTATCAGTGTGATGTCTTTTCGAGCCGGGCGCTTCTCGAGAAGCATGTCGAGAAAACGCGGAGGTTATATGTGGAGATCTTGAAGGCGGAGGGGAGGGAGGGGGATGCGCAGCTGCTGAAGCGCGTCTGCATCAGTCTTGATTGGACTGCTATGGACGAGGAGGTCGCGTCGGCTGGTGGGTCGAGGACTTGCCAGCTGGTGAACGAGTCTGCGGAGCAGATCGAGGCTCGCGCGGCAGATGCGAGGAGGTTCCTTGCCACGCAGGCTGTCGGAGAGAAGGATGATCGCTATCTCATATTTACGCACGGGCAGATCACCGAGTATCTGCTGGAGAAGCCGCTGTGCAACCCGCCCAAGGCCAAGCTGATCGCGTTCCTTCTCAAGGGGCCCAACCACCTTCCAGACGGGATCGAATCTCCCAGTCTGAGACTCGGCGGGAGCGCGGCTGGGGCCAAAAAAGACACCGAAGCGAGGATCAAGGAGGGCACAGAGAAGTATAGGGTCCAGGAGAAGGCGGCTTGGATCAAGAAGATGGGCAGGACTCCTGCTAATGTCCCTACCGAGTGTCTTGACAGGCCTGTGTCTGGCATGGGTCGGTGGTGGCCTGTCCAGGATGCAAAGTTTTTCTGCACGACAAGCCTCCCGGAGGACGAGAGGCTGCTCAAGGAACTTGCAAGTGCTGCGGTGGCGGCTTGTAAAAGCCATAGTCCGGCAAAGCACATGAAGAGTCTCTGGAAGGGAGGAGAATATCCAGAGAAGATGCTCCAAAGGACTATCGATGTGGTGTCGAGGAAGCAGGTTGGACTGTCTGGTCGCAAAGGTTCCCCTTGGTTAGGCTAGGTTGCGGCTAAAAGGATCAGGCAGTGTTTGGCAGCTATTGTGAATCCACCTCACGACAAGACAATGGCAAAGAACGGGAAGAATGATTTTGCTCATCGTACCCTACAAAGACAAATCCTTCTTAATGGGCACGTGAACCGTTTAATCTATTTAGCTTGTCCATCCTAGCGGAACTAGAGACCGCAAGCAGTACATGCAGACATCAGTGGAGTATTGGCAATCCTAAACACTACAGAAATCGCTGGCCAGGATGTTATTTAGCGTAACCATGACCAGAAAAAGCTTCCAGCTCCATAGAACGCTGTCAATCAAGGCAACAAAGTAGGACGTGCGGAACGCAAAACCGCAAAACATGGCTGATGATAATGATATATGCAGCCCATATATGAACCTGAATTGACAAGCGCTGAAAAGTCGAACCTTTTTAGAACTCGGATGGAAAGGCAACATAGACTGCGGATAGCGGCTGTAGCTTGCTAGGCAGCACTAGATCCGGGGAACTACGCCCCAGGTTTAGCGGCATGCTTATTTTAGGCCATTTCGCCTTGGCTTAGCATTGTTGTACAGACCCGCTCTGATCAACAACCAGGGGACTACGATACCATCTACATGAAAGATTCCATCCCCTTACTTTACAGTTTACACACACCCAGCCCCGCCAGAAAGCAAGCCACTTGATCTGTTTTTGTGCTTACCAGTCTCGTCATTTTGCCAGTACAGTGATACTTTCGCTACTATTAAGTAATCACTTTACCTTCAACCTAGAAAGAAAGTCGCTCGGACCTTAGCTTGAAATGTATTTCTCCTCTACTTTCCATTTCAAAAGCTGCCATATAAACGACGTTATTTAGTGAGAGTATGACGCATGAAGGAAGCGGTCACCGTCTCAGGCCGCCTCAACCCAGCACAAATGTACCTGCTTGATTCTGCTCTCTCTATAGCCGCCGTGACCTACTTCCTCAGATTTCCTCGAAACCCTGTACCCACTCACCCCACTGTACCACAAAGCCACTCCCTCCCACGTCCTCCTTTCTACCTTCACCACATTTTTTAAAATTTAATTAAGATCTCCAAATTAGTTAAGGGAATAAAGGTGCTCCTTGACCAGTCCTCCATGTTCATAAAGTAAAACGAGCAAACGTCTTGTGCTCGGGGAACGGGCTGTATCCGGGTGAAACAATAGCCATCTTCATCTTCATCTTCATCTTCATCTTTATCTTTATCTTCATCTTCATCTTCATCTTCATCTTCATCTTCATCTTCATCTTCATCTTCATCTTCATCTTCATCTTCATCTTCATCTTCATCTTCATCTTCATCTTCATCTTCATCTTCATCTTCATCTTCATCTTCATCTTCATCTTCACCCTCAAAGACAAACCAACCGCAGTGCGAGAAGCCTTTGATCATGGAACTCAACACAAAGGGCATGAAAGAGACATCGGAACCAAGCTCAAGACCTTGGCGGAGATGCCTGAGGTCGAAGTTGGTGGATATCCATGCATCTTCTTCACCCAAGCGTCTGTAAGTGACAAGCTCCGCCTGAATCGTTGCCCAAATTCGCCCCAGCCCCGGACTGGCACAGTATGTATTGTTGTTTGTGTCATAGTAAGTATAGGAATCATAATAATGCTCACAAGCGAAGCTTTCAGATGCGCCCATTCCCTCGTCATTTGAACGTTGAGCTGCCGCCAACTTCATCGTCATGACGAAGACATCCCACCCGAGTCGAACCTCAGACGTCCACTGGTGGTGGGGTAGCCCCTGGAGCGCATGCGCAAGGGCTATGGGAGTCATGGGGGTATGTTGACAGTTTCCTGTGTCTGGGGTCCCGCCCGGGAAAAACAGGAGTGGAACTGCGAGATCGGCTTCGTCCAAGGGGTTGGCGTTGTGCACGAGCATGCAGGTGAGGACCGCAATGGCTCCAAAAAGAGTCTCGCCCGGCGCACCGTGACTCGCCAGACAATACGCCACCATGACCAGCGTGTGCAATGGCCGCGGTCTGAGCGCCTCTCCGCAGCAACACCTCCGGAAGAAGATTCCAGACTCCAAGTTGATATCTGGGCTGTAAGGCTTGGAGAACAATGCTGTGATGAAATGGCATACCGCCTGGACAGAAGTGTGGCAAAAGGGATGTTTCCAGGACATGGGGATCGACGTCCGACCGGAGGCAAACAGCCGGCGTACGCAAGGCGAGTCTAGATCCCACCTCCCACAAACGTCAATGCCTTCTCCGGGAAACCTTCCGGCCTTGCCCAGCGCCTCGCAAACTATGGCTGGACTGACTGAGGTATGTGAGCGCAGGGTGGTGATCATGAGGGAGTCGAGGATGGTGTGGGACAGGTCGTTTCGGTTCAGCGGTAGGACGGAATATTCATCATGCATGTTTTCCACCAAATGATCGGCGATAAGACAGCAACTGGTGGCACCACGCAGGTGTGTAGCAGCCAGATGAAAGGGAAACAAGTCTCCCAGGTTCCCTGACAGGCATTCTAGGTCAAGCTCTGTTAGGCAGTCATGATTGCCTGAAGCGATTGCGAGAGCAAAGGCTTCCGCTTCCAACTGGTCCTTTGAACGCTCCAAGGCGGCTGAAAAGGTCGATGATGTGACTGGCAGGTCGGTCGTTGCTTTTGTGAAAGAACCTGAAGTCATCCCCTCCTGTAGAATTTCACCGAGGCTTGATGACTTATTCCCCTCCCAAGGCATCCATGTTGTCTCGTCTTCGATGTCCTGGGCTTGTGGAGCATGCGGTGGTGAAGGTGCATACACTGCATAGTCGCATTCGACGTCATCCTCGTGATGAATTGACCACCGACAAAGCATTGTCGGATGCAGGGAATCATCCCATATATCTGCCTGGGCCGAGTTTGAAATGTCGGGCAGGGCGCGAGCCTGGTGGCTTGCTCCATCGGTAGTGAGCCCACCAAGGCTTCGTGCCGCGATGAGCTCAGCATCCCACCGCGTCGGACCTCTGCCATAGTACTTGGCCGACATGAAGGAGAAGATAAATAGGTCGTGGAACCAAATTGCGGTGTCTCTATGGGGTTTCGACGTTAGTGTCGTTCTGCAAGAAGCCTCGTTTGCATGTTTGCATGGAGCAGAGACCAGGATGCCTAGGATACCTTTGTTCAGGGGCATTCAAGCTCTTCATAAGCTCGTCTTGCTTCCCTTGGAGAAAAAGCCCGACATGACTCAGGTTTGTTTTCTGTCGTACCAGACATGTGGTTGGCGATGGAGCATCAATTGGGCCCCGAGGGGATGCAGCCGTATCAGCGGGGCTATTGATGGTGAAGAAGGGGGAGGCTGCGCTCGCAGACGGCGACCGGTGATCAAGAGGATATTGATGGCTGACAAAAAGGGCGGCGCACGGAAGATTCCATTTCAGAATGCTTTTCTCATCTGTCAGAACCTGTCTGGTCCGCGAAGCCCTGCTTCGCACGCAAACACGACCAGGGGATGAGCACTCACAACCCAGGCGAGATGTTTGGCAAGGACTCTGACTCCAGTTTGCGCTTGAGGTATCTCCTCAACTGCTTCTTCTGCGCGTCCGACAGCTTCTTGTGGATGCCTCCCTTATGGACTGTGATGTCGGATGTGGTTGCGCTGGGGTTTTGACGACGGGCGTGTTGCACTATCATCTGTTCTTTCTCCTTGGTCTTGATCCGTTTGCGCACCTTCCACAACTTGAGGCGGTAGCGATAGTGTGGCTGTCTGGGTTATAAAAGAGATTCATGGTCAGCGGGTCAGAAGCTACTGTATGAGCTGGGCACGTTGGCAATCTACAACGAAGAAGTGTGAGTTGAGGGGGTTGGGAGGAGGAGGGGATGAGAATTGATAAAATCGACTGACTGTGCATCAAAGTCATACACAAGCTTCATGTGATTCGCCATCTCGGGAATGGTCATCCCTTTGTTGATGTACAAGTCGATGATGACTTCCTTGAGAAGGGGCCATCGGTCATCGTGTGGGATCGAACGATCCATTCCAGGATGACCTGGGTCAGCCATGGTTGGGACTGGATGAGAAGGTACTTTGTGAAAAGGAGTTTGTCGGATCCAACAGAGAGATTTCTGTAATTGGACGTGATAGCGATAAGAAATGTGGGGTTGCAAACCACAAACTATTGAAACTTTTGGGTGATAAAAGAAACAGAGAAAGTTCAGAAGGAGCGACTTGGGGAGGGGACTGTTTTGTACCTTGTGGATATTAGTGGTGCCAATCGACAGGAACCAAAACAGGCCGCCTTATCGGGCTGCAGCCTTTGTTCAGCTTTGAATTGCATCACTTTGTTACTTGGGGCCGTTCATTGCGTACTCCGTATACCTGATGATGGTACCAAGTACCTGGGTGTGTACCTTAGTTCGTCATTTTTTTTTAAAAAAAAAACGAGGCAGCAGTACTAAAGCAAAGAGGCGTCCAACCAGGCCTTGGCCTCTTGACAAAAGAAGAATAGCCAACCAGAGTCTCTTATTTTTCAGGGACATGCGCTGAGACGTGGCATGCACCAAAGTCTGAAAGCCCCGCACCCCTCCCCCCAGAAGGACTGCCAAAAGAAGAATACCCAATCATGGGCTCTCCACCTGGTGGAAAAAAAAGAAGAGTGCCGGGATACTGCACATGCTATGCACGCAGGAAATGAGCAAGGCACGCCCCCCCCCCCCCCCCCCCCCCCCCCTGTGTGGCTTGACAGAAGACCTGTGGTCCCTGCTCGAACAAAAAGACAGAAACCAATGGGAATGATCCCTGTTCGGAGAATTATGATGACAGCCAAACCAGTGCAAAAGGGGAAACGCCAATAAGAGACTCTGGCTTACCTCACGAGTCTGCCCGACGAGCAGCGCAAAAAGACAATGGCCAATCCGGGGTTGAGCACACCGCGCACGAGCCACCACTCCATGATCTTGCCCTGGCCAAATCTTGATCCGGATACCTGATACCTGACCGACAGGAGATCTACACTATGGCAGGGTGCATCTGTGGCAGGAAATCCAAACCCCAGGAGCCTGCAAATTCCGCCACATATCATTGCAGCCAATGATCTGTGGCCGACAAAAGGGGACTAGCAAATCAGGATAAAGATATCGCCCCGGCTGGAGGGATATGTGGGTCGCCGAAGTCAGAGGAAAAAAGACTATGTACAAACAGGGAGACGTTGATTATGGAGTGGCCATGTGTGCAGGTAAACATCCAGACCGTCACAACCGGCACGCTCTCCTCTCTTAGTCTCGTCGCCCAGCCAGGATGCAGGCAGCAGGGATTTGCTGAGGCACCTCGTTGAGGTATATAAAGCTCGGCTGCCGCTCTATCCTCGTTCCTTTGACAAAATGCTTTGGAAACCACAGTCATCAGGCCTTTATATCTTATCATCACTCGCCTTGTTTCTTTTCCACTGAGTTCCGCCAAATCCCTCTCCCACACATCCCATAGCTCCCTACACCACCACCACCATGCCATCCGAATCCTCTTCCCAGAAAGACTCGTAAGTCTGTTCTGTCCGGTGCATGGACAAGCCCTTCTTCTCTAGCACAGCCTAGTTGACAGCTCACAGCCGGACCTCTGCCCAACGAGGTTCAAAGTCCAGCAATTCCAGCACCAAGGCCCAGCGGGGCTCGGCCTCGGGTTCTCAGCACGGGCAGACTCAGGAGACCGGAGGTTCCTCAAGCCAGGACCACTCCGGCGCCAAAGTCCCAGTCAAGGTCTTCTACAGTGAACAGGACTTTGCGCACATTGGCGCCCAGTTCTATGATGAGTAAGACCCTCTCTCCAATGCGGAACTAGGGACTTGCTGTTAACATTTTTCAACGCATGAGCAGTGAAACGACGGAAAGCGGCCAGCAGCGTTAGGCTTCACCGGCGAGGCATGCCATATGGCTGGTTTAGAACCAGGGTGTATGTACCCAGCGATGAGGTTCGCAAAAAAGGGGCCGAAAATGATTTTATTGTGACGGGGACCACACATATTTTACAGAATAAGAGCCGATAAATTATTCTGCTCACTCGCTCGTTTGGTTGATTAATCCATGAGTTGTGACACTACTTTCCCTTATATTTATCCGTGAAACATACAGCTCTGCTGCACAGTCAGTTACTGTCCTCTCAGCCAAAACTGGAAGACACAGAGTGACCACCTTTGCCCCTGAGACTTTAATCAAATTTTGACTGTATATACGTCATGGAAGGAGGGCAAACGGCAAGGCGGGGCTGCCAGGGCCGTCTGAGAAAGTGTATAAAAAGAAAAGATTTTTTCCCTTCGTCGGCCTGATCGCTTCCTTTCAACAACAAAAAAAACATCACCCCAAACTCCTCTTCCAGCAGCCCACCCAAACAATTTCCAAATCACAACGCAGCCGTCACCATGAGCACCAACCTACCTCCTGGCTCGGCCACTCCGTCCAACTCCATTCCCGACAACAACACCATCACCATGCTGGGCGCTGCCATTGCGGGTATCCGCGGGTCGCTTTTGCGCCAGATGGACAATGCTCGGGGAGAGCTTGACCGGTGCGAGGCCATCCTGGCCACGCTCGTGGCTTTCCGAGCCCAAGCCATTGATGTCAAGCAGAAAGATGCCAAGCTCGCGGAGGTCGAGAAGGAAGCTGCGCGTCTGCAGAAAAAGAATGGTAAGCTTGAGGCCTCCAGTAGTCATCAAAATCAACAAAGGGACTAACATGTTCAATGTGCCCATCACTGTGCTCAGCTCTACTCAAGGACGAGGTCAAGCATTTGCTCACTGAACGCGATCAACTCCTCGATGAGCTCGAGCTCCTGAAGCGTGAGCGCTCTGGTATGTGAACTTGTGCAGGATCTGGAGCTCTTCCTGCTGTAAGTATACAAACCTCTCAAGTTCTTTCCAGTAGAACTTGTTGTTCCCGTACTGATGCCAAGTGCTGTATCTGAATAGGAACAGACCTTCAACCTGAGTTTACTACCGGCGTCCTCGACCTCTGAGGAGAACCTGAAAATCAAAAACAATGGGGGATGACGGCACGTTTGATTGTTTGGACTGTTTGATGGGCTGGGACTTGTGGACCTTTTCACTCCTGGCCTTGTCTTGAGCTCTAATTTAGTCTAGAAACCCTAATTGATCCGTGCTTTCTCCTCGATAGCTTGACAGAATGTGTGCATGCAACGTGTGTAAAGCTATACCTTCCAAGATGGTCCGGAATCCGGATTAGCTCCATTTATCTATAAGGTCTGTGGAATCTGGTAACCAGTCATACAATTCCTTTGCCAGGGTTTGATTGTGTTATGGCGAGTCTGGCCAGACATTGCCGATTATAGAGAGCAGAACAGATCAGCAAGTTCCAGAAGATATCTGGTCTGCCTCGTAGTGGTATACGATTGATAGACGCACGAAGGGGAGAAGCTATGCGTCCAGCCAGAAAGACCGCGAGTAGATAGCGGAACGGTACAAAAGAGCTACATTGCTGATGATTTGTAATTGGACATTTACCAAGTTCCATGTCTTTGAAACCAGAATCTATATTTTGTCGCCCTGTAGGCTGTAACCAGTCTCAAATCCTCCCCTGTCCAGGAGTGTGTTGGGGATATCTGCGTGCCTCCTGTACGTGCCGTCGTGTCCTTGTAATCATCCCCGGAGAGGGCCTGGAAGCGGTCAATGGAGATAGCCCGCAGCCACTCGTATTCGATGTCCTCGACAACCTATAGACCGAAGTTGGCGCTGGATCCCTTGTCCCGAATCTGGCGTGGACCCTGAAACTCAGTGGCACCTTTGGGGTTGGGCTATACCTGTGAGTCGTAGAACATCTAGCCTTGAAAGGCTTCGTCTTATCGGGGACGGACACGGAGATCTCTTGACCGTCCAGCGTGGCTTTGAGGTTGACGTCGGCGTAGGGGATCAAGAACGGCTCATAGCTTACAGGATGCGGTGCTCACTGGATACTTGTTATGTTTGTCAGTTCTCGTATTTTTGATTCCTTTGAAGTATCTCGCGTTTCATCCCCACTCTCACGACTTACCTGCCTCTAGTACACGCAGGAGTGCAAGCTGCAGTATCCCCCGGCCCAGAACCTCCGGTTGGCTGGGGGAGCGTGTACAGCGTCTCG
Source organism: Pyricularia oryzae 70-15 (assembly GCF_000002495.2). Taxonomy (NCBI): domain Eukaryota; kingdom Fungi; phylum Ascomycota; class Sordariomycetes; order Magnaporthales; family Pyriculariaceae; genus Pyricularia; species Pyricularia oryzae. The sequence continues at coordinate 6,178,137 of NC_017849.1, read as the reverse complement.
ACCTTGTCCGCCTGCGCAAAGACGCGCACATGCGGGTGCTGACTGCTGAGGGCCTGCGATGGTGTGTTTTCCCTGGGGTTGCCGTACTGTCGATCCCAAAGACGCTGTAGTCGGCGAGCTTTTTCTCAATGTCCAGCGCCGTGGCGAAGAAGTAGAGTCGGACAGGTAACCTGCTTCTATGCAGATGGCTAGCTTGGTGGTGAAAAGTGGAGGGGACCTCGGAGGCCGGAGACGGTAACTGATAGGTTGAGCGGTCGCATTAGTTGGAGAATGAGTGGTGGAGGTTTTTGTAGCCTTTGAGACGCAGATGCTTCATGAACTTGCCTGTTTTGCGATTTTCTTCTATCTTGACCTCTCGCATATCGGCCACGACGTCTGAGTTGAGTTAAAAGGGGCCCTGAATTCAGGTTGTAGTGTGTGTCAGAATGGTTAGACAGTTTTTGCTCATCCAAGGCTGCAATAAACTACCTGGATTTCGTAAGCTAGCTACGCTGTGATTGTATCTTTGCTGACCAAGCCACGAGCACCACCCTGCTGAAAGCTTTCAAAGCTGCCGTCTTTATTGATTTCGGCGATTGGGAATCCTTGGTTCCAGTTGTTTGAATGGCTTTGAAGCCGGAAAGATTGCCACCTGTAGCGTAACAACCGCACTGATACAGTCTGCGGAGGTTTTGTCAGTGCCCATTACAGTTCGGCTAGAAATCCGCCATGATCGACAAAGGAAGGAGGGCAAATGTCACTCACGTCCTGGAATTAGCTAGCCCGCCAGGCGGTCATAGTCGGTAGAATCTCTCCATGCCACCAGGCAGCAGCCCCTATAGTCGCTCAAAGAAAGCCAATCTTAGAACTGTAAAGTTCTGTAGTTGCCATACTCATGCCTAAACTCAGGCTCCAACGCAAATTAACCCATTACTGCGCTGGAATCACCGCATCTACCAGAGATGACTACATCCGCCCCCTTTTCAAAGCAGTCGCAATGCCACCCATTGAACGGCCAGGCTGCTTGTCTTTCACCAAGCCCCTGAAATCGTGGTCCGTCAACCTCCACAACGGCGACCTTGGAATCCGTGATACCGTAAAATTTTAGCTGCTTCTTGATCGCATCGGTCAGACCTATTGCATTCAGCGCTCTACCGTTGTGAATAATCTTGATGCAGGCTGTGTCTTTGTCGAGTTGCCGGAGGAATCAACCTTCGTAGCTCTTGGTGGGATCACGTTTCATGTCCAAGGCCGACAAAGCTAGGAATTTGGCTATTAGAATCAAAAGCCGTTCAAACAAGCTTTACCTGCAGGCTCTGCATTCGCCATGACGAATAAGAAAATAAGAACCATGCAGAGTGTTTGTTACCAATGTTCATTTCTGCCAGGTAATTGGCTGTTACGACGTGACCTTTTCGCACGAAAAGGGGCAGGGCCAGTGGCCCATCGCTCGTGCAACCACTAAAACTGGCGACAATAATGGGTCTATCTGGGGTCGAGATGTCGGAGTCAGTGCTGTCTGTGGTTCGCGTGCGGAGACGTCAAGGAAGCTTTGCCAGGAAACTCGGGATCCAACTTCGATTTGCAAATTCCTTTGGCGATGTAAAAAAAAAAAAAAAAAAAAAAAAAAAAAAAAGAAAAAAAAAGCCCGTCCAACAAGTGAAAATCAAGTTGAATGTCTCGATCTGGATCTAATGTACTTTCTACCAATCGACGTGAGAGAAAGAAATACATGCGGGAATCCCGAGAGACCTCATGCCAGGTCATAGCCAACACCTCGGTTGCGTCTCAGGCCCATATACCCCGACGGCCGTCAGTAGTAGTAGTAGTAGTAGTAGTAGTATTATTTAACGCCGGGCTCGGCCCGGCTTGTTAGCCGGCCGTTAGCAACCTCCCGAGGGGTATCTCGGCGCGCGTTCTATCTTCTTTATTTACACAGGGGGAAAACAAGGAGGGCAGAGGCGGATCGTGCCTGACCGGGTTCGGGCCCGGTCCTGCTTAGGGGGTTAGTTCACTGACGCGACCCCGTGCCTAAGGTGCACGGAGGGTTCGTCTGACGGCTTGTGCCGTGAATTGTGGGTGAAAAGGCAGCAAGTCTATTCCTCGTCTGAGTTCGAGTCGTTTACGATCGGTGTCCCTAGGCGTAAAGTGCGTTCGTGGCGCGCGGGGCGCTGGCGGGCCGCTCTGGGGCGGGCGCTGAAGTAGTTGGTGGCTATCGAAAACGCCTCAAAGCTTTTCGGTTGCCCGAGGCTTGTCTGGAAGAATTTGCGGCGTTGGGCGCGGTCTGGCGGCCCGACCGGCCGCTCGTTATCAAACCACGGCCAGTTTCTCCACACCGCCCGCGAATAGCGGCAGTGCACCGGGTGCTCAGGGGAGGTCCGCTTCCAGCACCAGGCACACGAGGTGTTTGCATCCTGGTGGTTGAAACGGTCATGGTAGGCTTTGAAATCGCCGTGGCCGGTCCTCATGGCCAAATAATGGCCCAGTAGGGGTCTTGGCAAACGCAGTTCCTCGGGCTCCTTTCTCGGTGTGTATTGGAATTTCCATTCCCTATATGCGGGGGACCGTTCACAGAGTTCTTTACGCCACCAGTCCTTCTCTATATTCGAAAGAATGGCTCTGAGGACCGTGCCGGCACCGCTATACGTGGTTTGCTGAGCCCTCGGGTCTGGGTCCGGCGGTCCGGCGGAGCCGGCCTTGGCCAGCTCGTCAGCCCGGTCGTTTCCCGGGATTCCCTGGTGCCCAGGGCACCAACGGACCCGAACCTCGGTACCTTGTTTTCGGAGTAGATCGACAAGGTCATGGAACTCCAGAAAGGCCCATTGGGACGAACGCGGCGCGTCGCCTCTAAGACCCCAAATAACCGAGGTGCTGTCCACACAAATCCAAATCCGGGCGCCTGGCTGGGCCTTGGCTGCCGCCTGTAGCCCTTTTAGGGCGCCAATCGCCTCGGCGTCGAAAACGTGGCTTTCCGGCGTAATAGATGCGGAGCCTGCGGCAAATTCCAGGCCCGCCCTAAAAGCGGCCCATCCGTACCCTATTTGGACGCAGTTGTTTTCGTATTTTTCCGAACCATCCGTATATACCACGATATCGTCAGGTGATACCATGTCCAGCCATTCGATAAAGCGGCGGGCCGCTTCCTCTTTCGGGACTCCTCCGGTGGGGTCAGTGCGAGAATCCGGGGCATTGCGAGGTGCGCGCAACTCTAGTCTCCGGATCCGCGGGAGAAATTGTGCAGCCGTTTGCAGGGTCGTGGCCGAATGGCCCGAGTTGCGGGCACGAGGTATTTCACGCAGGCGGCTGACAAGGGGGTGCCCCTTGTCCGCGAGCCTTAGTCGGGCGCCGTATTTCAGGCGGGTGTAGGCCAGCGCGACGCGGGCCGAGGGTAGTCCTGCGTCCCTGAGAACAGTGGACGAGGGGGTGGTTTTATACGCCGGGAGGATTGCCCGTGCCGCTAAAACCAGCGGTTTGTTCAATGCTTTAAGGAGTCCTCTTTGCTTGTGCGCTGGGTTATACCATGCCTCGGCTGCGTAGGTGGCCGAGGAACCCACGCATACCACCGCTGCCTTGCGAAGTGCAGCCGCAGGCGGTCCGTATCTTACTGCCCCAAAGCCTTTGAGGTGAGCAGCGACCGCCATTGCTTTGGCAGCCCTTTCGGCCACGTGGCGGCGCCCGTCTAGCCGTCGGCTGAACCAAAAACCAAGCCAACGCATGCCCGGGTAGCGCTCGGCCCCGGAGGCGCTTTGTCCGCGTCGACCGCCCGGTAGTTGGACCGGGGTAACCGTTCTACCATTAATCCGGATTTCCGGGTTGCGACCGTGCCTTTTCTTAGTGATATGGATCACCTCTGTCTTTTCCGCTGCAAAATGGATCTTCTCTTCCGCCGCAATTTCGTGCATATCCCGGAGTTTATCTTCCAGCCAACGTACGTTTTCCTCCAACGAGGGTGACGATTTCCATGTAAGCACGTCGTCTGCGTATGCCAACCGCCACTTCGTACCGTTTTTGACGAGATACGCCAAATATAGCATATATAGGATCGGGGAAAGGGGAGACCCTTGCGGGGTGCCGCACCCAAGCCGCCTAAAGCCCGTGGTCGTACCCTCCAGCCGGACTCGGGCCTGGCGGCCGCTTAAAAAGTTAATCACGAACCTGAGGAGCATTTTACTAAACCCGAGGCTCCGCATTTTCCGTATTAATCGCCTATGGAGGAGGGCGTCGAAGGCGCCTTGGACGTCGCATGCGACAAGGGTGACTTCCTCCCCGCGAGCTAGAGCCTGCTCGATATCGTGGGCGAGGGCACAAACCAGATCCGTCGCCGATCGTTTGGGTAGGGCACCGCCGTGGGTGCAGCTAAGGAGCCCGTTGTCGTGTATGGCCCAAGCTATCCGGCGTGCAACGAGCCTCTCGAGGCCTTTTCCGATGCAGGAGAGGAGGGCTATAGGCCGCCAGGATCGAACGCTGCTCCGGTCTTTCTTCCCCGTTTTCGGTAGCATCGCGACTTCGGCCTTCTTCCAAGGCGCTGGGAAATGTCCGAGTTCCAGGCAACGTTGGTAGAGCCTGCGCACCGGCTCGGCCAACGAAGCCCATCCGGCTTTTAGTAGCCGGACGGTTATTCCGTCGATGCCCGGGGACGTGCTCGTAACCCCAATGCAGGAGCGCTCCGCCTCTTCCGCACTAACCTGGGTGTCCCAAGGGATTTTAGCCTCGTCCGGCGACCAGGCCTCCAAGGGGTCTCCCTGCAGGTCATCCTCCGCCGAAAATCGGCCAAGCACCTCCCGTTGCAGTGCTTCCGCTTTTGCTAAAGGCTCGCTCACTTGCTCGCCGTTAATAACCAGCGGCGGGGACCGGAGGCGTGGTCCGGCTCCCAGCCAGCCCACCATGTTCCACAAATCCTTATCGTCGCGCAGTTGGTCGATCCGGTGCCTCCAGTACTCCCGCTTCGCGGCCCGCACCCCTTTCGTATAGGCTTTTTCCTCGGCAGAGGCGTCTGCCCTATTTACAGCGCTCCGTTTAACCCGCTGGAATTCGGACCAGAGCCGCTGGCAGTTTTCGGTCCACCAGGGAGCCGAGCTGTCCCTTTTTCCCGCCGGCGTACCCACGACCCACGTCACTTGCTCCCATAAAGTTGTAAATTCAGCTACCCACGCGTCCAATGCGTAGCCATCGGCCGCGGATCCCGGGTCCGGCATGTCTTGCATGCCAAAAGCAAGTAGCTCCGCGAACTTTGGTAACCGGTCGTCCCTAACCGAAACGTTGATCGCCTCCGGGCGGGGGGCGCCGCGCGTCCGCAGCGTGGTATAAAGGGATTCGTGGTCGGAGCCTGTGTAAAGACTGCTGTCAACCACAGTTATTGTGCTGGGGAGGTTGGAAAAGACCATATCCAGTAAACCCCCGTCGCGGTGGGTGGGCACGCCGATATTTCCTGTAAAACTCATCCCCTGGGCTTGCGCCCATGCCGTCAGTTGGTCCCCTCCGCGTGCGTTTGCGCGGCCCGGCTGGTATGCAGCAGCCGCTACGTTAAAATCGCCGCCTAGCACCGTGGGTCCATTTGGCACGGTATTGCATACCATTTCCAGCGCGGCTTCAGTGCCCGGAGCCCTATATACGTTAACAAACAGTATTCCGTTAATTTCGAGCCAAAGTATGTCCCGTGTATTTTGGCCCTGCGGTAGCCGTCGTTGTGCGGCCCTTAGGGCTGCCCCCTTCTTGACGTAGGTGAGCACCCGGGGCCGGAGCCCAGTCATGGCTTTGTAAGTGTTGGCGTGCCATTCGTCCACTGGCGCAAAAACATCATAGCCCGGGTGCGTTTGTGTAGTCGTATTTAGCCCGCACCATGGCTCTTGAACGTTAACCAGGTCCACCTTTCTCTGGTGGCACAACTCCAATAGGCTCAGATGCACACCCATCCTTTTACCTACGTTGGCCCAAACTACGTCGAGGCATTCCCGCTGCATATTGCCGAGCGAGTATTTCGTCATATTAATCGACGGGTTGCTTCCAAGTCTATCCCATCAGCGGGGCAAGGTTCGGCAGCCGCTGCGTCCTCCTCCATTTCGGCTGCCCAAACGATTTCGTCGTGCACGCGTTCCTGTTCAACCTGCAGGAAGTTACGGATGTCCGCCCCTGCCGCCTCGCATGGCCGCGCTCTTTTGTTTGAAATGCTCGATCGGGAGCTCGAGGTTTGCGAATGCTGCGATGAGGTGCTTAGGACCGGGATTGCAGGTGCTGGCTCTCGGCGGGCCGTTTCGGCCCGGTCGTTGATAATCGCGGCACGGTTGGCACGTCCGATTCTGCGAATCCCCTTAAGTTTACGCTGTGAAGGTCGTTCAAGCTTCCCATTTACCACCAAAGGTCGGGCAGGGCAATTCTCATGTCCGGATGGGAAATGGCCGTGGCAATTAACGCATTTGGGGGCTGCCTTGCACGGCTCTTCCTCTGTCGCATGTTTTGCTTCACCACATATGCCGCAACGCGCTTGCCGTACGCAGCGACGTATTTCGCAATATCCCTGGCAACCGTCGTGGTGGTGTGTAATTTTGCGTGATTTTTCAACCTTCCGCGCACGTCTCGACACTCCAAAAAGCTGAAAGGGCTTTACGGGTTGAAGGAAGGACACTATCCACGTGCCCTCAGCCGTATGTGGGTCGTAACCATGTTTGGAAATATGCCAGTTGACTGGCTGCTGGCCTGCTGCCACGGTAATCTCCTCCTGGATTACCTCATGTACGTCCTTTCTTCCGTCCAGGCAATTGAGCGTTCGGGGCACTCCAGAGACGGCGTATGTGTGCCAGGTTGTCGGGACAGTGACTTCCCGCGCGTCCAATGCGTCCATAATGGCCTTGACCGCGCTGGGGTTGAGGAGTTTTTGCCGTGTTTCCTCAGAGGCCACCGTAACACCCCAGCCCGTGGGGGTACGCTTGGCGTTTGGGATTTCACTGTGTGGCACCGAGACCAATTCGGCCAGTTTGGTCGTTACCGCGTATGGCTCCCTCGTCACCATCCGCAATTTGTCATTTACGCGGATCAGGATGCGGTTGGACGGCTGTTCTGTCAAACGTTTCGGGGCTTGGGAGCGGTCCCGGCCCGATTGGGAGGGAGTTGCGGAGCTGTCAGGTGCATTGCCGGGCGTCGTACGTATCGGGTACGAGCGCGTGGCCGGGGTTAAAATTTGCGTTGGGGCCGCCGCTGGTGGCGTGGCGGCTCGCTCGGCCCATGTGACCGATTTGTTAGTGGGCGTGCCTCTGCCTTTAGAGGCCGACGACGCCGTGCCCGTCCTCGTAATTAAAATGCTGCGCCTTTCGCTGGAACTGGTCGGCGAACGCGACGGGGAGCGTGAACGCTCTTTTTCAGGGAGGGTGCGACTGAGGAACCAGCCGCTGATCACGTCGTCAAGTTCAAGAACAATTCTCCTAAGCGCGGCGTCCTCCGGGGCCTGTAAACTTTCGAGCTTGGCTGCAAAGACCTCTTCGAGCCAGCTGCCGACTATTTCCACGTTTTCCAACTCCTGCTGCAATGTTTTGATGGCCAGGGCCGGGAGGCTGGAGTACCTTCCGCGGCCAGCCGGCTGAGGCGCGTTAGCGGTGCGCGTGTCGAGAGATACGTGTCCCGACTCGGCCTGGCCCTGCGGCAAAGCCTGCGGCGTGCTCTGCGGGCGCGCGCGGCGGTTTGAGACCTCTGGTGAGGCCATGACGACCAGCGCCCGGAGGGCGAAAATTCTTCAGCTGTTAAGCTTATTGGTGTGTTTGGGTGTGAATCGCTAACAAAGGTGGGTCTGACCCATGAATGGTGGAGGATGCTTGCCCCGACGGCCGTCAATTCCGATGTAACATAGCGCCAGTCATGATTATCTGACATTCGAAAGCTCAAAGTTGACTCCTTCCCCGCAAATCAAGTGCGTGACACTACAACAATGGTTTCCCATTCCCGAGAATTCCGACTCATTTGTTAACTATTGCTCAATATTTCAAAAATCAACCATCAGGTTCATCTGCTCAAAATCAAGCCACCAAAATTACAAAAACACAGCCAAAGCAACTTCAGACTAGAAATATCGCCTGCGCCCAGTCATGACTGCTGTCCCATACTCGATCCGGCAAGAAGCCGAGCATATCTTCCGGGACACCCTCCTGCGAGACCAACGCCTAGGTCTCCCCCAAAAGGTAGCTTCCGCATCAGAGAGGACGACGTTCGACACCACCGCCATTGATACCGCCTATCTACCCGTCCCATGGAAGTTTTTCGAAAGCAGCGCTGCCTTGTGGGCCCTCGCTGCGACCTACGGTAACGCCATAGCCAAGGAGCGCTTCGGCGTCGACCAAGACGTCGTGGTCAATACCGACGTGGCCAGCCTGTTTCTGTGCTCAAGCCTCCTGGTTAGGGTCAACGGCAAGAGCTTTCAGGATTCGGAAATCGGGGCGAGGGTTGCCAAGTATGATATGGGGCCCGTGATGGATCCATACCGGAGGCTGTGTACCAACGTTTACAAAACCAAGGACGGCCGTTTTTTCATCTATATGGTAGCATGAACGCCACAAAATCGCTGGCCATGATCGGATTGCCTCCAACGAACCCTGACCTGGACACATCTGAAAAGATCATTGCGGAGATCTCTTCCAAAGTTGAAGAATACGACGCGGATTGGTTGGATACAGAAGCCAACCAATACTGGCGGCAAGCTGGCACGATTTGTCTGACCGAGGACGAGTTCCACACATCTGAGCAAGGAAAGGCCATCAAAGACGACGGCATATACGTTATCAACCAATTCGATACCCCTTCGCTGCCACCAACCCCATACCCCACCGTCTCGCGCGACAAGCTCCGCCCGCTGGAGGGCCTAAAAATGATCGACATATCCAGAGTCATAGCGAGCACCCACCATCGCCAAACTAGCCGCCGCCTTTGGGGCCACCGTGATCCGGGTTTCGTGCACCACCCAGCCAGACATTGGGCCGCTGCTCATCGACGGCAACCTCGGCAAACGCGACGTCAGCCTGGACCTCAAGAGCGAAAGCGGCCGCGCGACGCTCCGCCGCCTCATATCGGACGCCGACGTGGTCCTCGACGGCTACCGGCCGGGCGCGCTGGACCGCCTCGGCCTGGGCGCCGACTACTGCCGCACGCTGGCCCGCCGCCGAGGCAGGGGCGTGGTGGTGGTGCGCGAGAACTGCTACGGCTGGAGCGGGCCCCTCGCGCCCCGGTCGGGCTGGCAGCAGATATCCGACTGCTTCACGGGCGTGGCGTGGGGCATGGGCCGGTTCCTGGGCCTCAACGAGCCCGTCGTGCCGCCGCTGCCCAACTCGAACTACCAGACCGGCCTGGCGGGCCTGGTGGGGATCCTGGCGGCGGTGGATCGCCGCGCCACCGACGGCGGGAGCTACGTGGTCGACGTCTCGCTCAACCAGTACAACCAGTGGCTCCTTTCGCTGGGTCAGCTGGCGCCGCGGGTGCAGAGGGCCCTGCGCGAGCTGCACCCGCGGCTTGCGCTGCGGCATCACGACGACATGCTCAACCTCACGACCAAGCTGATGCAGAGCTTGGTGCCGCAGGTCCCGGGGCTTTTTGCCAGGCCAGAGTACTTTGGGCGGATCAAGAGTGATTTTGACGCTCCGGATGGTGAGATGGAGGATCTGACGTATCTTTTGCCGGCGGCCAGGTACGGCGTGACAAGGTTGGGGTATGATGTTGGGAGTTGCTTTTTGGGCAAATATGATGCCGAATGGCCTGCTTGAGCTGATCTGATTATTAGATCGTCCAAGTCAGAATAGTCAATCACAGTCCAACAAACGCAAGCCTGACGGATGAGGGAGAAGATTCAAAGAGAAGTGGGCAAGTGAAATCAAAGCCTAGCATTTGAATACTGTTCAAGTGGTAGAGGTCTCCGGACCTTGAAGTATACAAGCATAGAAATATGACCCCTCAACATTTTTCATGCTTGAAAGTTCAGAGAATATGCAACTTTGGTTGTAATTGAAAACGATATCACAACTCGGAGTTTGTGCCTAAAGTGGCTTATAGTGTATGATCAATATTATTTTTTCAATGTACTAACATTGCACGAGTGTGTCTTTTCAAAGACATACAATGCTCAAGCCGGCACCTAGTACGCATATTTCAGTTTCTGTTATCCTTGATGAGAAGCTTCAGTGACACCCCCAAACCCTCAGCGCAGCTTGCGCAGGCTTGATCTGCTTGCCACCGCACGTGACGCAATCATAGGCTATTAACATACTAATTTCACTTTGCCCTCCAACGTTGCATAAGAAAGTAGCGTCTGTCCGTGAGTGCCAAAGGCTCTTGATTAAATCTAGTATTGGATCTGCAACCAATACAGATCTAATCATCTAAGAGGGTTATGACCAATGTGACGTATTCAAATCTGAAGGCTAAAACTCCTCCGTGAGTTAAATCCATGGCTTGATATAATTCTCTGTATTATGCCGTACTTTTTAGTGTTGTGTAGCCATTTTCGCCCGGTATAAATTATGACCTCGTTCTGCAACATGCATTCAAAAAGTCACTTTCGACGTTTTGACAGAAGCTGGCAAAGCCTGCCGCCCGTTTGTGACGGTTGAGTGGGCACCTAGCCCTTTCTTGTAATTGAAAGTTTGAAAAAGCATCTCTATATAGATCTCATGGCGATATAAACACTCCCTGTCTGGCCAAACAAAACCCTTAATTTGAAATAACCATCTGTTTCACCATAGTTTGTGTTTGAAACTGTATAGTCTTGACTCTTTCGTTATTGACATAGAAACTTCTTCTTTTGAAACTGGATAGCTGTCTCCAAGTGAGCTTCGGGAAAGCCACAACCCGACAATTACAATAGAGCCAGGGTTTAGAGTCTGGTAAAGACAACAAGGATCCCGCCGGTTATGGTGGGACTTGCAATGTAACCAGCATCAGGGAAAAGGAAAGACTGAAGGCAGCAGTTCTTGAACCGGAGCCGGTGTCTACAGCCGGGTTGTAGAACAGAACCTCGCCAAAAGCTGCCAGTCCAAGCAGACCATCAAGGTTTTGAATTGAATGAATTGACGATGACTTCTGTTACCAACGTGCGCTGGGGAGCGTTTCAGCTTGAATTTGGGTGCAAAGACTACCTTATCTAACAATACATCAAATGTAGATCAAGAAATGGCTTACAGACTGATAGTTGGCCTGTTTGCGTGGATCACGCCTGCCTGATCACTGGTGACTGGGCCTGCAATAAGGATGAGTGCTGAATTACATTGAAATGCGTCTTTGTTAGAGTTCGCTAGGAAGCTCTGGTCAGTCTCAGTGACCGTGTCTATTTCTTACCATTTCGGCAACTTGGGCAAAAATGAATTGATATGTATGGATAACGTCAAGATTCTCCCTCATAGCATTCAGTAATTCGACGGGACTGGGGTCACGCTCACAGTCGACCTTTCGGTTTGCATGCCATCAACCAATGTAGTCGCAAGATAGAGGAAGAACAAGTAATTCAGGGGGATGTATATCAATTCATGGCCTAATAAAAAATAAAAAGTCAGTTACAGTCCGAGTGCAATCCGATACTGAGTATCATCTCATTATGAAGTCCCCAGACATGATCCATACATAACAGCAGAATTGAAAAATGAGATCGTGAGAAGTCTACATCAAAAATGCCAAGTTCCGCTACGATATAATAGTATACATCAATACAGTGGACCCGCAACAACAAAAGAAAAGCTCCTACAGCTCCCCGCCCACAAGACGCCTCACGAAGCCCAACACCGCCAACTTGGCCGACCGAATATCGTCAATCCAGTACAGCCCAGCGCCGATCACCGCCGCCCAGACAAACGCTCTACGCAGAGCCGCGCCGGCCTTGAACCCGCCAACCCTCTGGTCCGCCATGGTCTCGCCCCTTTGGAAGCCCAGCTTGTTCTTGACGGCCATCTTGCCGGCGTGCTTGACGTCGTAGGTCGGGTAGCGGAACGACATGACGCCCTCGAGCCACCTGGGCAGCGCCAACACGGTCCGCTTGTGCGTAAAGACTTCGAAGCCGTGCCGGCCGTGGTAGTAGCCCATGCCGGAGTCGCCCACGCCGCCAAAAGGTGCGTTGGGCACGGCGGCGTGCATGAGGGCGTCGTTTATCGTCACGCCGCCCGAGATTGTGTTGCTCAGGACTGGGTTTAGGTGTCAGCTTGAGGACTTTGTGTGTGTAGCTTCTTTTTTTTTTGACGCGTCAACTTACCGTGGTCTATCTCCTTTTGGTCGTTGCTAAACACGTACAGGGCTAGTGGGCGGGGGAGGCTAGAGAAGATTTAATGTCAGCGATCATCAGCTTCGTCTGAAAGAGTTGTTACGTACGAGTTGATGGCAGCGATTGCTTCGTTCGGGGTAGCTGTGATGACAGGACAGATGGGTCCGAATAGTTCCTCACTCAAGAGGGAGTCTGGCGGGATATTTTAGCTGGCTGGAATCTAACCCGGGACGGTACAAAGGAAAGAAAAAAAACCGCAAGAAAATACATACCCGACATGGTGACCTGGTCGACCACGGTGCCCGGAAGCTTCTTGGTCTCTCTGGACCCCTTTTCTCCACAAAGAACCTTGCCCTGGGTCTTTTCCAACATTCCACTCAATCGATCGTAGTTTCTCTCGTTGATGATGTTGCACATTTGGCCCGACGCCCCAAACTCGACGGTCCATCGCTTCAAGCTGTCGACAAACTGGTCGTGGACGGCAGGGTCAACAAATACGTGATTGACCGACAGGCAAATCTGTCCGGCGTTGAGAAACTTGACATACGCAATCCTCTTGGCCGCCAGGTCGACGTCTGCCGTTTTGGTGACGACGGCCGGGCACTGCCCACCGAGCTCCAAGACGGTCGGGGTGAGGTGCTTGGCGGCGGCGGCGGCGACAAACTTTGCAATCTTTGTCGAGCCGGTGAAGAAGATCTGGTCGAAGCGATACTCCAAAAACTCCGCCGTCTCCTTGGGCCCGCCCTTGACGACCCTGATGGCCGAGCCGTCGAGGTAGCGATTCGCCAGCTCGACGATGACCCTTTCGGACGCGCCGGCCAGCTCCGACGGCTTGATGATAGCGCAGCACCCGGCAGCGATCGCGGCAATGACGGGCTGCAGCGCCAAGATGACCGGAAAGTTCCAGGCGCCAATGATCAAGGCCACGCCGAGGGGCTCCTTGCGGATGTGCGCACCGCCCAGGGTGCCAAAGAGCACGCCGGCTCCCTTGACGGGCTCGGTGGCTGCCCACTCCTCGACGTGCTTAATGTGCTCGAGGATGTCGCTCTTGAGGCCGGACAGATCCGCCGCGCGCGACTCCATCTCGTGCCGGCCGAGATCCTGCGCCAGGGCTTCGATGATGAGCTGCTCGTTGTCGTGGACGAGCCACCAGAGCTGTTTGAGCTGCCACTTGCGCCATTCTATCGACTTTGTCTTTCCCGATGCAAAGGTCGCGTTCAGGGTCTTGTGTATCTCTGAAAAGGTTTCGGGGGAGGTGTAGCTGTGTGTATCCATTTTGGTTGCCAACTGATTGTATATATGCGATAAAAAGGCCTTTTCCAATATGATTGTTTGCTCGAGTGAAAAAGTGCCATGCAGTCAGAGTATTTGAGTGTGCAAAAATCTGCGCAACCAACGAAGGGCAATTGACAGGGGTGACGGGGTTTCGGGGTTTCCCGATGGGTTCCAAATTCCGAGATTGCTTGCCCCGGGCCCGCAGCTGTCGTCCTTCTTGGCAGTTCCACGGGGTTGGTTACACTTTACGGGGTTGCAGAGAAATGCTGTGTCGGAAATTGTTGTCTGAGGGCGTGATCTCCTCGCTGTTGCTTAGTTATTCAGAGCGCCGAAAAGGGTAAATATCGACAGCTTTAGCCGTTTTTGGTAACCAAAGCTATGCTAGCCGGGTACCTTTGGCAAAAATGGGTTAAAGCAGATATATTTTTTTAAAAATGGATTAACAAAGTGCCAAACCTTCGTTTAAATACCTCTTTTGGGCGAATTGTTAATTTGTATAAAACGCAAAACTGAATTGCATTCTTCGTCGTTAAAATTTTAAAAAGAGTAGGCGGTCAGCAAAATGCGGCAAAATGGAGGAGTAAACGGTTAGCAAAATGCGGCAAAATGGACAAACGTGATTCACAAATCGACTTTTTAAATCTTACCCCTGCGTAAAAGGTATTTCCAAAATTATTTCCACTTTTTATTACAAGGATAAAGTACCGCCTAATTGGGAAAACAACTAAGCAACAGCGAGGAGATCACACCCTCAAGTATCAAGATGCGCTTATTTTGCATGTCTGCCAAAATTCGGCGAGAAGCCCTAGATGCAGTCACCAAGTACGCAATACAATCATTCGACAAGATCAAAATCTTGTCAAGCAAAGTGCCCACGGGAGGTTTCATAGGCGGCGAAATCCTGTTGGGACGGCTTATCAATGGCTGCATGACCGACCGAGCCCTCGACAACGGCGCTTCTTCGTCGTTTGACTGGAACAAGGAAGTGGTTGTCGTTACCTGAGGCTCGGGGCCATCGGGGCAGAGATTTCGGTCTTGGATGTGCGGCCGCTTAGATACCCAAAAGGCCGTTTCTTTTCTCTCCCCTTTCTGTCTGCAAATCTGTTCTCTGACTGAGCTGTGCTTCCAGCCGAGAAAATTTACCACTACAAATGTGATTTGACCAACTACGAGGTGTGACAAGGAGGGACTGACACACAATAGAAGTAGAGTGAGTTGACCTATCTGGTTGACTGAGAACACACAAATCTTCTATCCCTAATCTACATCGACCATCCTCGCTCGAGATCACCCAGTCACGTATAAACCACTTAACAGCCGTTACAGAAAGCCAAGGCACTGTTCAGAACATATCCAGGCTCGCCATGGTGCGAAAGAGCGTCCAGGTTGGCCGACCATATCACTAATCTTGGTGTTAGATATGGAGTGAGACTTTAGGTGTGAGAACCAAACGTGGAGTCAAAGCCCCGAGACCGTATGCATAGCTCTTTTCGGCATCCTCGACTGGGTCACTGGGCTCCCGCTGCCCTGCCTCTGACATTGGTATCCCGCTCTGAAGTGTCGTTCCAGCTCAGGATCTGACATCAATGCCCAATGCCCGTCCCGTCTTTGGTAGCAGAGCCGCATTGGCCATTGGTACAGTCTGTACGGGTCCCGACATGAACGCCGAATAACGTTGAGCTCCACATCTCCGACCCCCCTAAAGTCCGGCCCCTAAAAATATCTACTCAGCCACGTCAACCCTTTGTTTTATTTTATAAATATCTAGACGAATTTTTCACTTTAGAACTTGATTTTTGAAGATTCTTGCTCCAAACCTTCCAATGAAACAGTACACTGAAAATCAGCTTCTTGCTGCCATTTCTGACATAAGAAATGGCAAATCAGTTCACAAAACCTCGCAAAAATGGGGTATTCCTCGGAGTACCCTTCACGATCGTTTAAAGGGGGCCCAGTCAATTCAACAAGCGAAAAGATTTTGTCAAAGGCTTTCACAGGAGCAGGAAACCTATTTGGCAGATTGGGTACTTGCGCAGGCCGCGTTAGGCCTTCCGCCAACGCATCAAGAACTACGCTATTTTGCGGAACGAATTCTTCAGGCCGCCGGAGAAAGAAAAAGCCTTGGGAAACATTGGGTTAGCCGTTTTATAGCCCGATATCCAATTTTGAAAACCCAAAGACCCCGGCGAATAGAAAATGCCCGGGTTAATGGGGCTACAACCGAGGTAATTAAATCTTGGTGGTCCTATTTGAAAAATCCCGTTGTCGATACTATAAAACCGGCCAACCGTTGGAATATGGACGAAACAGGTATAATGGAAGGCAAAGGATCTAATGGCCTGGTGTTAGGGCGTAATAAAATCCGGCCATTACAGCGAAAAGAGCCTGGAACGCGGGGTTGGACGAGCATAATCGAATGTGTATCAGCTACGGGGGCTGTTATACCTCCCCTCGTTATATTTAAGGGGAAAAACGTACAGCAACAATGGTTTCCAGCTGATTTAAGTCCTTTCGATACCTGGCAATTTCATGCAACCGAAAACGGGTGGACAAATAATGAAACAGGTATCGAATGGTTAAAAAAGGTGTTTATTCCGTATACCCAACCTTTAACCCCTGAAAAGCGGTTATTAGTTCTGGATGGCCATGGATCACATATAACGGACGAATTTATGCTTCTTTGCTTGCAAAACAATATTCAACTCCTATATTTACCCCCTCATTCGTCACACGTTCTTCAACCGTTGGATTTATCGGTTTTTGGGCCGTTAAAGGAAGCTTATCGACGTCACCTGGGATTTGTAAACCAGTTTTGCTGTTCAACGGTTGTTGGGAAACGAAACTTTCTACTTTGCTATCGAAAAGCCAGATCAAAAGCATTTATAGCAAAAACCATTCAATCTGGTTGGCGTACGACGGGGTTATGGCCGGTGAACTTGGCAAAACCACTTTTAAACCCTTTTTTATTAGAAAATAGCAACGCCAACGTCGAAAAAGGTAAAAATAACGGCTTCCAAAGGGATAAAACACCGGAAAATCCAACCCAAAAAATTAACGACCAGTCTTTACTTATTTGGAAAACCCCTAAAACGACCCGAGATATTCGACTTCAACTACAGGAAATTTCCCGGTCCGAAAAAAGTAACGCCACTTCACGGCTTTTGTTTGCAAAAGTCCAAAAAAGCTTCGAAACCAAGGATATCTTATTGGCTGAAGCTCAGCAAAAAATCAGTTTGTTAAAAGCAAAATTGGAGGCGGTACGGCCGGTCAAAAGGAAAAGGGTGATTCCGGATCCCAACGAGCTTTTGGTCAGCAAAAAAAACGTTTATGAAGCACAGGAAAATAATAGGGACTGTTTAGAAGCTTTGAACGATGGAGAAGAGGTTAGCGAACCGGGAGAGCCTGACAATGATTGTATTATTGTGCGTTGATAGGTTTACATTTAAATCGGTTTATAAAAGGGGTATTTCGTCGTTACATTTTTCAAGGGGGCCGGACTTTAGGGGGGTCGGAGATGTGGAGCCCAACGTTAACTCAAAAAACGCCAGCGCGTCATCCAAATCGTCCACGACGATCATCGGCTCGCGCCCTCTTCGTTCAAACACCCGGGACTATCTAGCGATAGCATCTCGGCCCGGACGTATCCCATAGTACGCGGAGAGACTACACCACGAGGGCCGGCGTCACACGAGTCGCCTGGAATCACGGCAACGCGGGTTTGAAGCCTTGGTAATCCTCGTCTGCAGGCCGCACAGACAGGCGAGTCGCATTCGATCGACAAAGCTGACACAACGCCTGTCCCCGGGGGTGGCATGCAAGGATGAGCCTGAGCTGACATGATTGATAACCCACGACCCGATTTGGTTGGTTCATAATTACCACGAAGTGCTGTAGGTAACTTTCTAATTAAGAGTCCTGTGGTACTCTTTGGATCGCTCAAATGTGGAAAAAGACCACCAGATTAATGGCAACGTTTCGGGACCGGGAGATTCGTAAGAGTCTCACGCTCTACCGATTGAGCTAGCCAGGCGCAGAAGATGGCCGGAGGCCTTGTGGAGCGCTCCATTCGAGGTTCTCTTGAATCACACAGCCAAAGGGAGCACCTTGGTTTCGTATCTCGCCGTAGCTAAGTCTTGGTTAGCATCGACCCCGAAAGGATCAAGCAAAATCTGGGTTCATACCAGAAGAACAATCCAAAAATGGGTATTTCTCGCTGAATTCCCTGCTCAGCTTCCACTCCTTTGCGTTTGTAAGTCCATCCTGGACAGCAATGCTGTCAATCGAGAACTTGGGATCAAAGAGTCTCAGCGGCGACATTGGCTGCGTGACTGCGACTTTACTGGACTCGAGTACCCGAGGGGATATACTAGGGGCGTAACACTTGGCGAAGCTCTTCAGGCGTCGACATAGCTCCCTGGCGATGGCTTCCTCTACAGGGTCTGGTGCTGATGGGACAAAGTCGGGGTCTCCGCGACCAACTTCAAAGAACACCCAATCGGGATCGAAAAGATAGCACGCCATCACCCTGCCTCCGGAAGAGTTGCGACTTTGGTATTGTCGAAAAACGCTGACTGCGATGTGTTGCTCGGGGATTTCGACCACCGTGTGCAAAACTACATCGCGGGCAAGGGTGTCCAAGTCGATGCTATCACCAGCCAGGATGACCTGGTCACGAATCTCGGGCCAGTTCAAAAAGTCCACGAATGGAACATCTCCGATACCTTGTTGTAGAGGAGTAGGTCGGAAGGGTTCAAGAACTGTTGAGCGAGCAGCGGCGCCGAGGCGCCAGTAAAGGACACTCTCTGCATACGGTGCGCCATTCTAATACGAAATGTCAGCATATCAAGCAGGTGCGTTTCGAGTCTTTCGACTCTCCATATCAGGGTACACTTACACAGCCGTAGACATATTGCTGCACGCCCGAGCCCGTGGACAAAAGGTTGAACGCCGCGACCGCGACTTGCTGGCTGATCTGCTCGTTTGTCAAGTGCTTCAGGATGCCCATGCGCTGGGACCTTGAGATGCACTCGATTGAAGCCCGAACAACCTTTTGGCACCAAGCACTGCTGGACCTGACGGATAGCTTCTGCCGATTTGGGAATGAGGAAATATCCCAGGGTGATGGGAGCGCAGTGAGTGCTTGGTGGGATGCACTGGAAATATCGCTAAAGAATAAGTTGCCGGTATCGAGAAGACTGCTTGAGTCTGCAGAGAGTGTCTGATGCTCGTCTCCATGCCGAGGCTCGTGCTCGGGATTTGTTGCCACCAGCGCACTCGAGGCCGATTGAGGGGAGTATCTCAGTGGCTCGAACCAGGCTGATTGGGTGGCTGGTGTGTCCGATGGTGACAACATGCCAATGAACTCGTCCATTATCACACTCTCCCGGGCTGGTACATGGAGGCCGAGGTCACTATGGCTGTCGGAGTTTTGATCAGTTGGCCTCGATCCGTCATGCGCAAACATGATGGGATCGGCATCAAGCGACATGGCAGTCTGTGTGACAGCTTGGTTCAGGTCGTTCTGTGGGGGCTGATGGCGTCCGCGTCTCGACCCGCTCCTGAGCGATTCGGCTGTGGGTTCCGGAGGTTCTTCCGGCTCCCGTTGCTTTCTGCCCATCATCTCCTCAAAAACTGGGTCATCCGCGGCCATAGCGGCAGCACTGCTCAGACTGAGCAGCTTTTTTCGCATCCTGAACAGCGCGTCCTCCATCGCCTGGTTCTCCTTGATCAGCTTCAGGTGGGCGTCCAGCAAGAGGGTGTACTGCCGCGACCGGTCGGTCTGGGCAGCGAAGCTCATGGCCTCCATCATGTGGTCCGTGTGGCGACTGCTGGCGGCGCGCTTCTCCCGGAGGCATTGCTGAGAAATGCGGTTCTGGACCCGTTTCCTGTCGCCGCCCGGAGTCCTCTTGCTGACTTTTGCTGCGTCCGGTCGTCCCCCGCCCCCTTTTGCACGGGCGCGAGAAGCCCTGGCGCAATCGGCGGCTTGTGTTGCTTTTGATGGAGGCATGATGTTGTTGGCGGGGTCACTTTGTCTGGGTTGAAAACTTTGCGATTTGATGTCGCATCATTGGCATCTTTAGCAAGCAGGGGGAAAGAGCATTCGAGTAATTGCAGACGTTGGCGCTCTTTCCCTGTTTCACGAGACTCGGTGTCCGGTCATTGCCGTTCTCCCGTTCCGGCCCCGCCTAAAATTAGTGGCCATGTAAGGATCAATGCCGGCTCTAATCACTGCGTTGCACTGCAGGTGGTCCACTGATATGGGTTCCTTGTACGGCTTTGAATCCCAGCGAATAGTAGATAGATTTTTTTTATTCAGATTGACAGTTATTGTTTAGATTGGACAAGCATTTGTTCGAGGGGGATTGGCTCTACTATCCATCAATTAGCTCTGTTTACTTTGTTCCTACCAACCTGGTTGAGGTTGTCTTCACCAAGCAAAAAAAATCCAGTCCCAGGCTAGCCCGGCTAGCAAGCGTAAAACGTGGCAGGCTATGCTCCACTCAATCTTCCGGTGATTCCGGAGGTCCTTGGTCGTGCCTCGCTTGTCTTGTTTTCATAGTTTATCGCCGCTTCTTCAATCCCACTCGCCGCAAAACATCCGCTACTCTTTTGTAGGCTTCTTCAGCACCGGATCAATCGGAGAGTCGTCATGGTCTCGGATGTAGTAGCTCAAATCCCCCTGGTTTGCCTCGACAAAGCTGTGACCATTGCCCAGGTAAGAAAACCGGTTTGCTCCATCCTCTGTCTTGAAAGTCCAATCCTCCCAGCGCGGGTCGCGTATGGCCTCTAGGTAATGCAATGCCGAGCCGGGCCACAAAGCTAGCACTTTGCCCGACGGTGATCCTGCCGTGTACCAGGATCGACAAGGTTCAACCCAAACTGAGTAAAAAAGTCATGTCAGCACTGCGACGGCCAACGCTGCCATGCGCGAATAAAGACGGAGACCTACTAGATTCTTTCATCCATTCGTCCTTCCACTGGTTAAAGTCGCGCACTGCATCGCTGTTGACCTCAAAGGACTTGAGGTTTTCCTTTTGCATTTTGGACATCATTTTGATCATGTAATCGACTTCTGCTTCAATACTGGCAAGGATTGGTCCATTGCCTATGGGGCAATTCGGGCCCAGGGTCATGAAGTAATTTGGGAGTTTGTCCACAGCTATACCAAAATAGGCTTGCGGCTCGTCTACATTGGATGAAAAAAAAATTAGTGATACTCGACAAATGGACGGCAAGATTGCATCATGTTAGTCTCTTACCTTTCCACATATCCTCCAACTTGGCACCCCCGGCCCCTTCCACGGGAAATCGGGGCTTGAAACTTGTATCGAAACCAGTGGCGCAGATGAGAATGTCCAACGGGTATTCCTTGCCATTTTCGACGACCACCCCCGCAGGCGTGATCTTTGCAATATTACCAAACACCACTTCCACGTTGTCGTCGGAAAGAGATTCGAGGTAGTTGGTTCCTGGCGTAAGTCTCCGGCAGCCAAGAGACCACTCCGGGATGATGAGCTTTTCCAGCTCAGGGTTTCCCAGTTTTTTGCGCATCAAGTCCTCGACGTATGCCCTCAAGGTAATCTGCTCCTGGGATCCGGAATGGAACATGGCAAACGCGGCACTCATTTTCCTCTCGTCTTCTTTGCGCATGGCTAGGTGATGCTCCTTGTCCTCGGCAAACTTCTTCCTTTCTTCATCGGTGTACTCTCGGAAGTCGCCACTAAAGGTTTGGGATATCCAGGTCGGCTGGCGGACAAAGTTGGTGACCTTGCCGACCTTGGTCTTGATTGCCGGCAGGATCTGGATACCGGACGACCCATTGCCGATGAGTCCGACGGTTTTGCCGGTCATATCTGGCTCCTGTTCGGGCCACGCAGCTGAGTGCATGAGTTGGCCTTGAAATGATTCGATGCCGGGGATTGCGGGATATCGCCAAGCGTTGAGAATGCCTCCTGCGTTGATGAGCACTCGTGCTTGGCTCTGGAAAGTGTCTCCGGTTTCCAGATTCTTGACTGAAACAGTCCAAAGAGCTTTGGTTTGGTCCCATTGTGCTCCCACGACCTGATGCCTGAGTTGAATGTACTTCTGCAAGCCGTATTTGGTGCTGAAATCCTTAAAGTACTTGAGTATTTCTTTTGAGCTTGCATAGTTCGCACTCCAGTCGGTTTTGGGCTCGAAACTCCAGGTGTAGTTGTGGGAGGGGACATCACAAGCACAGCTAATCACAGAATGTCAGTGATACTAGTAGAAAGATGTACGGAATCTTTGTCATGGTGCTGCTTACCCCGGGTATCTGTTCTCATACCATGTCCCCGATATTTCAGGGTTCTTTTCGAACACCTGAAGGGAAAAGTCATCAAAGTTTCTCTGTAGTTTGTAGGCAGTCAACAAGCCAGAGGCGCCAGCTCCGATGACTATTACTGAGAGAGTACGCCTGGGAGTAAAGATGGGCTGCAGGTGCGCATGTCCGTGCGCTTTTGAGGGACCTGCTTGCTGATCTGTCGAAGACATTATGTTGACAGCTAGTCTAGTCTTAAGGATATTGGTGTATCAGCTATAGAAGGTCGTATCAAGGAGGTCTTGAAAATCATCCCGAGTCATTTGTCCAAAACGGAGAAAACGCTCATTTATAGATCAGATCGATCGGGTTTTGGGATTGTCTAAACCCGGACCAGGCTCGATACACCTATTCTACTCTGGTCTGTGAATTTAACTCTGCGGAATTCATGCAGCCTCTCGTAATCGTCCAGTTTTGTTTTTATGACGTGGTGTTTGCATTAGGCCGACCCCACGCGACTTGGGTCAAAGGTTTGTCAGGCGAGGCAAAAGCGGGCTAATTGCTATATGGTAATTCTGAGCGATATATTCAAGAACTCGAATGGATGTTGCGCTGACTAGTCAAAGCAAATAGATGGATTTCAGTGATGAAAACCTCAGTCTGCAAATCAACGTTTTCTAGATTTCCTTTTCTGTAAATGATGTTGAAACAATATTTCCAAGACGAATATTCTCTAGCATGTCCCAATGAAGGAACTGGAAAGCTCGTTATAGAAAGGGAGCGGATCACCTGGTGCCACATATAGCGGTCACCTGGTGGTGGTCAAAATCAGTGCTACACCGTTTGGGTGTACGGAGAGTTCTACCAAGCCGAATGATTCTTGGAAAAAGGGTAACCACCAGGTATGATGATTACACAGTGGGGTTACCCCTCTAGCCATGCATTACAGACTTGTCTGGTTCATCCCCACCTCTTGGCGGCTTCTTTAAAACTTTCCGTAATTCCGTTCATTTGTAGTCGCAGGGCTCATCCCTAAAGCCCGTAGCTCCGCAATTGAGCCGCGTCGCTGTGGCTCAATTGTGGCTTTGCGATAGGTATTACCTATGAGTCCCACAACGAACGCTTGGGTTCAGCGCGCTATCTTTTCCATCAATTCTATTGGTCGAAAACTCATGTGGCTGGTAAGGTACATGGAGCGCTCGGTCCACCTTGCGCAGCAAGGGGGGCTAGTCAAAGCACTGAAACTAGGCCACCGCCAGGAAAGTTTGCACATTGTATTCGCAAAGCTGCTGGTTGAGATTATTTTGAGCGATCGCGCCCCAGATGATTGCAATAAGAGAACCCTTTTGAAATCCGCTCACTGGCCCAGACAACACAGATTGACTTTGACAGAGGGACGTTATAGGGTACGAACGTACAACGCCGCTTGCAATATAATCAAGAAATACCGTCTTGCCTTTAATCCTTCGCCATAACTAGCATTGTAAGATTGGGCAGAGATGCACCGGAATACGCCTAGCAATGTCGGCTTCCAGAACGGCAGTATTTCATCGCGAGGAACTGGAGGATGTTGAGATGAAGTTTATGAAGAGCCCCCTCCTCTGATGGGCCAAGACACCTCTATTGAACAAAGAAAATGGATGAGAGATACCTGATTGTTTTCTTCCTGATGTGTCGTGGCTGTGTGAAATCACAACAAGTCGTCCAAAGATATCTCAACTGTTTCCAATACTACTAGTCCGAAGTTGCAATATCTGAAGATATTCGGTGAAAGCAACTTGATACCCCAAACGCCTGGCAAAAATATCGATCAAGCTTATGTTGTAATACCACAGCTCAAGGACAACATTTCAAACTCGCAGTGGAATAGCAATTTGCCGATCTAGGCGACGCGGGCTTTCTCTTGAGCTTGTCGGAAATATTAAGCATGGAAATTCGCAGAGGTTGGTTGAGTCCAATCCTTTGCTTCTGAGTCCTGACAAAATCAACGATCACTGCGCCTTTCTGACCGTGCAGGTCCTTGGAGGCGATGTATGCCACAGCAACCCGCTGAAGATTATAATTAGGCAAATTATTCCCGAAATTTGTTCATGAGTTTGAGGCTTACCATGGCGATTTCAAAGCTGGCATGACTGGTCTTTACCAGGGCTCATGTTTAAACTTTTGCCGATTTGGAAGCTATCGAGATTGTCGAAGAAATCGGGTCTGGAACACATTTTCCTGTCTTGTATCACTCGAGCCTCTGACCTTTCCCCAGGTTGATATGTCCGTATCTTTGGCTTAAGATAGCAAGATTGGGAAAACTGACCGGACGTGTTACCTAGAACCTAGCACGACGCCGTCGAACATTCTTTTTGCAACAAGCCCACAAACATTCTGTTTGTCTGCAGTAGTGAACAAAGATAATGTCTCCGCCTGATTTGTCGCTGTCCGGCGTACGCGGTTGTGCGGAAGCGTCACATACATGGCTTCCAGGGCCCTTTATCAACGTTGTACATACCTGCATTACTTGCCTTGAGCCCATTCGATAACGTGATGTACTCTCGAAATTCATCTCAGTTTATCTCTTGACTCTCCTCTTGCCCGCTCAGTCTATGAGATACTTATCCTCTAGATATAATACGTAGCCAGTGAACATATAAAGCTCAAAGCTGGACTTATTTGAAGGCAATTCGATTCAGATCAGAAAACTTGATTGTAGCACCTCGCCACCATGAATCAGGCTGAGGCCTGAGATGTTGAGCTTCGACATGTATAGACACCCAGACATCAAGATAGAATGAAAGAATATGCTTGTCCACGGATTCAAAGACAATACATCAAGGGAGAATAGAAGAGAAACAATATCATAAACACACAATAGAATAGGACAAAAGAACAAATGTTGAAGCTTTAGCTGGGGCAAAGGAGATTCAGGTCTCAGGAGTTCAGGACTCTTGTTTGACCGGCAAAACGCAGTGACCTGCCAATCACTCTGCCCTTTGGAAAAGTGAAAGCAGACTGAAGCAAACTTGACTGGCCCGAGTGTTTCCAGCTCCCTCTACGCTGCCATCAGCTGACAAATCGATGACACGTTCGCCCTTCCTCCTGTATTTACTCTGCTCAGAGATTTTTGATTTCAAACTCGCACCACAACACAACAACACCAAAGGTCCTCAACACGAATCACGAACCAAAAGGTATGTCGACTCTCCCGCGGGGACTTTAATTCAAGTGACATAATTCCATGATTCCTGCTTACTAAAGAACCAACGTCAGAATCAACATCCGAACTTAGCAAAAATGTCCAACCAAGAGTCGCAGCCCGAGCCCTTCCGCGGCGACCCGCCGTCGACCGACGACCTGCTGGAGAACCTCGAGCAGTGCCAAGCCAAGATCGACGAGTGCTACCAAATCTACCTGCACAACGAGAAGAAAAAGTCGGCGGAGCTCGAGAAGAAACTTGCCGAGGCCCTCAAGATGATCAAGAAGCTTGAGGCGTTGAAGATTGTGATGGAGCACAATCACGAGCAAGCCAGTAAGTAGTCATGTTCGTTTATTCGTCCACTTTGGCACATCTTTCCCTAGCAGCAGTTCATCTTAACGGCTATCAACCACACCGCCGTCTGCCCTTGTTGGACCTGAGCTTGTGCCTGAACTGAAGTTTCTCTATTCTTTATTTCTTTATTTCTGCTACTCCGACTCGAGCAATACCGGTGTCTAACCTTACCTCACCAGACAATTCGTCCAAGCAGTAACGCCGCAGAGTACCCCCGCCGAGAGCACGGCCGGGAACATTTGCCCGTAGGAGGGCTAACAAGGAACTAAAGGGTTGAGAAAATCCCATAGGGTATTGCATTAACGGATAGAACCAGCATAATGCTATAAATACCCCAAAAAATAGTTCCTTGCACTCGTCAACTTGCCAGCGTGATAATGCACCTCTATTTAGTATTCCTTCTGACGTAGAAAAAGAACAATGATCCAGAAAATGCAAGCACATCCAAAGTCCAATCAAGCCATGCACATCTACACCCAAACAACACCATGCGCCCAAGCAAGAACCAAAACAAAAACAACATACATCAAGCCTTGTTACCCACACCCATGGGATACCTCCTCATCAAGAAAAACAACGAAACATATGCAACCACGCCCGTAAAACACATGACGCTGATGACGGAAAACCCCATAATGTACTTTGGCTTGTCGTTGCTGGGGAACAGATAGGCACCGTAGATCTGCGCGAGGTTGCCCATGGCGTTGACGAGGGCCAGGCTGATGCCCCGGACCTCGTCGGGCATGCTGACGAAGCTGACGGAGGCGTAGCTCAGGGCGAGGCCGTTGGACGCCCAGAGGCCCGAGGCCATGACGACGAGCATGGCGTAGCGGGCCTTGAAGTCGTAGACGACGCAGACCACGACGGCGCAGAGCATGGCCACGCCCATCCAGCCGCCCAGGATCAGGCCGCGCCACTTTGTGTTGCGGTCCGCGAAGAAGCCCGTGGTGGCGGTGGCCACAAACGCCACGGCGAAGATGGGGATGGTCATGTACTGCGACGTGTTGGCGTCGTAGCCGAGGCCGGTGTTGAGGGTCGGGTAGAAGTAGGAGAGCGTCGAGGAGCCGACGATGGCCTGCGCTGTTAGCTTGGTATATTCTGCGGATCCTGAACATGGACGCGGGGGAGCGACGGTAAAACTCACCATGTATCCCACAACAAACAGCCAGGTCCTCTTCGACGTGACGCTCTGCTTCAGCGCCTTGAGATGGCCCATCCTCGGCGCGTCGTCATTGCGAATCTGCTGGTTATCGTTCTGCAGCCTCAGCATGGCGAGGGCCTTTTCGGCCTCGCTAAACTTCCTAACCGACGTGGTGGCGGGAAAGTCTGGGAGAATCCACAGGGCGATGACGGCAAAGCCGATGGTGGCAGAGCCCTCGACCAGGAACAACCACCTCCAGCCGCGGACCCCGTGGGCACCATCCAGCCCGCTGGTGATGCTGCCGGCCAACAGCCCCCCAAAGGCGCCAGACAGGATGGCGGCGCTGATGTAGACGGCAAACCTCTTGCTCTGCTCCTCCTTCTTGTACCACGACGACAGCAGCAACAGGATCCCCGGGGCGAAGCCTGCTTCGAACACGCCCATCAACACGCGGAAGGCGATGAGGGCCTCGTAGGTGGGCGTAAACGCCATGCCGCAAGTGATGGCGCCCCACACGATCATGATCCCCGGGAGGTAGAGGGACGGGCGGGTGCGGCTGAGGACCATGTTGGAGGGGACCTCGAAGACGACGTAGGTGACAAAGAAGACCACCAGGGCAACGCTGTAGCGGGACGAGTCTAGGTCTAGGTCCTTGTCCATGCCGGCGATGAGGGCGTTGCCGATACTGTGTACGTTAGTGTTTGTTTGCTGCTGGGAAGCAGGATGGGATGAACAGCTTACTTGGTCCGGTCCATATAAGACAAAAGGTACATTATCCAGACGCAGGGCAGGATGTACATGTCGATCTTGTGAACGAGTTTCTTCTCCTCCTCGGTGTCGGGCACATAGCCGCCCGTGTATTGCGGTTCCGCCTCAGAAGATGGTGTGGCTTCATCGTGGCTCATCTTGTCCGGTTTAGCCTCCATGCTGGGAGACGCCTGTTTTCGTTTGTTGAACTGTGCTTATGTGTGTTGGGTCCGTTCAGGGGCAAAAAAAGTAGAGTACAGACTATCATACAAGCAACAAACCAAGCAGTAAAACTGCGTCTAACAGTGCATGATATGCAAACAGGAGCTCGGGATATGGTACAACGTCCAGAAATCCAACAAAAAAGACAAGAGTGGTCGTAGAGACTTCTAATAAAGCCAGGCACAAAACCAAAAGACAACCAAGCTGGCTGCGAGCCTGTTGCCCCTACCAATAGTCCTAGTATCGTGGTACCAACACGAATATTTTACCGGGCTCGTGTGATATCCCCTCACAAAGGACAGGGAACGGGCTTTCTGCTTTGTAGATCACTCGTGGCCGGCACCACAGAGCTGCAAAAAAAAAAATAAGATCGCGAATGGGATGGAGAATTTTTTTCAGGTGCATTGGGCATCCATCTCCACGATTCGTTCGTCTGCCGAGATGGAGAGAAAAATCAAGGACCGCATCTCCACAGGGGCCTGGGGTACTTTGCGGGGAAGAGGAGTCGGAATTCACGAAACGGACGATATTTTTCCACCTTGTAAACCTTGTGTAGGGAATGCGGGGCCGTGGCATCGTGTCGAGGGCTCGTTTCAGGGAACATGGGTTGACGATGGCTCAGCTTGAAAGGCTGGTGTTTTTGTTTTTTTGTTTTGTTCTGGTTGCGACGCGCTAAAACTCGTACAACCCATAAAGCTGCCGGCAGCCGCGATGTCGGAGTTTTTTTTAAATAGGGATGTGGTTTTTGGGGCTCGGCTCGGGTCGGGTCTGACCAGTAGACCTGCTCGCTTTCCTATGCGATGCGACCACACTTCATCTGTCTGTGTCGCCAGAAATCGGCAAGCAATGTATTCTGCCGGCGCCAAGGGACTTTG
The DNA here is from genome assembly GCF_000002495.2 of Pyricularia oryzae 70-15. NCBI lineage: Eukaryota > Fungi > Ascomycota > Sordariomycetes > Magnaporthales > Pyriculariaceae > Pyricularia > Pyricularia oryzae. The sequence continues at coordinate 6,149,865 of NC_017849.1, read as the reverse complement.
GGGGCAAAACACCCCGCACTCCGTCATTACTTTTTTCGTCGCCGTCTCTTTTTTGTTTTTTCCCTCAAAGCATCGTGGCCTCCATGCAGCATCCGAAAATCAGATGAAAGGATAATCTATTCTGGAAAAAAAAGCAAAAAAAAAAAGCTTGTCAGAGGCCGCGCGACAACGCACTAGGGACAAAAAAAGAAACAGCCCACAACCTACACACGCGCAATGCCAGGCCTCCGCATCGTCCTCGGCGGCGACGACGCCGGCTTCGCCTACAAGTCGACCCTCGCCGCCGACCTGGACGCCGACCCGCGCGTGGCCTCCGTCGACGATGTAGGCCCCCTCGCCGACTCGGACAAGACGGCCTACTCGACTTTTGCCATCCGGGCCGCGGAAAAGGTGGCGTCGGGCGAGGCGGACCGCGCGCTCCTCATCTGCGGGACCGGACTGGGCGTCGCAATCGCCGCGAACAAGGTCCCCGGGGTCCGGGCCGTGACGGCGCACGACAGCTTCAGCGTCGAGAGGAGCGTGCTGAGCAACGATGCGCAGGTGCTGTGCATCGGGCAGAGGGTTATCGGCATCGAGTTGGCCAGGAGGTTGGTCAAGGAGTGGTTGGGGTACACGTTTGATCCGGTAAGTTCTGGTGAGGGGGTGTGGTGGGGTTTGTGGTGGTTGTGTGTTTGCTGACATTTCGGGTATAGAACTCTGCATCAGCGGCCAAGGTCAAAATCATCAACGATTACAACGCCGACAAGTCAAAGTAAAGTTGGATAATTGATTAGCGCTCTGTGGCTGCTGCTAGCTTGGATACCTAATGTACTTACCTCCCTTAGTTGCCGTACTAAATACCTAATTTCAACTGCACATGACCATCTCGTTGGGGGCAGGCATGATTAGGCATCGCACCGCTTGTGGACATTCAATTCATAACACTCTATTCTATTCTCTATAAACAGCACCCTACCAAGCACCAACAATACCCGCAATAGGGATATCAATACCTGTCGTGTACGTCGCCTGCTCACTCAACAGGTACACATATGCGCCACCCAGCTCTTGCGGCAGCGCCAACCTCGGCATGCCCCCATAGTACTTCATCTTGGTGTCCCAATCCGGGCTCGTCTCGACATAGTACGTCAGCGCCGTCTTGACAAACCCAGGGCTGATGCTGTTGACGCGGATGCCGTACTGCGACCACTCCATGGCCAACGTGTGGGTATAATTGCGGATGGCGGCCTTGGTGGCACCGTACGGCGCGCTGGGGGCGGCGCGGTTCGGCCTGTACGACGTCATGCTGGCGGTAAAGACGATGCTGCCCTTGCAGCCCAGCTTGATAAACTTTCTAGCCGCCGCCGTCGCGCAGTTCCAGCCGCCGACTACGTTGAGCTTGAACAAAAAGTCAAACTCCTCGGGGGTAAAATCGAGCGCTGCTTTGTGTTTGGTGGCGCCCGCGTTTGCCACCATGCCGTCGAGCCGGCCCCTGGCCTCGATGATGGCGTCCAGGGCCTTGTCGACGGATTCGTACGCCGTCACGTCGCAGTGGTGAAAGGCGAAACGGCCGGGGTACTTTTTGGATAACTCGGCAAAGGCAGGGCCAGGTTCTGAAATGTCGAGGGAGTATATGCAAGCGGCATCATTCGCTAGGCAGACCTCGGCGATGCCTAGGCCGATACCTTGGTTTGCGCCAGAGACTGGGAGTGTTAGTTGTGCTTTGACGTGGTGAGAAGAATGCGCTACTCACTGGCGATGACCTTGTCCTTGAGCGTGATCTTATAGTCATGGTCAGGTCCGGGCAGTGTCGAGATGGTTTTGGGACCCTCTGAGGGATCTCCGTTAGTGGATGTCATTGTAATGTGTGATGCAATTTTGTTAGGACAACGAAATCAGTATGGCCAAAAATAGCCAGAATTACAAAGGGCAGCGAGTGACTGACCAAAAAGCTTAGCAGGTAGGCAACAACAGGTGGGAAGAGACGAGTATTAAGTTAAGCTAAAAGCAAGCAGATGGATATTTTATTACCGGGTTATTTTTAGGCGAAATAAAAAAAAAAAGGAGCAAAAAATCCCGACATGGACACCGAGCTACTCAAGACCGGCACTGGGCACTACCAGGTAGAGATGATACCCCTCCGACTCGCCCGCGACGTGGAAAAAACAAGTTGTCGGCGGAAAAGAGAAAGAAAAAAGACAATCGAAACGGGGTTTGCTGTAAAGTGGAATCGAGTCCTTTAGATCAGCATCTTTGTGCGGGGGTGGAAAGTTGCAGACTCCAATACTGTACATGGGGAAATCGTCAGATATGTCCAGGAACAAGGTTTCGTGGTGCGCGCGTCGGGGGCCAGTGGGTAAAAAAAGGCAGGGGCCTCGGTTACGGTGAGGCGGGAAAGGGGTTCAGGGCCCTGGGGGGTTCAAGACCGCCTTAAAACCTACTGCAGCAAAAGCCCGAAAAGCTTGTACTCCACTGCGGGGATGGGACGACGCTCCGTGTCAACGCAGCCCGGAGATGCGACCAGACATTTTGGACGGTTTCCGAGGCCAAGGTAGATGCGACGGGTTTTGGAAGCTTTGACAGACGATGGAAGCCAGTCTTTCGAGGATGACGCAAGTCGACAGCTAGATTTGAGGTGGAGGGTCCTAGTCTCGGTAGCACTCGTCCAAAGTATGATCAATTAACTGTCTACTTACGACCCATTCGTCAACGACTCAAAAGTATCAATCACATCATACCAAATTGTCTCGCTGATTTGTTCCTACTTGGTGCTGGCTCAACCCCACTCACCAGGACAATGTCGCCTTGGGACCCTACCAAAAACAAAACCTACCAGATCCTCAAGGCCGCAGAGGAGGGTGGCTACGGGGTGCAGGCGCCCATTGCCTACAACCTCGAGCACGTCCTTGCCTTTATCGCCGCCGCCGAGGCAAAGCGCTCGCCGCTTATCGTTCAGGTCTTTCCCTGGGCCGTGACGTTCTCGGGCGGCTTGTTGATCCACGCGGCGGCGCACGCGGCCAAGGCAGCAACGGTTCCTGTGGCCATCCACCTTGACCATGCGCAGGACGAGGCCATGATCCGGCACTGCGCCGACAATCTCCCGTTCGACAGCATCATGGTCGACATGAGCCACTACGAGATGGACGAGAACCTGGCAAAAACCAAGGTTTTGGTCCAGTACTGCCACGACAGGGGGATCGCGACCGAGGCCGAGCCGGGGAGGATCGAGGGCGGGGAGGATGGTATCGCCGACACGGCGGACCTGGAGGGTGCGTTGACGACTGCAGAGCAGGTGGAGGATTTTATCGCTACCGGGATCGATTTCTTGGCACCTGCGTTTGGCAACGTCCACGGGGAGTATGGCAAGAGGGGGCCCGTGTTGGAATTTGACCGGTAAGATCATCATGTGTTGACTTGGTGCTATCGCCACTGTATACTGACAAATTCCAAACAGTCTCAAAGCCATCCGCAGTACGGCAGCAGGTAGGGTGCGGATCGTGCTGCACGGCACCAACGGCTTCTCCGAGGATATAATGAAGAAGTGCATCGCTGGAGGGGTCACCAAGGTCAACGTCAACAAGCTGGTCTTGGACGACTACCTTGCGCATCTCAAGGAAAATGCATCAAAGCTCACATTGACTACGTTGATGGAGGAGGGGGTAAGAGAAGCCAGGAAGTTGATGGAATGGCAGATGGATGTTGTTGGATCGACAGGAAAGGTTGTGTAGATTATAGAAATACAGGCTATACAGCCAAACAAAAAGTAAAGACCATGGTGATCAGCCCATGAATCATATCATGTCTTCATATTATCGTATTATCATGCAACATACCCTTGCCTAAATACTACCATCTGCTACCTCAACGACGGTAGCCCAACCCCTCTCACATTCCCATCCGCTTTAGCCCACTCCTTCCTCAGATCCTCCCTCCAAGTCGCCATGGGCGCCCACCCGAACCTTGCCTCGCATATCTCCATCAGCTCCAGGATCTTATCCCTCCTCCTCTGTTCCTGCACGCACAGCCCCGCCCCGTACAGGCACTGCGCGGAAAAGATCTGGCAGCTCGGCTCCGTCATCTCCATGGCGACGCCGCAGATGATCTCAACCGCGTCCGACAGCACCCTCTGCACCTTGAGGTACCCATCAAAGCCCGGCGGCATCGGCGCGTGCAGCGTCAAGAGGATCTGCGCAAACGCAAACGCCTGCACCGCGACCCCGAACCGCGGCGGGTGGACCCACAGCGGCGCAAACACCGCGTCCCGCCCTCCTCCCCTCGCCGTCGGCAGCGGCCGAAAGTGCTCCCCCCAGTGTCCCCGCAGCGCATCCATCTCCCTGGCCAGCGCCTCCACCTCCGTCCCCCTGCCGCTGCCCGCCGGCTCGGCGCAGCAGTTGACGGCCTGGGCGAGCAGAAACACCGTCCTGCGGGCCAGCTGGTCCTGGTCCAGCTCGGACACGGCCAGCCTCGGCTTCCAGATTGTGAGACAGCGCCTTTGCTCGCGAAACGCGGCCCAAATGTCCTGCCGCAGCCACGACCACCACACCGCCTCGCGGAGACCGCCGCACTCCCCGTCCGTGTTCTGCGACCGCTGTATCCAAAAGACGCCCTTGAGGTGGCGCTGCCAGTTGCCGCGCCCGTCGGCCTCGTCCAGCATCTCGTACGACGATATGGCCAGCACCGTCACCAGCAGCTCCTCCGAGTGCGTGTAGCTCTTGTAGGCCAGCGCCTCTTGTACATAATGCAGAGTCTCGTAGTAGTACTGCACCGACCCGGTCGTCTCGCCATTTGCTGGTGGAGATGATGTAGCCGTTGCTGATGTTGAGAGGTGTTTGGCTGCTAGAGCCAGTATGCTCTTCATTACTCCCGTGTTGCGCAACGCCAACCTGACCGCCCGCGATGAGAAAGGTGCCGTTGGATCCAGCAGGTCCAGCCAGCCCGCCATCGTGTCCGTGAAATGGCGGAACAGGAATGCTTCGCGACCCGAGAGCATAAAGTCCCGATCCAGCTGCCAAGCCCTGCGCTCTGGGTCACCGGGCTCCGTGTAAAATGTGGGCTGTGGCGCGGCAGGAGCGGGCGGCGTCTGCGGGGCCGTGCTGGGAGCTAGGGAAAAGCTGCTGTCGGCATTGGCCGCGTCCGTCGCGACGAGAGATAGCCAGCGCGCCGAGGCCAGATCCGTCGTCCACGGCTCCGAAGATACCGTCTCGGGCGAGTACCCATTTGAAGTGCCCGCGTAGGTGTCACCGAGGCTCATGCCAAGACTCTGCGGCCGGCGTGTGGAGAAAGACCCTGGTCGACCGTCTGCTGGAGGTGGAAGACCGAAGACTGTATGTTTGGATACGGCTCGTTGATGTGTGGGACCCGGGGGCAGATGTGCTCGTAACGCATCCTCGATTGGCGGCAATGTCTCATGGTGATCTGGCAGGTGTAGTGGGGTTGATGTCCTTGTCTCCTTGGTGACGGTTGTGGGTGTTGCACAGGCGCCTGGTGCGTCTGGGGGAAATACGCAATCCCTAGCCGCGGTGGTGCATGGCCCACAGATGGGTAACCTCTCGTCGCACTTTTTGTGTCTCTTTCGGCAGTTCAGGCTGTAGTTAGTCAGCCAGTGTAAGTTGCGTGTATGTTTGTGTTTGTGTTTTGTGTTTGCTAGAACCATCCTGGGTAGCCAGCCAGTGCGCTACTCCTCACCGAAACACTTCTGTCGCTTCTGGCGCCAGCTTGCACGTACCAGCCCGTTCTTGTCCTCAAGCCGCGGCCTCTAGGCTTCCGGATCCTCTTCCTTTGTGTCGCTTCCGACTGTGTGACTTGTTTCCCATCATTTGTGGGTTCCATATCTGCTGACTGGCAAACTTAATCAAAGCAAAAAAAGTGTGGGTGAGGCCCCAACAGGACTACAATTCGGGGTTTGAAAAATCTCCTCGCCGGTAAGCGAGGCGCGCGTGGGAGTAAGCTGAGGCAAGAATGAATTGTCGCGGCTCGAGCATATTGAACTGTGTGAGACGGTGTGCTGTGCAGGGAAGACCAAAGTTGGGATTGGAGCCCCGAGACGCACGCGCCGAAAAAAGCCTTTTGATGCACAACACGTGGGTTTGACACAATTACTCACTCACCTTTTCTGCATCCTTTACCACTTAAACCATGGTAAACCTGGCTACGAAAAGGAAAAAGGTTCGGTGAATTCAATCTCGCATCTCAAACCCCCGGCAGGGTTCCTCGAGACGAGGCCGCCCCCACATGGGTAACGAACAGCCAGGCACGGGTAACCCCGCGGGGACTCCCGATTTGGATAGTCCGTAGCTGCTGATCCCATCTGCCCCTGCTTTGCCGATTGACAATTTCCTCGGATGAGCACAAGAGCGGCTAGTCGAGTTGCTGTTTTGTCGGCCGTCTTTGCCGTTTCGCCGCTTGCCGTTCGTTTACCTTTTCACAACACGTGCAATCCTTTAGTCTTTTCCCAAATCGGTAAAATCTTGGGCTTCACTATCCCTGCTTTCCGAAGGGGGTGCGTCAGCTGTTCTATTGTTATGACTAGTTCTGTTCGATCGCATCTATAAAATGAGATGATGGCTTCTGAAAGGCATTAGACTTTCGTTCTTCTTATTCCTGAAAGCCAAGACATATGCGCCAAAGCGATACCGCCTTTGAAGGGAAAAAGTTCCGTGGTGTGTACTAAGAGCATTGCTTCATGACCAATGGAAACGCTCGTACATTCCTTTCCTCCGGCGCGACAGATTGCGACAGATTGCGACAGATTTACAAGAGTAATCGAGTCTTGAACATGGCGCATTGACTAATCATTTAGAAACACGGTGCACTAAATGGATGTTAAATTACCTTAGTGACCTCAAAACGGCCTGGGCTGCGTCCCTGCAACTTTGACATAAGCGACGTATCTATATCCCAAATCATATCCAAAGACATCTACAGCCCTTCCAGCACCTATATCTTGGCCCCCAAATCAAACCCCGCCAGTCTCCATCTCGCAAATGAAATAAACCCCAGGCACACGACCATCGACATGGCCGCCCAGACGCTCGCACCCATAAAGTTCCCACCCATGGCGCCCTGCAGCGCGCCTCCGATCGGCGGGCCCGTCAGCGCCGCGAACCCGATAATACTAAAAGCCATCCCCAGCCTGGTGCCGACCATATCGAGCCGCGGGGTGATGCTGGCGATGACGGTCGGCATGATGCAGTGGAAGGCGCCGTTGGACATGCCGTAAACCGTCGCGAACGCATAGTATCCGGGCTCGGACCGCACAGCCAGCCACGTGAAGGCCACGATGGCAAAGATGGCAGTCGTGGGGACCGCCGTGTTTATTGCGCCGTACCTGGCCGCCACAAAGGGGACGATGATGCGGGGAAGTAGGCCCGCTGCGTTGACGACGATGACGGTTATCGCGGCGGTCGAGTAGGGGAGGCCGAGAGCTTGTGTTCCATAGGATCCGATCTGTCTCTGGCGTTAGTGTCTGGAAAGACCTCTCCTCAGCGCGGAAAAAGGAGGGAATGGCAGCTCACATAGTAGATAGTATAGTAGGTCCCCCACATGACAAAAAACAACCCAGTCACGATCCCGACGTAGACCGGCTCCCGGAACGCATCAAAGTCAATCAACGGCCCGCTCTTGCGCGGCGGCAACCTCGGCCGCATAAACACCACCGCGATGCCCAGACACACCAGATTCACAAAAGCCACCACCCTGACCGTCCAAGCGAAGCCCACAGCGGGCAGCAGCTGGCGCACAATGAGCGGGTACACCAGCCCGCCGACCGCGTTCCCCGACGTGGCCAGGCCGATGGCCACGGCGCGGCGCTTGACAAAGTACGTCGACAGGAGGCCCATGCTCGGGGTGAAGACGATGCCGCTGCCCACCCCGACCAGCACGCCCTGCGTGAGCATCAGCTGCCAGAAGCGCGTGGAGGCGCTGATCAGAAACAGGCCCAGCAGCTGCACGACCGCGCCCACGACCACCGTGGGGCGGAAGAAGCCCGCGTCCAGCAGGCGGCCCGAGAAGGCCCCGACGAAAAAGGTCAGCCAGACCTGCACGGCGCCGATCCACGACACGACCGAGGGCGACAGCGGCGCCAGCGCCTCGGTGTAGTATGTCTGAAAGGCACCAAAGGCGTTGACCTGGCCCCAGGTCACAAAGATGACGAGCCACGCGCAGGCCACCTGCGACCAGGCCCGGAGGCCGCCGTCTGGCGGCGGTGGGGGTTCCGGGAGCGAGCGGGTGGTCAGGTGCGTCGCCGCCCTGGACAAGACGTTTGATAGGGATTTGTGCAGCTCGCTGGACTTTTTCGGGCCGGTTGTGGCCTTTTCCAGATCGTGTAACGCGGGCGAGGCCGGTGAGATGATGTCCGTTTCTATGGATTGCACCGAGGGACGCCGATCCCCAGCTGTTTGGGAGGTTGGTCCCGTAGTTTCTGGTGGATGATTGTTCATTGTGCCGGTGATGGTCAATTGGTGGTTTCCAGGTCCCTCCCTGTAAACGCAGTCGTGATGCCTTGCCCCCTGGCAGGATCATTCAAAATCTGGCGGTGACTGGTATCTGGTGACTTTTTTCAATTAGCTCCGTAAATGGACAAGCGCCTAGCCTAGTGTATAGTGCGTTGCAGAGTTCAAACCTAACGATCCAGCACTAGACTTGCAAGTAAAGTTGCGGCCAGAAAAGATCCAAATTGAGTCACAGAAACCAATTCGCCTCGGTGACTCGGCAATCCCTGATCTAGTCCGGATTTCTTGTCAAAATCTCCCCTGTGTGTTCGCAGCCACCTCCCCGCTCCGGCTCTCGGCGACAAGATCGGGCGGGGAGATCATGCCTAATCAATGTCAATTGATCCACTACTGACCTCCGTTGGAGAAAAGATTAACGCTATCGGGAATACGAGCTTGGTGCCGGGAATACGTCAGGGTGGCATATCTAATCTCGATTACAAGCCTGTATAGGCACTGCAAGACTAATGATTGGCCAATATTTTGGTCTAGGACAGGATAAGTTTTTGTGGATGAGGTTTTTTCCATGTGCTTGCATACCTTGCACGATGGCATGGGACGAAAATACAGTGAGGTGTTTCTACAGTAACTATTTGAACAAACATTGATTGTTGGCGACCATATCGCCTGCTCATCCTTTGCCAATCACCGAATCAAGGGATGTCTTGCCAATACTTGATTAGGCCAAGCCAAGGTGAAAAAATTACAATCAGGTAATATCCTGAGACTGGGGTAGTCCAAACAGAGCTAAGTGATGCTGAATGAAAAATGGCCATGGAGAAACGAAGTGAACAAATACCATGATTGCATCTGCATAGATGCCTTGGGCGTACGTAAGAATGGAGTGGAGAGTCAAATGAAGCCGTATGGATGATTTGTAGAAAGGGTTCTCAAAAAAACAACAAATGGCTTGATAATGAGCAGGAATTTGGTGAAACAAACCCATGGAAGGACTGTAAGAAGGGCAAGAGAAAAAAAAAAAACAATCATAAACATGGGATAAAGAATCGAACGAATCATGGTCCAACATCAAAAAGGTTTAACGAGACAAAATGAAGATCCTCATCAAGACAGCAAGCGTGAGACCGGTCCGTCTGCTCTCAGTTGTTGGTATCCTCCACCATGATGGAGGGGCTCGAAGTCCGGGGTCTCTTTCTTCCAGAGGATCCTGCGGCTCGTGAATTTGGTGGCGTAAATTCCGACTGTCGAGCTAACGTGCGCGTTCGAAACGCACGACCGAGTTGCTGAACCTCGGACGTAACCTTGGTAGTCTGGCTATTGATCAATGACTTGATTTCGTTGCCCACCCTGCTTCCGTGGTGCCTCATGCCTGTGTGATGTGACTCGAGCCTTTTGAGCACGCGATCCTCGTGATGCGAGAGCGCACCTTGAAGTCTATGGATAAACTCGGAAATGTCGTGGCTGCTCGGACTGGTCACTGAGGCATCAGTCGCTGCGACCTGGATAGTAGCTAGGCCAGCGCGCTCCAAATCCCTGATGATTTGACTCGTTAGTTGCTCAATGTCATCGCTGAATCTGCCATGCAATCCCTTGTAGCGTGAGATGTCACTCTCGGCCACAGCAATGGCCTTGACTATGATGTCCTTTGCAGCATTTGACGGCTGGACTTGACGGACAGGAGCGGCTGTAGAGTTGTTGGGCTGCATTGAGTCGGGAGCGTGATCGCTCGCGCGCACATCTAGGTGCTCCAGGTCATCCGAGTGAGGTGTCTGAGGGGCAGACACAGAAGGCCTAGGGATACGAGAGCTACCCTGCTCGGAGGGTTGGGCAGTTCTGACCCTGTTTCTTGGCGTTTTCGACTGGCTCATTGAAGAACTCGTATCGATAGGGGTTGCCTTGGACCCGGCACGAGGCTTTGATGTAGCAGTCCTGGGGAGTTGCGATTTTGGAGTCTGGTTCGTTCTTGTTTGCAGAGGGGCTTGGGACGATGAACGACTCTGTGACGGATTTTGGGGTGTGCACCGTGGTCTATGCTGGGAAGATGACCGCATTGTTTCAAGTGAGTGAGTTCTTGAGCCAGCTCGAGATCCTGTTGATTTTTCCATGCCTTGTTAGTGGGGAAGTGTTTCCGAAGAAATCTTGTTTCTTTGACCAACTCACCTGCGAGAGCTCCCACACCGGCTCTCTTGGGTTGATTCTCATGCTTTCGCAGACGATCATCAATCGAGTGTCGAGGAGACGTGAACAGAGGTGCATTGTGTTACGATCAAGGTATCGGGGTAACCTGTTCTTAGGGTAAAGTACAGTGGGTTGAAGCAACTGAGCGTCTGACTGGGTAACTGGGGTTCTCAATGACTGGGGGTGAAGTTATGATTGTTCTCAAGTAAGTATTGAGGTTAACTAGAGTTTGATTGCTGCTAAGCAATCCTAGAATCGAATCTATCTACATGGTAATGAGCGTGCCTTATATAGACTATGTCCCTCGACGTGATATGCTTGATATGTTCCATAGCCGACATATCACTTGTTCTGCTATGATTGATATGCGACATATCAATCATATCCCTCTCTTGGCAATCACGTGATGTCACGTGTCTTTTCCCCTTATGTAATCCTTTCCCGCCGGTCGGTGATTCTCTTTTTGGCGAATGTCGTCAGGAGGGGTGTGACCCCACCTGGCCTCCTTGGTGCTGGCCCAACTTGTTTGGTCGTAACACATTGTTTACGTTCTCACGCGATGTAGGCAGCGCAGGCCTCGAAGGCTTGTTGATCGGAACCTCTGTGGTTCGCATATCAAAGTCCGACGACTTTTGACTGGGGGGGCGCATCTTAGATGCGGCACGAGTGATGATGCCAGTTGGAATATTCAGTGATCAATGTGATTCTTCTGCCACAAGCGGCAAGGTGAATGAAAAGAGTTGCAGACAGAATAAACACAAGCTGGAGGAGAAGATTGCTAACATCAAGATGTGTTTGATCGCAGCAGTCGCCGATGATAATACGATAGTTCAAGTATGACAGGGAGAGAGTACCAGGATCTTGTGGTTTCTAGCGGTTGATAAAAGTGATTCGAAAATGAAGTATGATGAGAAGGCAGATCAAGATCTGTTCTGTTGTAGCAGTTGAGGTTGATCCGAACTGTGAGGGGTATGGATGAATGTGACAATATTAAAACTAGAAGGACTGTGATAAAGACAGCGGTGAATCGAAATTAACCTTATGGTGCGCAGATGTCTTAGGGTCTCGACTGCTTGATTCTTGGGAAGGCGCTATCCGTGCCAGACTGTTAACCGATTAGGAAGGCACTCAAGAGGCAGGATCGACCCAGGGCTCGATCTGAAATGAACCCAGATCACATGATACAATCGAGGTGACGACATGATTGGGATCAGAGCTATGTGTCTCTGCGGTGTATATATGATCCGGGCCCGGTAAAGATCACTCGCTCGATCTGCTTGGCCATGTGTTCAAGTTTCGAGCTCACTTAACTTCGTACGTTTGGTTCAAAGTCCTTGGTCATAGCTAAGGCAGTACAAGCTCTGGCTTCGGCCACAGGAATATAGGTATCCTTTCCACTGAGTACAAGATGAGTCGATTGGGTGACCGGGTTAGACCGTACCAAATAGATAAAATAAATTAAAAACTGTAAACTCCAACACCTAGTAACTTGACCCTGATATCTAACTATTTTTCCTGCAAATCATGCACTTTTCACCATTAGGCAGCCCGAGCTCATCCGAGTATAGACTGATAATCACCGCTCAAGGAAGGCTCACTTTCGCTGCGGCAACAAACCATCCGAATGCTTCCGAGAACCTGTGCCTGGCCATGTAAAGGAACCACCATTCTTGACCGCATTAATCCATCCACCCTCTTTGGAGCCGCCATTGCGGCCAGATCCAGGGTTTGACGAGAGACTTGTTTGCGGGGTCAAGTAATCGGAAGACGATGGCCTTCCGAGCTCGGCGTCATGGGACCCGCGGGGGCTGGAGTGGCCCTGCAGCCTGTTCAGTTCGCTCTTTGCTTGCTCGTTGAGACGCATCAACTCATCACAATGCTGCTCGTAGGCAGCGACCAACTTGCCCTTATACGGGAGAAGTGGCGGCCCAGAAGAGTAGCGTCCGGCTTGAGCTGTGGAGTCTCTTATATCTCTAACCTTTCTCTGTAACTCTGTAGCCACGTGATTTCCGGGATCTAGGTTCTTTATACAGCCGATGTTTTGCTCGACATTTAACATTGAGATCCTGTGAGCTTCTTTGACATTGTCGACCTGGAGGTAATAGGGCGTCGTAAGCAACAGAATACAAAGTTTTCTCCGGTCGAGAATGTCCCCTTTGGTGGTAAACTTACCTGAGTTTTGCCCAAGTTGTGAATCATGTTGGTGCAAGTCACCCCGAGTGCTACCAGGCTAATACAAATAGAGGGCGTAAGCTCAACGGGTCCCACCCACATGGGCTCGGGCATTGGCTCCGGCGTGGGAGCAGGGACGACGGTGTGTAGCAACGAGGCCATCAGGGCGAATGAAATGGGACGCATATTGAAGGCTTGTTTAGTGAATCGGCGAAGGCCCAGAAAGTGGTGATGTAGAAGTGGAATATGGTGGCGAAACGAATGTAAGAGTTAGTCAACGAATTATTATGTAGACTAGATTTTCAAACGAGTGTAACAGTCTGAATTGCCCGAACAATGAAGAAAGTAATGTGTTTAATTGGCGTATTTGGACGGAATATAGCAAAGTATTTGTATGCAGAATGTGTCTTTGCAACGGCCTGTCCGATCAAGGATAACCATGACAAATCGTGGTAGATCGCCCTGGCTGCCAGTAAAGTTTCTAAATACGTATTTTGTAAAGGCCTACAAATGACTACGCTGGTCCTCAATATGAGAATTTCTCTAGGTTATAACTGTTAATATGAAAAAAAAGGATTCTCTTCCATCTAGATCCATGCAATTTCTAGCTAGTTGTTTGTAGCACAAATCAAAGCTGACGCAAAGGGGAATGATGTTTGGTAATCGCCAGTAAATTTTCGCAATACACGCTGGAATGGAGAGCTTCCAGATCCCTATTGGTGGCTACAAGCCACTGGCCTGATATTTTGCTTGCTTAGACGGCAAGAACCGAATCTTTTGTCCGCGTAAATCCATGTGTTGTTTCAATGGTTCGTGTGCGGGGATTGACCATGAGGGGGCGCCCAACATAGATACTTGGGGGCTGTATGATATGGGCCCCCTCAAAGAGGGGGTTACAAAACCATGATTTTGTAAAAAACCGTGGGCCAGTTAGTGCACAATATGGAATGGCGCACCAGCCCACTAACAAAAAAAAAATTATTGCGGTAGTTACTGGAAAAAAAAAATGCTCCGCTTTTGTTAGTGGGCTGGCGCGCCATTCCATATTGTGCACTAACTGGCCCACGGTTTTTTACAAAATCATGGTTTTGTAACCCCCTCTTTGAGGGGGCCAATATCATACAGCCCCCAAGTAGGTAGATACCTCGATAAGATCAACAAAACTATCGGTCATGCCGACCGACAGCGGCTCTAATTCTGTCAAATTGCAGCTGCATGCATTGCACCCTGTCCAAATCTTATGGATCTCTGCTTTGATCTTTGCTGACTTGTTCACCCACTGACTGATTCAGTTACTACCAAGGAACTATTAATAGGGCTTGAATTGCACTGCAATAGAGTTTGGCTGGGCATATGTCAACGGCAAGGGGTGAATATTTCCCTGCAATTTTTTTAATTCACTTTTTGCGATGCTATACAAGGTAATCAGGGTCCTGCTCCCTAATTTCTATTAGAGTTGACAAGATAATGGCTCTCTTATGCCCTTGGTTCATAACCGAGAAAAATAACCCTTCAGTGAAGGTGTTCCTTGCAACTGGGTTATATTCAGCACCAAAATAGCCCAGCTACAACCTATGCGCCCATGGTTAGCGGTAGGCTTAACAGAGCTGTGCACACTTGAAAATATCATTACAAAAAAAGTGAAAGCCAGAAATGTAATCGGTTGGTAAAACGGACAAGCATACAATAGCAAATCTTGATGTTATTCAGGGTTAGGGTCTTGCCAGTAAGAGAAGAGTTCTAGAACTGTATTCTTGAACAGGAAAATGAACGACGCCATTGAATGGTTTGCATTGAATAACCGACCTTTAGATTGATGCTTAGAACCCTTCTACTAATTCCAATCAATCCCACAAAGTACAGGCCTGCATCAGCGCCGAACTGCTAGTAATTTTCCAGAGACTGTAAGTCATTGGTCCGATATCATCACGTGATGGAACCGTTACTGAGCGACGCTTAGCGACTGTCGCGATGATGTAATCTTGGGATTCCAGCCCGCTCACTACAACAATACCAATACAAGCAACCCCTCACGAGACGCCAGACATCGCGCTAACCCAATGACGGCGGCACAGCCCAGACCACACGAGGTCTTACCTCTGGAAAAGGCCGTGTCCGGCTCTCATCTTCCAATGGTTCATTGAAGCCTGCTGGAATCAACCAGGAAAAAATGTGAGCGACGAGCTTCAAGTCATGACCCCTCCAGACCCCAAGCAGCAAGGCTAATCTCATCGTCTAGGATCGACCCTCATCTTCGCATCCGCCGAGCCATCCGCGCCGACGACGCCCTCCTGGTCCGCCGTATCCTCCGATCTCACCCGAACCTCCTGCACAACCCCGACCTGACCGGATCCCGCGAAGAAGCCGGCAACTCGAATTTGCACCTGGCTGCCAAGCTAGGCCACGTCGAGATTGTGCGCCTGCTGCTATCGCTCGGTCACGAGTCGCCCACCGTCGGACCGGCCCTCAACGAACAACACCAGACCGCGTTGATGCTGGCCGCGGCGGCCGGTCACACAGAGGTCGTGCATGCGATCGCCGAGGCTGATCCGTCCGTCATCCACCGACGCGACAGTCGCGGGCGAGACGCCGTAATGGAGGCCGCCCTGGGTGGTCACGATACCTGTCTGCAGATCCTGCTGACGTATGTTCCCGGTGGTGCGTACGAGGCGGTGCGTCAGGCTGATCTCGAGGGCAACACTGCGCTGCATTACGCCAGCAGTAAAGGGAACATGTTGGTGCTTCGGACGCTGCTTGCGGCGGGGGCTGATGCCGACAGGAGAAACGTCTGGTTGTGGACGGCTGTCGAGTACAGCCAGAGCGTGCAGTCCGAGGTGTATCTGAAGAATCTCATTGCCGACATGGAGAAGAGGCGCGCTTCCAAACGGGAGGCTGTGAGAGACGAGAGGGTGGGCACCAGCGGGTGAGGCATAGCGGCGCGCTGATGCAACACTTTTGCTTGTGATGCAAATCGCAGACGAGCGTTTCGCAACAGCAACATCAAGATCGACCCCGAACGATCACACGTAAAAAGTACTCTGGTTGTTCAGCCTTTAGATTCACAGCCTCAAGACCATGGCCGAGGCTTGGATCCGAGTTAGACAATCAACATCCGGCCACTTCCACCTCAAACATTGAGTTGAACTAGCAGATGCGATGTCGCTCAAACAGTTGGTCTCGAACCGGTTTACTCAATAGCTCACTCGATCCTCAAACGCCAGTCGAAGATTCGGAGCAACGAGGCCTACGGGATTATTGCATCTATAAGCAAGTCGCGCCGGCTGTCGGGTCCATATGCCATCCACGTCAAATCTCTGCCTGGATGTGCACGAGGTCATTTAGAGCAACTTAGGACAATAACAGGGTGACTCATCAACTACCCTGAGGTGCAAGTAAAAATTGGACTGTCACTGGACCATGGACACCAGATCAGAGATCACAGACCATTGAATATTGAGTTGGGCGGGATTCAGGGGCTGCAATTCCAATCATCCCACTACAACAAACGACGGGTGGATTGGTCAATTCCATAGAGTGACTAGAGAATTTGATCCCAAATTGGAAGGGAAAATTGCTCCATCCTCGCTGCTGTCCAGCTCTTAGTCATTGTCTTCTTCATGTTGTCTAGTCTAGTCACTTCCTGTCCGCAGGGCATATTAACTACGAATTCCTCCCAAAGTCTGCTGCACATTTTCTCTCATCCACCACAGCCACCAATACTTTGTCAATCCCACACATTGCTTCAATCTACCCGAGTCTCAAGAAACAACTGCGAGGCACTGCCGTGTCTCGTGTCAACAAACTGGATCGCCAACCTCGCGGCCAACGGCCTACCGCTCAGTCGCCATCATCGCCTCCTTTCACGCCAGACCTCAGGTTTCCTTACCCAGCAGTCAAGTGCATCATCGGCCAGTACTTTCTGTCCATCGCTACTCCTCGCCGCTACTGGGCCTGGCTTATTGTCTGTGGGTTTTTCGACGCCGACAACAACGAGATTTGGCACAAGGAGATTTTTATCTCGCAAGACTGTGAGCGAGGCTATAGCCATTCTACAAGACAGTACGACAACGGACCACTACCTCCTCGGTGGGCTGCTTTGGGTAGGTTACTGTCGCACATTTTGTTACTAATTGCCTTGGCTACACATCCTGCCGTGACTGTCTATGGTCAAGTCACTGTACCCGAGTGACACCGTTGACCTGTTGACAACACTGACTTGAGAAGTCAAGTGACTCGGCCCTTGTTCATTCAACATTTAAGGGCATTCGCTCGATTCGTCCTTACTCCAACTAACCTGAATACAGGCCAACTTCCTCACCCCAGTGACGACCTCTCAAACATCCGCATCCGCGGCTACAAAGTCGGTCAGCGAACCTACGACATTGTCAACAGCCAAGTTGTAGACGTTACTCGTCCAGACCGCCCTGTTGTCGTTCGTCCTACCTCGGCTACCACAGCTGTCCCTGTCCAGACTCACCGTGCACAACCTGCACCCGCAAGACGCACAAATCATCGAGCCCCTGAGCCAACCTACATTTCTGCTCAACAAGCCTTCAACTCATCCTTTCACGGACGTCACCCAGGAGTCGTAAGCCAGAGACAAGGCCGCTGGAGTACCGTCTTCAACCCTTACACCGCACAGTGGGTTCCTGTCTGGATTCCTGCCAACTAGAACCAGCCTCAGGTAAGCCAAAGTACTCTCTTATTCCCAGCTATTTTTAACACTTCGCCTACCATACCCAGATCTTGACCTGATACCATGTCGGACCACTCGGCTAGAAGTCATACTTCACGCTCGCAGTCTCGAGCAGCCAGCCACCCGCCCACACCATCGCAGCAGGCAGCCTCGCCAGCTCAGCCAGCACCAACACCCAGTGTTGCTACACCCGCTGCCACCCGCTCCGCGACAGCATCAGCCAACACTCCTTTACCTCCCGTCAACGGCCCGCCTCCCCCGCCGGTCCTGCCTCAATTCCACCAGGCGACCATGGCCTACTCTGGCACTGGCTTCAATGCGCGCTGGGGTCCGGACGGTGGTGGTCCGCCGAACTACATGTACGGCTCAGGACGCGGAATGTACGGCCACCCAGGCCCCTACGCCAACATGCCAATGCAATTCCAGCAGCCTGCTGGTTTCGGCTACTGTGCCCCAAACACACCCGTCATGATGCCCTACGGCATGGCCCAGCAAGCCTTCAATCCCTATGGCGGGCAAGGCTATCCAAGACCGGTCATGACACCAGGCGGACGACCTCCATACCCCTATCCCATCCTGGACGGGAGCGCGCCCTCGGCCAACATGACCAACAGCACAGGAGGAGTAGGCTGCGAGCCAGGATACAGCTACTTTTTCCCACCCGAGCACACCAAGATACACTTTCTACGAACGGGCCCAGATGCGCCGTGGCAGTTGCCTCCCGGGACGCACATCGAATTCACTGCGGCGCACGTCCCCACGAATATCACCATCGCCCAACTGATGAAGGGCTTTGGGGCTTCCAACTCCAACCCCCGACTCAACAACATCTGGGAGGTGCTGCCGGCGGGCAACGGCAAGTGGTACAAGGGCATGCAGTTCAACGGGGACGACAGCGACAGCTGCAAGAAGACGCTCAAGGAGGTCGGGTGGGACAAGACGAGGAGCGGGCTGCCGGGGGAGAGTCCGGTTGTTTATCTGTACGTCACCAAGGATTGAGTGTGAGTTTTGGTGGCTAGCGAGCTTTTTGTTTTGTCGTTTCAAGAGTTGCCTGAATGGGTTGTGCTTGCTTTTGCATTCGCTTTGGCTTACTTTTTAAGGCTACTGGCATGTAGTGGGCACTGTTTTTGTTTGGCATCTGAAATTTGTTGGGCAGCGAGCGTATGGGGTTCTTGGCAAAAGCACAGATGACGATAAATTGCGCAGGAGACTGTTTCTACACTAGTCTCACAAATCCAGCTGAATTGCCTACCATTCGCGCTATACATCCCGAGCAGCCGCCCGATTGCTACTTTCCGGCACGTCCGCAGCCTCGTCGAGCTTCGCCGGCTCGGCGTTGGGGTCTGCCGGCTCAAACGGTGCAATGGTCTTCCTCCGGGCCTCCTCCTCGGTAAAGGTGCCATACATGTCGACAGGGTCGGCACAACCCAGATTCTTGGGTGGGAATATTCGCACGACGACGTAGTATATCAGGGAAGCGGAGAAGAAACCTGTCCACGTCGGTGAGAATTTTGGCTTGCAAACAAAGTAAACTTCTGGGGCCTGACTTACCAAAAAAGTAGTTCCCCGTGTTATACTTGACCAAGCCATCAGGGACGCTGATGTTTGGGTTCAATCGACCTACCATGCCAGGCACAGCTGGAACAAAGCAGAGAATCCAGACCAGTATGGCTCGCAGGTTGAAGCCGTGGGTGAAGAAATAGCTACCGTCTTTGTCGAGGGTGTACAGCTGAGAGAGTTCGATCTTTTGTTTGCGCAAGAGAAAGTAATCGGTCTATACAGAATGGTCAGCCTGACGATCAAAGCCTCATAAAGAGCACAGCCGACTTACCACCATGATCCCGGTCAAAGGGGCCAGAAAGACCGAGAAAGACGCCATGGTCGCGACAAACACGGAAGAAGTGTTGTAAAACAACCACGGTTGTACGACCCACGAAAGCGCGGCGCAAATCATGCAACCCCTGCGGATGTTGATGTAGCGAGGGAAGAGGCCGGCGAGGTCCATCCCGGCGGCATATCCATTGCCCATGATGTTCTCGGCCAATTGGCTACACACCAGTCCGAGCGAGCAGAAAAAGGCAGCCGCACGCCTGCCCGCAGTATAGTCGTCCACCATCCACTGTATAACAATGTACAGGGGGTTCCAAAACGGCGGCTGGCCGTCCCAGACCACCAGGCTGGCGCTAGCCGTCAGAATCCCCATCAACGGGACCATGGTGCCCGGAACAAAAGTCGCAAAGGCCAGCCCCGGAACCTGATCGCCCTGTCGCTTGGCGAAGCGGGTAAAGTCTGCCTGGTTCAGGATGCCGGCGCTGATGGCTCCGATGCCGCTGGTTATGGCGTAGAACCAGGTCCAGGCTCGGTCAGGGGAGGGCGGACCGGGAGCGCGGATCAACGGGCCCACGCCGCCGGCGGTGTGGCAGGTCCACGCGGTGATGGACAGCATGACGCAAAAGGTGACGCAGTTTGCAATGGCAACGGGCCGGATCGCGACTTCTGGGCGGAACCACATGAGCGGGACGCTGATGAGCTGAAAGACTGCGAAGCCGACAAAGTCGCGAGTGGCGACGTGAGCATCCTCGGGAAAGGTGTTTGGCATCTCGAGAAAGGCCCTGCTCCATGAGCTTATCATGGCGGTCACACACAAGCCGCCGAGCCAGGCCTGGCTGGCGTACCAGACGACGGAAAGGGTGACCCGGATGGCGATGCCAATGTAGCTACCGAGCTGGCCAAAAATGATCCTCTGGACGACAGTGAATCCCACATGCCACTCACCACCGACCCAGCCGGTGGCGGAGGCGACGGTGACGACAAATACCTGCGAGACGAAAAGCGCCACGACGGCCTCCCACACTGCGAGACCCAGCCCAAGGATAGCGGCGCTGGCCGCCCAGGCTGTGATGGTAAACTGGGCAATGGCAAAAAAGGCAAGGTACTGGGGCCGACCCCAGATCCGGCGGGAGGGGGGCATCGGAGCTATGTCCGGGTTGATGAGGTGGGTGGTGCGGAAGCCATGGTTGACCTCGGAGTCGTCCGAGACGGCAAGGCGGCGCTTGAGGCTGGTGAACATGCTGGGCGGCCCTGGATGAAAGCTGGCTATTGTGCTGCCGGACGACGAGGCCGAGAATGAGGGCTGAAGAGGGCCGAGGAGGGGCTGCCGCTCAGCGGCCGACGACGAAGAGTCCTCCATGGTTGGATGAGCGGTTCTGAATGCCCAGAGATTGGATGTGCCGAGTGCGGGGAAACAGAAGCAGATAGCATGCCGCGAGATAGGAGCCGTTCTAAAGCTTGGCTGGCTTTAGGGATAGGGCTGGGACTTGGCGGCCAAGACTGATGAGTTCGATATACAAGAAGCAGCCTTATAGGGACAACAGTCTGCAAACAAGCTCTCGACTATGCCCAAATCCTATCTTTCCATTCGGTACATTAAAATCTCGTCGGTCTGAGATCCACCGACGAAAACGCCGTGTGGCAGCCTGTGGGGAGGCACACACCAAGGCACGTGATGAGATGGATAAGATAAGATAATCGCCATGTCAATGCCATCTCAACTTGGACAGGCACGAACGGACTCCGAATGGATGAGGGGCGTGATGGGGTCGTTCCTGGCGTCAACGAAAGCGGGGCGGAAAAAAAAAAAGTCAATCCAAGAAATAGTCAGAGGCTCAAGAGTTTAATAAATTCATCATTAAACGTTGCTTATCGACTACCAGAAGTAAATCATCCAGCCACATAGGGCGATTCTAAAACTCATTCTACACTAGATTAGAACTAGGGTTTCTTTTCGGATGCCGCTCTCCAATGCGAGTTCTTTAGCATCAGATCTCAACTCAATTGCGTTCCTGAGCCCCGAGACTAGCAAGTTTATGCCAGCCTTGGCGCGCACAGATTCAAACTATCTAGTCTAGAACTACTCTAGGGGGCCTAAATCCAACTGACAAAAGTCCGTCGCGACTACTTCGTCCAACCTAAAGCTTAGTATGTTTGCACACCATTGTACATGTACCGACCTTGTGGTTCAATCCACCCAGCAACCAGAAATTATCAACCAAAGATAGGACGAACGCCGGACAACGGGTACTGTTGCCGGCGCCGGATGATCGGCAGCTTCCCAACCTCTCCCTATGTTCACAATACGAGGCCACTTTAGACCCAGAGAGAACCTTGCGAGCCTTGATCTCCGATACCCCTCATTTGTACCATGGTGGCACCAGTAGGCACCCATGCTATATTATCCACAAAAGCAAGGTACTTTCGCTGGTCCGATCCGCAACAAATAATAACGCTCATCCATCCAATATCAATCGGCCCACGCAACCCTGAAAAGGAAGGTCGATATTGTTCCATGACGAAGCACCATCGGAACGAACCAACAGCTATCAGCATTCTTACGTCTTTCCTGAACTCGCTTGCGCCACATGCTGACAACCCCGCCCGGGTCAATTGCGGAATGAATAAATTCCCATTCTGGTATAGGTGCCAACCAGGGGAATCTCTGCACCGATGACGATGCGAGCAAAAGGTTGGACGATATAAGCTTGCAGCCTGCCCAGCTTTGCCCAGTCGCAACCTACAGCTTCTCACGCCTTGGCTGCCTTGAGTATTGCTTGTTCCGACGATCCTTGTCGAACTATCAATCATGCATGTTACCAGGAGCTTGTTGGCGGCGGTCGCCCTGCCCGTCGCCTGGGCCATAACCCCAGAGGCTATGCTGTCAGCAAACCGGTATTCTGATGCCGTGCCCAATCCGTCAGGAGTGAGTTGAAACTGGTCAATTGATGTGATATCCGCGTGTCCGGTTAGTGACTAATCATTGCATTGCAGGAATTTGCTCTCTTCACAGCCAACAAGTACTCTTTCGAGTCGGGTTCTCGACAGAACTGGTGGAACATCTTGGACC
This sequence comes from Pyricularia oryzae 70-15, assembly GCF_000002495.2. Taxonomy (NCBI): domain Eukaryota; kingdom Fungi; phylum Ascomycota; class Sordariomycetes; order Magnaporthales; family Pyriculariaceae; genus Pyricularia; species Pyricularia oryzae. The sequence continues at coordinate 6,127,490 of NC_017849.1, read as the reverse complement.
TCAAGACCGGCGACATCTCTGTTTGGTTCAACGGATCCGACATTTCCGAGGTTGTGTTTGCCGGTCCGACTCCGACCAGCATCATCTACCTCAACGGCACCAATGCTGAAGAGGATGGAGGTGTCAGCTTGTACGCCGCGGATCTCCACTCGCCGACAAACGCCACCCTAGTGGCCTCCCTTCCGGCCCCCTACTCCGGACTCAAAGCGGCGCGCACATCTTCTGGCGACATCAACTTCCTGCTCACCGCCAAGGCGTACCCTAACGGAACTGTGTACAACGAGCAGCTTGCCACCAAGGCGAGGAGCTCAGCCAACATTTACACGTCGCTGTATCCTCGTCACTGGGTAAATACTATCCTTGCGAAATATACATGCATGTGACTTGCTAACATTACTGCCATCATCCAGGACTACTGGCTGACCCCCCAGAAAAATGCCGTTTTCGGAGGTGTCCTCAAGTCTGGTAGCAGCGGCTACTCCCTCTCTGGCAACCTCACCAACTACGTCACTGGAATATGCGACGTTATTTGCGCCGAGAGCCCGTACGACCTCAACGGTGCTAGCGACTACGAGCTTTCCCCCGACGGCAGCAAGGTTGCTTTCATGACCAAGGATATTGGACTTCCCCTCGCCAACACGACGAGCACCCAGATCTACCTTGTCCCCTTCACCGGTACCGCCAAGGATGCTGTCCCCATCAACCCCCGTAGCAGCAGCGCCAAGTACCCCGAGGCCCAGGGCGCTTCGGCGAGCCCCTTTTTCTCTCCCGACAGCAGCAAGATTGCATACGTGCAGATGAATGGCATCAACTACGAGTCCGACCGCTCCATCCTGTACGTCGCCGACGCCAACGGTGACAAGGAGAAGGGCTTCAACATCACCAGGCTGGCTGGTGACTGGGACCGCGCACCAGGCTCGGCCAAGTGGTCGCACGACGGCGAGACCATATATGCCGACGCCGCGGACCTGGGTCATTCGAGGGTGTTTGCAGTACCCCTGACAGCTGGCGATTCGTATGTGCCCAAGAACATCACCGACCAGGGTTCCGTTGCTGGATTCTACCCACTTCCGGATGGCTCTGTGCTCGTCTCCGACTCCAAGATATGGTCGAGCCGGGACATTCACACAGTGTCGGGCGAGGGCAAGGGGTCTACCAAGGTTTACTTCCAGGCCAACCTCGCCGATTCGGAGCTTGCTGGCCTCAGCTCGGCCGACGTGTCCGAGTTTTACTACAGCAGCAACACCACCGAGAACAAGCAGCAGGCTTGGGTGATTCGTCCGGCCGGATTTGACAGCACAAAGAAGTATCCCTTGGCTTTCATCACCCACGGAGGACCGCAAGGAGCGCACAGCAACACGTGGAGCACCCGCTGGAACTTTAAGGTGTGGGCCGACCAGGGCTACGTTGTCGTTGCGCCCAACCCGACCGCATCGACTGGTTTCGGACAGAACTTGACCGATGCCGTGTCGGGACGGTGGAGAACTGTGTACTGGGATATTGTGAGTACTATTCCTTGTTTATATGCCTGTGTTGATGATGATCTAACACTCTTCTAGGTGCACGCTTGGGAGTATGTGAGGGATAACCTTGACTATGTCGACACCGAGAATGGAATCGAGGCCGGAGCGAGCTTTGGTGGTTACATGACCAACTACGTAAGTTTTTGTCTTTTCTGGCTACCTTAACGTCAACCTTGTCTCCTGCAAATACTCACACCTTATCCCACTACAGATCCAAGGTCAGCCGTTGGGCCGCGAGTTCAAGGCACTCGTAACCCACGATGGTGTTACCTCGACTCTCAACCAGTACGCTACAGATGAGCTTTGGTTCATGAACCACGACTTCAACGGCCCTTTCAACCAGTCATCCAACGAACCTGGCTCGCCGTACTACGACTGGAACCCGCTTCGCTACATTGACAACTGGGCCACGCCGCACTTTGTCATCCACAACGACCTCGACTACCGTCTTCCCGTGTCCGAGGGCGTCATGCTGTTCAACCTGCTCCAGGTCAAGGGAGTTCCCAGCAAGTTCCTGAACTTCCCAGACGAGAACCACTGGGTCACCAAGCCTGAGAACAGCCTGGTCTGGCACACGGAGATCTTTAACTTTATCAACTACTACAGCGGTGTCGATAACTCGACTAGTCCGTTTTGAAGCTGAAAACTAGGTTGAGGTTTAGGAAGGATATAACGAGATCCCAGGTCTTGGATTAATGTACATGTGATATGACTAGCTACCTGTAATGCGCCATACCAGATAATAACGACATAAATGTCTCGCGTGTGTGATTTGCTTGCAAGATGAGAATTTTTGCATTTACTTGTGTGAGACCCGTAGAGACGATTATTGTCTTGTGGCTACAAATTTGTGAATTTTTTTCTTGTTTCCCAGGAGCAAAAGCACCGCAATTGCGTCCAGTACATAGGGTCATGTATAGCTATACTGCTTGACCCAGAATGCGTTGGTCTGTGAAGTGGGTGGGAACAAAGAGTCCAACCGCACAAACGTTTGGCTTTGTGCAAACACCGCGGCCCTTGAGAATCGATACAATGCATAGTATAGACCACCATTTGTTTGCAAACAGGAAAATGTAACGCCCGTATTGTCGGCGTTGGGCACGGCGCCGGAAAATGCAAAAGTTTGGATGGTATTAGTTCGTTTTAAAATTACCGCCTTTTTTCCTGGCCAGCATGGGGTTTTGGTTGCTAGTGCGACTTGTGCTGCATCTTGTCCTGGTATGGGCCGCCAGGGGAAGCTGAACCACCAGATGGAAATATAGACCGTGGCTGCAGGCGATTATCGCCTGGCAAGTCGGCAAGATCAAATGCAGAGCAGTCCGGGGATGGATTTCTGTCTAATGCGAGGCCAAGAGTTGCCCTGAGTTTTAAGACTGAGCGCCATCATCGCCATGGCGACCACCAAAATACCGATGGAAGACGTGTGTGACCTTGCCGCGAGCCCAATGAAGCGAAGGACGTCTACCAGGCTCCCTCGGAGCCTGTATAATAATAAGCTGGTCAGTGTTTGGCTTCCAAGTAGGGAGTGATGGTAACCAATTAACTACATACCACTGGCTCTGGCGCCTGCTCTGGCGCCTGCTCTGGCTCTTGCTTGGGCTCATGCTCACCAAGCGAGTGTCGTGCATTTCGTCTCTCCGACTTATCACCCTCCGGAATCGCTGCGAGCCACATCGCCTTGGGTTTCGGCACTGGGGTGGGCTTTGGCGTCTTCAGCCCGACGTCTGCGGCGCTAGCGACCCAGCCGTGGTCTCTGCTGTAGGCTCCCGACGGTCGTTGCTTCAACAGGGCGCCCGGCTGCTCCTTGTCTGCCATGGCGGCTGCCAGTGCCTCGTTGACGGCCTTGGCCACTGCCTTTTGGAGCGAGTAGGCAACGTCCTCGGCGGCTCGGTAGGCCTTGCGCACGCTGGCCAGCTCCATCTCCTTGCGTTGGAGTTCCTTGACGGAGCTGTCGAGCCGTGGCTTGATGCTGGCGCGCTCGTCAATGTCGAATGTGCGTAGATATACTCCCTTCAAGGTTTCTTTCTTCATGTGCAGGCGAGTGGTGGCGTCCTCCAGGTTCCTGATGTGGGTTGGGAAATCGGGGTCATTGTGGGAGTCGGGCTTTACATGGTTGCTGATCATGTTGAACAGATAATTAACATTGTGTGGCTTGGTATCTGCAAGCTGAGTGCCTTGGCTGGTGCTGCTGCTTGCTCCAGAAAAGTTGGCGCCTCTCGTCCGGTGGTTCCAGTTCTTGGCCAGCGCAATGGTCGGTGCCTTTTGCTCGCCGGTTAGGGTGCTCTCAGGCTTGTACGTGGAACGAGGGAGGTAAATCAGCTGGGCTGAAGCCTTGGGGAGTGGTAGGGTGGCTAGGCCTTGACGTGAAGACTGCCTATAGAGAGGGATTGTTAACGGAAACACTGTGGATGGTGGGTAGATTTACCTAGAAGAAGAAAGCACTCACAAGTCCGACTCTATCTGATTGCTTGCAGATGGAACCCTAGTTCTGCTCATATTATTGCTTGATACATCCCTTGAGTAGACAATGATGTGTTAGTACTATCATTTTCGACGAAAGAGGTGGGTGTACAAGTGAAAAGGGAAAGGTTGACCATTTGATGTGCTAGAGAGGAAGGGGTAGTTCTGACCGGATTGTAGCGGGCTCTGATGTTGTACGAGCCAAGTCATTGTTCTGGTTGTTCTCATAATCATTCTCATCATCGCTGTCACTCCACAGGGTGAAAGGACCCCAAGAGTCGATATTGTTGCCAACCTTGTTGATTACACGACGAGGTTTATATCGGATAGATTCTTCCTCTGCTCGCTTGCTTGCGAGGCCAGGGGAAATATCCGTGTCCATATTGATCTAGGATCACGACGAAGTAGCGAGGAATGTGGTAATGCTCTAACTTTCAAAGTCTTGGAAGCAGATATCACATCTGCCTGATAAAAGGTAAGAAAGTGGAGGCGGTGCTAGACGAAAAAAGGGCGACAAAGAAAGTTACTGCGCGCGGAGCCTGCCTTGAGGACTCGAGAGCCGAAACCTTTGGTCAAAGTTTGGAGAAAAGGGAGATCATGCGAGAGAAGTCGTGGCTGAAAGGGGAAAAGTCTTGTCGGTAGTTCTCACTTTTCACAAGACAAACGCAGCTGGTTTGCTGTTGAGGGGAAGGAAAAGTGAGATCGTTAGGTAAAGATGGCTGAAAAGCCAGTGAGGGCGAGTCTCAGGGGAACTCGCAAGCGATTCCGCCGGGGAAAGGGTTGCAAAGTACAGAGGAGTCATCCAAACCACTTGCTGTTTTCTCTACCTTTTGGTTGCCTGGCAGATCATTTCGTAGCGGAGCTTTGACTGATTCTACAGACTACCGCACCTCAAACCACTTCCACAAGTAACTAACCCTTCCAATAACTACTTGAAGCCACGACGTCTTGCCTCCTCATAACAAAGTCCACATTCCATCTTTATCCCGCTGACTTCATTGTTTTACAAAATGGAGGACAAACCTAAAGATGTGCGGCCCAAAGTGCAGGTCATCATCGAACAGCCCAACGCGTCTGGCGCACAAGCCCAAAACTCTTTCTACCATGAAGACTTTCAGCTTACCAACCAGGACCCTGAGCAAGGTGACAAAGTCGGCCACACGAAGATGATTCTCCAGGAACAGAGCTCGTCTGATTATTCCAGCGGTAACTACGTTCTTGCTCGGGGAGAGGCCAAGTGTGGCAGTAAGTTGGTCCTTATATGCACTTTGGTGCTTTCTGCTACCCAATACCAGTCACCACTTGCTTCCAAATTCACTGACTTTCATTATGGTTCTTCAAAGGTTCTCCTCCCCTTCGACCTCCTGCCAAAGAAAATAAGCCAGTCAAAGACTTTTGACTGATTCCTGCTCAGGCCGAGAAAACTGTACAACAAGTCAAAGACATCAAAGCGATTTGATGATTGGTACAAGTCGATGCCTACGGGACAACAAAATTTTGCGAGAGATCACATGAGGAGCCTATGGTTATTTCACAGTGATCCACCTAGGGCTAGGAGGTTAGAATGGGACAATATTGGCGCTGCAACAGAGGGCAAAGTTCACTCCCGAGTCTGATTGACCGTTCGTATACTTGTGAGATGATGACTAAGAGAACACGCAGAAAACTCCCAAGCGCAGACAAGAATCATCATATCCAATTGGCCTCATGTAGTGGAAATTGATCTTGGTGATAAAACTGCCGCAACGACCATCACAAATTCCGTATTTATCCTCCCTGCGTATTCGTCCAGAAGTAGACTAGGCTAAAAGCAGCCCAATGGACTAGGCGAAGTTCAGGAGATAAAGCTCCTGATTGGTGGGGTACCTGCCAAAGAGAACAAGGAACAAGATAACCAATAGCTTCTCAGGTGCGACAAGAATGATGTCAGAAGCTCCGCCAAGCTAAAGACGCGATCGGCGATCTAATGCAGAGGTCTAGAAAGGTCTACGGTATTATGGAAATTTTTGCTTCGCGGTTTGCAATCTTTTTGCTCCTTTTCCCCTGCCACTGTCTACAAGGGGCAAAATCCACACCCACCAAACACCCCAGGCCATCGGATGCGCGACGCCCAAGGCTGACCTCGAAGCCTTGTTGCGTCTGCAGCAGGCCTGTTGTGTTTAAGCATATGCGTAACTTTGTTTTTGCGTTTTCGTCTCTTTTTTTTGTCCCCCAGGCCAAGGCAGCTTAGTTTTCCCGATTTTGCGGGATAAAGTTGAGTCAGCATGGCCGCTGTCACGGACCCAGTGAACCCCTCCAATTCCGGCGTGGTGGTTGACTTTGGGTTACCAACTCCGCCGGCCACCGATCCCGTCGACGAATTAAACTCTCTTACTGTGCTCGACGTTTTAGATTCCGACTCCCGTCCGACCTTTGTTCTCGACCTCGATCCCGACACAAGCCCCGAGCGACTGGAGGCGATCGTGCCCGTGTTTTGCAACGCCGCCCTCCGCCAGCATGAGCGTTTGTACGACGGCATCGTCGGCCTCGACGCGTCCGGAGTTGCCGAACCCTCGGTGGATGGAGCCCCCGAGATTCAATCCGTCGAGGCGAGAAGCTATGCCTACCACGACTTTCGTCGCTGGGCCACGGGCGTCACGCCTCACGACGACAGCAAAGACGTCTTCCCCCTCTCGATCCTCTACGCCGATCTGCTCTGGACCGGCTCCACCGTCCACAAGCGCTGGCGCATCGTTAGTGGCAACAGATTATGGCGGTTCGCCGATACCGATGCAGATTCTACACTGGCCGAGCTGAACCCGGATGGAAAGGCCACGTCGCCGTTTAGTTCACAGCGTGGCGGTCGTTCCCCAGAAGACCGATTGAAGAGACAGGCCAGCAACGATGCGACGGTCAGGGCTCAAAAGCAGGACGAGAAGGCCAAAAGTCTACGATTGGTCGCGCGAGAGAGAAAGAAATCCATTGCTCTAGATGTTGTCGATAAGCCGGTTTTGACTATCGCTTTACCTTCAGACACATCTCCGGGTGCGACTCTCGTCTCGTCCTCACGACCTCCCAACTCGTTGACGTCCTACTTTCCACCCGATGGCAGCTCCAACGACACGGGCACCGGCACCGGCAGCTCGTCGTATCAACCAACAATACCTTTAAAGGCGTCAGTACCGGAAAAGGCAGTGGCAGACTGGACAGTCCCCGAGAACAAACTACAAGGCGTGCTCACGGAGCACCTCAAGTTCGCCAGATCGGTCGACTGGGCCAATACGCCTTTGGGCCCTATGGAGTCTTGGTCCGCCGAGTTTCGCCAGGTTGCGAACCTGATCATGACGAATCCGTTCCCGGCAGCCCTGTTTTGGGGTAGCGAGCTGACGATGCTTTACAACGAGGCCTATGCACGCGAGGTCGCTGGCAACAAACACCCTTCGCTCATGGGCACGGGGTTTTCGGGCCCCTTTGCTGAGCTGTGGGATTATGCCGGGCCCGTGTTTGCCGAATGTGCGAGGACCGGCGTCGCCGTGCGCAAGGAGAATGACTACCTACCGATCGACAGGCATAGCTTGTTGGAGGAGACGTTTTATTCCTGGGGTTTCGTTCCGCTGTATGGCGGCACCAGCCGCATCCTTGGATTTTACAACGCACCGTTCGAGACCACAACCCAGGTGCTGAACCAACGTTATTTGACGACCATCAACAACCTAGGCGCTCATGCGGCTCACGCCAAGACGGTCAAGCAGTTCTGGAAACGTGTGTTGGAATCTCTCGCGGAAAACATCTTTGACGTGCCGTTTGCGCTCTTGTATTCGGTCGGTGACTCGGGCGAGGATGAAGAGAACACATCAACCTCGTCGGGGAGCACACTGTCTCTCAAGTCGTGCTACCTTGAGGGCACGATTGCGGTCCCCGAAGGCCACGTTGCTGCGCCCAAACAGCTAGATTTGAAGCGGTCTTGGGAAGGTTTCGTCCCGACTTTCCGAGAGGCAATGCGGACCAGAGAACCGACCCTCTTGCATACACGAGACGGCACCCTGCCAGAGTCGCTCTTGGAGGGGATTACCTGGCGAGGATTTGGCGACCCTTGCCGCGAGGCCATCATCTTTCCCGTTCGCCCAACCAATGGCGACGTCGTCATGGCCTTTCTCGTTTTGGGTGTCAACCCAAGGCGTCCACTCGATGACGCTCATCGGGCGTTTATCAGCATGCTCAACCGACAGCTGGCGACGTCTCTAGCATCGGCGATTCTGTTCGAGGACGAGGTCCGTCGCGGCAAAAACGCAGCCGAAAGAGCGGCCCTCGAAAAAGAGCAGTTGACGGAACAACTTACTTTGCAGGCCAACCGCCTGAGGCGCATGACGGAGATGTCTCCGCTGGGCATGTTCCTGATCGATCCGGATGGGGTCCTCCGAGAGGCCAACGAGAGATTTTATGAAATGACGGGCGTCCCGCGCGACAGGACCGAGACGGAATTTGCGTGGCTTGATTTTGTCCATGACAACAGCAGGGCCCTGGCCGAGGAGGGGTGGGCAAGGCTTGTAAAGGGGGCGACGGACAAGAATGTATGTGACCACGTCTTGTTACTCCGACAGCGACTGAGCGTATGGCGTATGGCGTATGGCGTCTGGCGTCTGGCGTCTGGCGTCTGGCGTCTGGCGTCTGGCGTCTGGCGTCTGGCGTCTGGCGTCTGGCGTCTGGCGTCTGAGTGTCTGAGTGTCTGAGCTGACCTTTTTAGCCCTCGTCCGCGGACAAATTTTCGTGGTCCACCGAGTTGCAAATTAGGCAACGCGGCATAACAACCAGCCCTGTCAACCTGCAGGGCGATGCCATCGACTTTTGGGTCTTGATCAACGCTCATTCGGAATTCGCCAGCGACGGGTCCCTCCGTTCCATCATGGGCTCCATTACCGACATCTCCCATCTCAAGTGGGCTCAAGGGCTGCAGCAACGTCAGCTTCAGGAAGCCGAAGAGACACGCAGACAGCAAAACGAGTTCATCGACATCACCTCTCACGAGATGCGCAACCCGCTCAGCGCCATCCTGCAGTGTGCCGACGATATTTCAACGGCGCTGGCCGAGTCTTCCAGCACCCAGACGCCCCCAAGGCATGAGGTTGTCGAGTCTTGCGTCGATGCCGCCCAGACCATCGCCTTGTGCGTCCAGCATCAAAAGTCCATCGTCGACGATATCCTTACCATCTCCAAGCTCGATTCAAGTTTGTTGCACATCACACCGCTCCCTGCCCGCCCTCAGGCGGTCGTCCGCCGTGCCGTGAAAATGTTCGATCCAGAGTTGCAGGCCAAAAAGATCAAGTGCCGCGTCGAGACGGACCCTTCGTACTCTGACTTGGCCGTCGACTGGGTCATGGTTGATCAGAACCGTACCCGCCAAATACTCATCAACCTCATCACCAACGCCATCAAATTCACAGCCCCCGCCGAGGAACGCATCATCACCGTCAAGGTGGCCGCCTCGAGAGATCCTCCCGACCCGACCTTGACTTGTTCAGATTTCGAATACGTCGAGCCCAAGCATACGCCGACCTCGCACAATTTTGCCGAGGACTGGCCAGCCGAAGAAACGGTCTATGTCCGATTCCAGGTCCAGGACACTGGGTGTGGTCTCAGCATCCCCGAGAAGCAGATGCTTTTCCAGCGGTTCCGACAAGCTAGCCCGCGCACTCACGCGCAATACGGAGGCTCCGGTCTGGGCCTTTTTATCTCAAAGCGCCTGGCCGAGCTTCATGGTGGCCAGATCGGCGTCGCGTCGACAGAAGGCAAGGGCAGTTTGTTTGGCTTCTACGTCCAGGCTCGCAGGGCAGCGCCCTTGGCAGAGGAAGACGCCGCAGTCAGTGATGCGCAGGGCTTGAGAATGGAGCAGCATTTTGGTGCAGACTCTTCCACCCTCGCCACCTTGAACGTGACACCGCAACGGCAGGATTACGCCGGTGGTTTGGCCGGACCGGATAACAATATGGTGGTCAGGAGCAAGTCCAGCCCTGCTGTCCTCAATGATCTTGCCGCCGCCGCCGAGACGCAGCCGAAAATTCTCGACCCACGGGAGCTGCACGTCTTGGTGGTTGAAGATAACCTGATCAACCAAAAGGTATTGGCTAGCCAACTTCGCAAAGCCGGATGCACGGTACACACGGCCAACGACGGGCTGGAGGCACTGGAGTTCCTCGAAACCACAGCTTTCCGGGTAGGCAACGTGCGGCTGTCGGTAATCCTCATGGACCTGGAAATGCCAAACATGGACGGCCTCACCTGCGTATCCGAGATTCGGCGAATGGAGGTGGACGGCAGGATCGAGACGCACGTCCCCGTCATCGCAGTCACGGCCAACGTGCGCGACGAGCAGGTCACCGAGGCGCGGAGGAGCGGCATGGATGACGTCTTGAGCAAGCCGTTCCGGGTGCCGACGTTGTTTGACAAGATTGGTGCTTTGTTGCTGGGAGGGGCAAGGGGCTGAGGAGTTCTTTGGCGCGTCTGGTATTTTCTGTGCTTTTCATCTTTCATATTAGCAAGGTGTTTGGGGGATCAACGGGGTTTGCACAGTATACGATAATGCAAAAGGTGCATATCTGGGCGGAGTTTGCTGGCTTGTGTGGTTATTTGTTAGTAGCAATACAAGGAGATGTATGGACTTGTGTAGCCATAATGTAAGGTGACGGAAAGGTGACGAGAGATCAAACGACGCGAATAGTGACATTTCTCGATGTGACATTTCTTGATGTCGATTCCATATTTCGACCAGACTTATGAATGCTGGCACCTGGGTCAAAGTTGCTACATTACAAGTGTACGATGAGATGAGCTTTGAGCATCGATGAACCTTCCTCCTGCTATGAGCAGACCAATCAACACAGCCCAGCCCACTCGGCCAACTACTCTGCATCCGGGACGTTGTCGCCACGCACGGCCGAAGCGAGCGCCCTGATCTCGGCTCGCATCTCGGCCAAGACATCTTGCCGCATCTGATTCATCATCTCGGTCCTCATCCGTTTGACCTCCTCGGTCAGGATCTTGCCGGCCTCCTCCTTGATGTCCATCTTGGTCTCCCGCAGAGCCAGCTCGACGCCGCGGGTTCTGTTCTCAAAGTCCTTGAGGGTGAGCTCCAGAGAGCGGATCCGCTGGTCCTGGGTCTTGAGCTTCAGGTCCTGGTCTTTGAGCTTGGAGTTCTGGTTGCTGATCTGAGCCAGTAGCTTGGTGTTCTGAGCCTCCATCTTGGAATCCTGGTCGTCCAGCCTGCGCTCAACCTGGTCCACGGTGACGGCTCCCACAACGGCCGGCTGGGGCTGGACGGCGGGGGCAGAGGCAGGGCCAGGGGCAGGGGCAGGCAGCGAGGTCTGTCTCGCTTTTCTCTTCCTGTTGGCTTCAGCCTGCGGCAAGTCGCTGTACTGGATGCGGATACGCTTGCTGGCGTGCTTGGCTGCGGCCCTCTGGCCGACGCCAAGAGGGCGCGGGTGGTCGAGGCCCATGGCGGCGTCATTGCCCGAGTCGCCGTCCTCCGAGTCACCGTCGTCCTCGCCACTGGAGATCTGGGCGGGGAAAAGCTGTTTGAGCAGATCCGCGTCAGATACGGCGGGTGCGCCGGCGGCTGCCTGGTTGGGTGCAAGGGCAGGTGCTGGATATAAAAAGGTTTTGTTAGTTATTAGTATCAGTACACAAAAGGTATTATTTGGGAAAGAAATTTATGAGAAAAAAAGAAAGTTATAAGATACCTGTCTGTGCAGCAGCCTCACCCATAGTCAGGGAGGGACGCTCACCCTCCTCAAACCGACACGCCTTCAGAAACCACACGGCCAAGGAGTCGGGGTACTTGTCAAAGTCCTCCCTGTCGGGACGAGGCTTGGCGAAACCACTGAGCCAGCAGTTGCGAAGCGAGGAGACGTCGTCGACCTCGGGCCTGTCGCAGTAGTCCGTGATGATGAGGCACGCGATGGCGGACTTGCGCATCTGCACCAGCTCCGAGGACTTGGGGAGGGGAAAGGCCGCGACCTTGGCCGGGTCCGTCTCTGCCAGCGATGCCGTGCGCACCACCCGACCACCCTTCTTCTTGTCGTCGACCTGCCACCACTGCCGCATGTCGTGGGTGAGCTTGGTCAGGGCGACGTACTCGGGGTGCATGTTCCAGCCGCCGGGGGTGCTGCGGCGGACCATGCTGACGATGTCGCGGATGCTGCTGCCATGCTGGACGTATTCGGCCTCGGTGGTGAAGAACTTGCCCACGACTCGGTAGATGGACTTGGTCAGTTCCTTGCTGGGTGGGAAATTGGCCGGCTCGGTGATCTCGTTCTTTGCCTCATTGAGCAGGAAGCGAAGAGCGTTTGATTCTTGAATTCGATTCATGATGAATCTGCTGAAGAACGAGTGGACTGATTAAAGTTCTAGTCAAAGAAAGAGTGAAGATTACGGGTTCTCTTGGATTGTTCAAGTGATGGGGATGGACTTTGAAAAAGAAAAGTGTGAAAGGATAGAGTTGGAGGGCAGATCGTTGATATTCAAGGAATGAATTTGTGTGGGTGAAAGTTGAAGGACTGTCAAGGTGAGGGTAGACTGAGGAAAAAAGGTCTAGCCGCGTGGAAACGAATCGATCCTGCGGGGATACCTTTTTTTTCCTTTTTTTTTCCTCGTTCGACAGACTGGTCACTGTTGCAGGTGGCCTTGGTGGCTACCCAACCGACCTAGGTAGCTTTATGTCTATTTGAATTTGCCCAACACCTCGCCACGGCGATATGCTCCTTTTGGTGCCAGCTATATTGATAGCATAGACCTTGGGAAGATACATGAACCAGACTGCTCAAATTGTTGTTGCTGTTCTGTATTGTTGTTGATTTTCCGTCGAGAAAAGCATTCAAGATTCCCATGAGTCAACTTCCTATAGCAGAAAACACGAGTGTGAATTTGTGGAAAAGGTCCGGACGCTCGGTGCGTAAATAGAAGGAGCCCTCGAACTTGCAATATCAATGCAGAAAGCTTGCAGTGCAACGACGTAGCATGGCAGCGTTTACACTGGACTTGATACGTGCAAACTAGCCCTCGAACGTATATCAACTCGACAGGATATAGCTTACCCAAGGCTGAGGATTCTAGTATCAAGAGTTGCTCCTAGGATAATGCACCACTGCGAATAGCCCTACATCGGCATGAATAGCAACACTGAAACAGCCAGCTTAAAAGTGCGGCAAATATTTGATAGCAATCCACGGACTGTTATTACTGCAACGTATCTAGAGTTACATTTGAAATCGTTGTAAACTAGAACCAGATAAGTCGGCGGCCAACTTGCGCTGTCATATACGCCTGTTTGTCGTGAACTGCTCATGCATCGATGCTTTTGCAAACGTCATAATCTGATTGTCAACCAATTTTGTCTCATTGGCAAGATGGCCGAGTTGGTTATGCCGTAGGATTAAGGCGGTTCCGACCTTTAGTCCTCTTTCCTATGGAGAAATCCGCGTGGGTTCAAGTCCCACTCTTGTCATTTTTGGTGATGTTCTCTTTTTGTTGCAGTCGTATTGGTGTGTTTTGTTCCGTGTGGATATCGATTCGCTATCAGCAGCCCCTGAATGCGTATTCCCCGGCCCACTGCAATTTCGCACCCAATGAATGCTTCCGCCTGGGGTTCAGATGCATGAAACTTTAATCTTGATTCAACGGCTTCTTTATCCGTTGAAATTTCGTCCTTGTTTCCAGTTCCTCTGATAACATGCAGTCAACTCGTATATCAGACCGGTCCAGACTGGACGATATCTCTTCTGGATTTTTTCTAGGTCGCCTCGGCGATATCGGCATCCAAGTCAATCGGCCCTTCTGCTCTCTTTAGACACCGATGACCCTTGGCACTTGAGCAGTCGTCGATATTCTCCGCACTTACGCCCATCGCCAATATAGGGGCCAAGAGGCGAACATGCGGGGTCGACCGGAGAGAAAAAGAGAATTAGGTAAAGCCTCAGGGGTATTGTGGGATTGGTAATGTACCCGTAAGATGGTACAGCTTTAAACCTTTTTTTTTCCACGCCTTGCAGGGAGAGCAAGCCAACCATCACGACTCGTTCCCAGCTTGGCGGATCCCCTACAGAGTGTGATTGCACCGAGGACAACGGTGAATGGCGCTTCCGTCCGACCCGTCCCATGACCATCTTGTTTTCGAGGCAGCTGCTTAAAATGGGATGACGTGGATCGGCTGCGCTGCCAGGTCAGCACCATGCAGGTATAAAAGTGACGTCGTGCCGGTTTCGTGGTTTCGTTCATTTGTTGTCAGCTTTCACCTCAGCCCGCCCGATATTATTCGCCCTTGTAGGATAAACATTTCGGTACAACAAGACGTCAAGATGAGGGCCGACAACATTATACAGGCGCTTGCGGGCACCTACATGCTCCTGAACACGAGCACGTGAGTCCACCACACCGTCGCGCGACTAGGACACTACGAACAACGCTAACCCAACCTAGCACTCTGAATGGCGTCCCTGTTCCCGACGAGGCATACGGCTCCAACCCCTCTGGCCAGCTCATCTACACGGCATCGGGCTTCATGTCGGCAACCATCACATCCACCGACCCCGAGGACCGGCCAGAAAACCTGACGTTCCCTCCCGCGGAGGGCCAATCGGACGCCGACTGGGCCAACGTCGCCAAGCATGCGCTCTGCTACGCCGGACCTTTCTCCATCAACCCCGCCGTGCCCCTGACCGAAACATCGGGTGGTGTCTTTCACGGCCCCCTCACAGTCGCACACGTGCCGTCCTGGGTGGGAAGGCAACAGGAGCGCAACTTTACGACGTACGAGAACGGAACTCTGTTGCTCATCTCGTCGAGGAGAGATGGTGGAAACGAGGGGAGGCTGTGGTGGAAGAGGATTGACTAGATGTCGGGTGGACGATGTGACGATGTTGATGACTTGTACATGCACAGATGCAATTGTTTCAGTATACTGTTATCGCTGTATTAATTTATAGAAGCGACCTTTGGCTGCCTGGAAACGTCCGCATGCGACCAGAACTAGTTTTACACCGGCGGCGCAGCCTTGAGGTTTGCGATAAACTGGTCCACCATTTCTCCCGTGGCCACCTGCTCAAACTTGTGGAAACCAAGCTCGTATGGGAACCGCTCCTCCTCTGTCGAGACGAGTTTCCGTTAGCAACACTGCGAAAAATAAAGCAAGGTATCATGTCCCCACCGTCACCCTCGGAGTCCCCGGACAAACACTCACGAAAAATAACCTTCAACCACTCCCGGTTCGCGCCGCCATTGACACCCCCGCCGGTGCCAAACGTATAGGTCGCCGTCTCGATGTCCACGATGGACTGCGCCAGCACGCCAAAGACGTGCTGCGGGTTGGTGGCCTTGGACTCGGCGATGCGGGCCTCCAGGGCGGCCTTGGCCTGCGACAGCGAGATGTAGGGGTCCGGGAAGTGCGTGAGGGTCTGGGCCCAGATGGACTTTTCGAACTTGATGGCGGGGCCAAAGTATGTATCGTTGCGGCTCAGGCTGGCGTCGTGCTCAAAGACTGATGCGGGGTTAGCCTTGTTTTTTTGTTGTTCTTGTCTTTTCTTTCTACATGTGTTTTGGTGTCGACCTACCGTTGTGCACGTTGAGGTCGTCCATGTGCATGGTGCTGGGGTGCCCCGTCGTCGACGTCGTCTGCCCCAGGGTGACGGCCGCGAGCAGCGCCGACGAGTCAAAGTTGAGGGCTTCCTTGAAGCCGTCAAAGATTTGCTGGTGCGAAACGTTGAAGCCGTCGCGGGGGAGGAAGCCGTGGTTGGATGCCGTGTTGAGAAAGGGGCAGGGGCTGCGGCCTGTTGAAGGGTCAGCAAGTAAGCAAGTCAATGCAGGGCGGATGCAATCAACGCACGATCGTTTGGCCCGGGTGCTTGCCACTGGTGGTCGTCTCTAGGGACTACCAATCCAAGTGCTTGCACAGGCAGCAGAACAGCGACAAAGGTTCGGACGAGCATGTTTGGCAGTTTGACAAAAGGCGGGGATGTCTGTCCACGGGCTAAAGACCCAGGGTACCGCATCTACCAAAGCTGGGAATCAGTATAATATATCCTCAAGCCCCTCACCCTCAATCTTCAAAGAAGCAACGGCAGCCCAAGTGCCAAGACCGGGTAGCACAAAAGTCTCACCCGATCCAATACTGCAACATCAACGCCTCCAAGTGGCAAGAAGTCAGCTCCAGGGTTCAGGTTCCTTTTCAGGTCTTCTTTTTTGTTTTCACGCACACCAACATTTACACACTTGCCCGCATCGGGAAGGTCGGTTCGTAAAGATGTCGGGGTGGTTCGAGATTGTTCCCGTCTTGGCGGACGTGTTCTGCGAATCACGAATTATGGATTACTGAAATCGCAGCAAGGTGAGCAAGGTGCTGATTTGCTGGAAGGAGATCCGAGAGGCCGCGTCGCCTTTGGGCGCATGCATAACATCAGGTCTCGATTCAGGGTAGCGAATCCTTTGGTGCTCGGCGTCGCGTAGATCTTACCCCAGAGGGAATTGTTTCTCAGCAAAATAACCGAGCTGGTTTGTGTTTTCTTTTCTTTTCCACGTCAGCCTTGCCGGTAAAAACAATCTGCCCAAGATGGCTGATTGACCGCCGAGGTCCAACAATCTGCCGCCTTACAAGAGGCGGTGTGATCAGCAAGGCTCGTTACCTACGGCGGTAGCATGCCCAGCATTAAGTCTTTGGTAGTTAGTATTCAAGGATTCTCTGCAACCAACGACGAATTATTCACACGGATCCATTGTCGTTGCAACTTGTCTTGTTGTTTCCAACCCTAGACTGGTATTGCAAGAGCAGACTCAAAGGAAAATATTAGTCAAACCTGTGGCGCAGTCGTCAAGACTCAAAGCTAGTTGAGCTACCTAGTAATAAAATACTAATTGTCTGCTTATCATCTGAAATAACCACATTGATTATGCTTACGGTCGAGTCGGCCATAAAAGGGCGAAGGCTGCTTACCAACTTGCTAATCTAAGAATTTCAAACCAAGCTAGAACGAAGCAAGTTGTCAATCACTATATTGATTGTAGCTTTTTGCTCGACAATGCGATAATATTGGTTTAAAGAGCTTCTCAAGAACAAAGTGGTTATAACAGGAGTGGGAATATGTTACAAGTTTTGGATATTATTTTCTTTTCAAGTTACCATTTTAGGTCCGACTGCGATGTTATGATTCAACAGCAGCTATTCAAAAACATTACGTACGACGGTCCAAGTCTCTACACTCATTGCAGAGTAAACATGACGTCAATTTTCACCAGCTAAATACCTATATAAATACTTCACCTACCTCGTCAAAAGGTTACCTCATCCGTCGCATCCCTAACCTTTTGAATGGCCTCGTTCAATTCTCGCCCGTCCCTGGCTCCAACTGCAACATCGGCAACGCTGGAAACCTTGCCCTTGGCATCACGATCCTCAAACCAACTAACTATCAACATGTTTCCGGCCTCGAAATCCTCCCTAAACAGATCCATAAACTCATCTCTCGTCTTGTTGGTGCTGATGGAGAACGACGACGCGCTCTGCATCCCCCTCTGCTGGAAATGACTTCGCAGCAACGGCAGACACAAGGATCCCGACGTGCGGACGTTGAGGTCCACAATGTGAAAGTGGGGAAAGTCGGACCCCTCCCCGCCGGACTCGGGGCACTTGTGCGAATGCGGTGCCGTCTCCAGCACGTCTGCACCGGCCGGTCCCACGTACCCGTGCTGCCTCAGCCATCGGGCAATCACCCGGACCAACGGCGTGAACTTTGCTTTCAGCTCGTCCTGGCGGTCGTACCTGATGGTGCTGCCGATCCACGCCGTGCCCTCGACCACCTGTTCCGACGTGGCCAGGAAGATGGGGTTCGTCTCCGGGTCCTCGGTCACGAAAAACGTGACTCCGTAGTCGCCCACGGGCTCCGCCACCATGTCCGACAGCAGAATGGTCCCGGGCTTGAGGTGGTGGTTCGAGCTGGTGACTGAAGACAGCAGCCTGCGCAGCACTCCCCCCTTGAACTCGTCGAGCAGCTCCTCGCGCTCCGCCTCCGTGTTGATCATCCACGTGCCCGCACCCCCAAACGTCTGCTGGTTCTTGAGCACAAACGGCAGCCTCCTGTCCCGCACGGCATCGTAGACCCGCCGGCTCTGCTCCTCGACCCACCTGGCCCTCTCCCCCTCGCACAGCGCCGGCACTTCGAACCCCGCCGTAGCCTGCTGGCATTCTCGGCAGCACAGGCCCGCCTCTCCGCCGTGGCCCTCCAGCTCGACCGCCTCGCACACGGGAGTCGGCAGCCCGGACTGCGCCAGCGCCGCCTTGGAGTTGAGGAACCAGTGCACGTCTGCGGGCACCACCAGGGGGAGGCCCTCGAGCCCGTCCAGCATCAGCTTGCAGGCGACCACGTCGATGCCGAGCTCCTTGACCGGTATCTCCCCGGGCCCCGGGCAAAAGATGACCTCTGGCCTCTGCGCCTCGTCCAGCACGGCAATCGTCCTCTCCGCCTCGGTTCTGTCCTGCTTCTTTTGGGCGTCGGTCTCGGCGAGGTTGAACATGACCACGGGCCCGCTGCCGGCGATGAAGGCGTCGCGCTGAGGGATCAGGGACAGGTACTTGACCGCGAGGGTGCGGCGGGCGGCGGGGGAGGTGTCGCGCTCATCGTCGGCGGCGTTGAAGGGGCTGTCCTGGTACAGGTATTTTCTGTTGCGGGGGAATTTCGAGGTCAGGGCGATGCCAGAGTTGGTGCCGCACAGAACCTGGGCGACGCGCTTGTTGGACAGGGAAGGGGAGGCGCGGCGGTAGAGGTCGGCAAGGGTGGTGTCGAGCTTGACTGTCGGGAGTTTGGGTGGCGCCATCTTGGTCTGTTTGTTAGCTTGTGGCATTGCTGTCTATAGCGGGTTAGCACCGGTAGGAGAATTAATCAAGCGCTACAGAACACTTGGGCCATCGATTGATGGCTTGCTCATCTTCTTGTACTGATGCCGAGAATTGTCTCGGCATTGGCAGCGTGATCTAGATGATGACGTCAATGGCTAGCGTCGCGTATCGCCGGGCCATCTTTTGCTACCAAAGCGTAAGCGTATTAATTTTCTTGGCTTGACAGAGTGGACAAGAATAAACTCCGTAAATGCAAACCCGATTTATGTTTGAGTACCAGAGGAAATGGCAAACATGATTGTTATCCTGCTACACTGCTGGTGGAACTTCATTGTACAAAATAGCCAAGGTAATTAGTCGTACCATTCATTGACTTTTCACTTTCAATTCTAAATTGTACGACAGTGTGTTGCAGATACCATCCAATATCATCTAAGCGGCTTCGTTTGCATTCTCCTCCATGGATCGGGGTACCGGGATCGCCGAACTTGTCTATATAAAGACCAGGGGATGGCCGTTTATACTCCAACTCAAACCAGGATTTACTGTTTATATTTCGGCAAACACCCTGGTCGGTGTAAACAATTGCGCCTTTCCAACATAGAAATACTTTGCAGCAGAGTTTAATGGGGTTTGTATTACCAATATCAAGCGGTATTCAAGCGGCAAGCCAGGATTGTATTAATGCGAGTAGTCGGCCTTAAGGCTTGGCCTTGCCGTAAATAAACTTGTGTGCCCTAATAATACTTTAGTGTCGACGTATATTTTTACAGCATCAAGATGAAAAATAGGTTTTACCAGCTCCCAGTAGTACAAAAGGGGCCTGTTATTTCATTGACAATTTAACATTGTCTGCTTTAATGTCGATTTTCACACTGCATCTTGTGCATCTTGGACCGTCTACCCGATATTTTCACAATTGAAACTATATTCATATTATCTACTCCGTCAATGTCAAATTTGTCGTGATGCATTCTTCCAACATTCTCCAAATCATTGCGATTTTCGCCTTGAGCGCTTCCGTGCTCAGCGCTCCAACGCCAGGTCGGACCGGCGGCCTGACCAAGCCCACACGTCCTTACGAGCCTGGTGAGGAAAAGGCCGATAAGTTCGACCGGTTCGCCAGTCCAGAATTCCAAGAACCCCGCAAGTTGAAAAAGTGTTACTACTATGCCAAGCTCTATTGCCTGGACCCAGTTCGCAAGCACCTTTCCAAATCTAAAGAGCCTAAAAGCCCCAAACACAGCCAGAGCTATAGGGACTGGATCGACTACAATGGAAAAAGACACCGTGACGCCCATAAGGAATACTACGAGGAAAAGGATCAACAGGCAAGGGCTGCGAAGGAGGCTATATAGGCCGGCAAGAGCAAGTGAGGCGCGACAAGGTTATTCAAGAGGCGATCACCAGTCACCTAAAGAGGCTGCACGGATAGGTAGCTCGCAGTCTCGCAGATATGAGGCACGTATTCAGGGGTTGCTTCGCCAAGCCCAATCATGCTTAGACACCCGGTGCCTGCGCGGATCGTTCGGTGTCAGCTCCGTCGTCCTATTCTTAATTCATGTATCGATAGCCTTGGATCACATGCAGCGGCAATTCATTTCCCTCAATTAGGTCGAATTGAAAAAATCACAGCATGCATTTTGCTTTATTAGAAACTGTGTCTAGTCTAGGCACCTATACATTACGCCCACTTGATCATGGACACCACTAGATTTCAGACACCGCAATGCCAGACGTGCGACCAATCACACAGTACTGTCCTAATACTGTGTCATCATAGGCTGCTACGATGCCGCATCATTGGCCAAGCCAACCTCTCAGTACAGCTTTGCGCTGCGCTCAATGCGAGATCGCTTCCTCTTGCTCTTCTCACACTTGGTGCCGTTGGTCAAAGCCTCAACCACACCGTCGTAGGCAGGGTGCTTGGAAAAGTCCTCAAACCACAAGAGAGCGGCGCCCTCTCCCGGGAACACGTAGGGCACCCAGCTGAAGGGGTCGTACAGATCCCAGATGGTGATGCCGACGCAGGCCTTGACCTGGACGCAAGCACCGACGGCCTTGATGAAGTTAGCCGAGGCTCAAGGATTCGACAACCAAGACAGCCAGATAAAAGAAAAAAAAACTCACATTCTTGTACACCTGCTTCTGCTGCTCCAGGTTGGTCGCGTTGGCAGGGAGCTGCAGACGCACATCAAGCTCCGTGATGGCAACCTCGACCCCCTCCTCGGCGTAGGACTCGATGACGGCAATCTGCTGGTCCAGGCTGGGGGCGTTGTGGGCGATGAGGTGGGCCTGCATGCCGACGCCGTCAATCTTGATGCCCTCGTCCTTGAGCATCCTGACGATCCTCCTGGCGCCCTCGCTCTTGGGCCCGACCGACTCGAGGTTGTAGTCGTTGTAGTAGAGCTTGGCCTCGGGGTCGGCCTTGGCGGCCTCGACAAAAGCCAGCTTGATGTACTCCTCGCCCAGGACGCGGTAGAAGACGGACTCGCGGTAGGTGCCGTCCTCGTTGAGCGCCTCGTTGACCACGTCCCAGTGCGTGCAGCGGCCGCGCCAGTGCGCCGCCACGGTGCTGACGTGCCGCACGATGGCGGCTCGGAGGCTGTCGGGCGTCCAGTCCGTCTTGGCCTCCACCCAGGGCGCGAGCTGCGAGTGCCAGACCAGCGCGTGGCAGCGCAGGATCTGCGAGTTGTTGGCGGCCACCGCCGAGATGATCTCGCCCTCGGTGAAGTTGAAGACGCCGGGGTAGGGCTCGACGAACAGCCACTGTGGAAGAAGTTAGCGGGGCTTGGGGGCAGATGGGGGGCAGATGGGGTTTTCTGTTTTGAGTCAGTTGGAGGAGCGAGTTCGAGATCCTGGTCGACCTACCTTTTGACCGTTGGTGGGGGTCGTCTGTCCAAACTCCTCACGCAGGACGGCTTCGTACTGAGGGTAGGCTGCGTTCAGACCTGCCCGCTCTCTCTGGCCGGGCGCATCGGTGGCGGCGCCAAAGTACTCGAGACCCGCCTCGAGAGCGAGCTCGTGGAGAGTGGCGGCGGCAGAAGCCACCAGGAGCGGGATGACCAAGGTGAAGCGCATGATTGATCGTGGGCAGACTGATCAAAAGACTGGGCAGTGAAGCTGTCTGTGCGGTGGTCGTAAAGGTCAAAAATCCCGCTGCCCAGGGACGAGAGGGGGGAAGGACCGAGTTGATAAACTTTTGGGACGTCTGCAGGCTCCTGCAAGTTCTGTTGGTTAATTACCCCAATTCTTCCGGCTTGAGTGCTGGGGGGGTTATGACTGACCCGAAATGATGCCCAGCTGTAATTACATGACCGTGCCATGCGCAAAAGGCGACGCGAAGGACCGCCCGGTTGAATAATGCAAACCCGTGGTTGGCCACGACACGTGGTGACCATTTCTCTTTGGAACCCCCCCGGGGCTGTTTCTCGCCCCGACGTGACTAGCAGCGGAAAAACTCAATGACGGGACGACTCACCGCTGGAAATCGTACCTCGTCGGCTTCAACAACCAAGCGCACCAAAGGGGGTCGAATTGGCCAATGGGGAACGGAGCGGTTAATGTGCGCGGAATACGACTCTGGTCGTGCCTGCAACCCCCGCCTTGCAAACCCCGCAAGTGTGGAGAGGTTTCTTGGGGGAAGCAAACACAATCTTGGCGTGAAAAAAAAAGCTGAAAAGAGATCTTGGGTGTTGCATTTTCCCGGCTTGGGGGAGGAGAAAGCTGGGGCGAGATCGGGTATCAAGACGCAGCCGGTTGACATTTACCCGAGATGGGCTTGGCTAGATGGAGAAATGATTCAGGTACGCGAGGGTAGGGGGACGAGTATATTGTGGCTTTGGCGTCATCTTGTGCTTACGGGGGAAATTCTATGACGATTGGATATCTCGTTGCTTACATCCAACTGCTGTTCGTATCAAAAGGCGTGACTAGTCCTGGCAGTGGCGCTCTGATTGGGTCAAGAAAAATGAGAGGACAAAGCTGTATCCAGAGTTTCCGTTGAGAGGCAGTGGTGATAATGTACATGCTCGCTGATCCCGCAACTGCAAGTCTGCAATGGGATAGTCCTTATTCGGTCCATCTTCACTCCGGGCCACCGTCAAAGAAACCTAGACCGACGCCGACTGTTCAAGTCAAACAACGCCAGCCGCGGCTCTTCACACCTCAGGTCCCGCGCATAGTTGCTCCCCATCGGGACGTGGGAAACGCCACCCTCGGGAGGCGAGCCCAGCGTGGCCGCCGGCACGACCCAGAACCCCGCGGCCTGCGGGATGGAGAGCCTCGCCTCGGGTGCCGTCAGGTCCGGGTTCTCGGCGCCAAACTGGGTGTGGATGCCCTCGGACGTGACCCTGCTGCTCCAGTCGGGCGCGAACCGCCGGTACCACTCCTCCTCCTCAGCGGCCACGTACTGTTCCACGGCGAGCCGGGAGCGCAGACGGACGTCGACGCCGCGGCTCGCCGCGATGGAGTCGACAGGGCGCGACGCCACGGCCACCTGCTTCGCCGAGGTGACGACGTGCGCCACGCCAAAGGCCCTCTCCATGGCCTGCCAGTGGGCGAACATGCCCACGGGATCGTGCCCGACCGGCACCTTTTCTAGGTGATAGGCCAGCGGGTCTTCTCCCTCGTCTGTGAAGCCGCCGCGGGGGTCGGGCGCCAGGGGCTGTTGCAGGTTGGCGGTCGAGGCCCACAGCGGCAGGGCGCGGTTGTATCGCGCCTCGAACATGTCCAGCGAGGTGAACATTATGCGCGTGTCGCCTCTCGAAAGGGCGACGACGGTCACTGAGACGAAGCTCAGCAGGGATTTGCGCATGGCCTCGGCGGCTTGGGTGGAAAGTCGAGCGGGATCTGTTTTTGTGGTTGTCGAGAGTCGTGTTAGCAAAGCGCAACACGAACGAATGAGGCAGGTCATAACCCTGTTTGGCCCTTACCCATGGGGAGCGAGATGGAATAGAAGCCTATATCCTTGCCAAAGGCAATATGCAAGATGCCGTTCCCCTTCCCATCGTACGCCCTGGCGTCGGAAAGAAAATCTGGAAGTAAGTCGACCTCGATTCCTACACTCTCATCACCCAAGATGTCTCTCCCGCGGTCCCAACACGCCAGAGCAAAGTGAACCAGATCAGTCTCGGGCCTGATGGCGAGACGGGGAGAGAAAGGGCCATTGGTGGGGATATGAACGTGGTAGTGGCGCAGGACCAACTCGCGGGTTTCGCAGTTCACGCCGAGAAGGGGGCTGACGAGGTCTCGAGAGTCTGGGTCGACTCGGATGCGGTACGGCGCGCCGCTCACCAGGTTGCCAAGCTCGTTGCGTACGCTGTAGGTCTCGGCCGAGGGCGACGTGGTGCCCGGGCCCGTCTTGTCGGGGCGCGTCGCCTCGATCACTATCGAGATTATGCGTTGGGCCGGAATGATGTGTCTCCAAACGCTCAGCCGCACCTCGACGGGGAGCTGGCCGAATCGAGGGAAGCTTGTGAGGGATGATGCACACGGGCGATTGTTGAGAAGAGTTGGCGACATTTTCGAATAGGCTACTTTTGACCCGGCACGCTGGCGACGGGAAGGCAGTCTAGGAACTGAAATGGCTTGGTCTGTTGATCAAGTGAAGGCACAGTTAGTTGATCGATCAAAATTAGAACTGCCTGGCGCGGGGTAATTCAAATCATCAAGGTATCAACTGCCAGCAATTTTGACACCGCCTCCTTTTCTGATTTGTTTTTCAACCGACGTAGCACGAAATCTGCACGTATTGTCAGACTTTGTCCAGGAAAGGCTAGCCAAGTGACTTGAAAGAGAGGCCAGTACCAAGGTAGGGATATATTCGTTTCCCAACACGTGACACAACTTCCGCACCTTCCGCCCCATCACCTCTACGAGTTTTCATACAACGGCACTAATGTCGTGCGACAATAAGCAGCAACGATAACACTGCCTCTTGGATGTGCCAGAGGGTGGTAAGGAGATGATCAATCTGAGCCAATTTTAGACATACTTGCTTCAGAGGCTGAAGAATCTTACGCTCTCTATTACTCCGAGTCTGTCAAGCCACTTAATCTTTCAGGGGGTCAGGGGGCTCTGTCTCGTTGAGGCTCCCAGCAGGGCAGCTTCAACGGCCTGGCTTGGCCTGAGTTGACAAGTTAATAGCACTGTGATGGTGTGCTGGTCACTAAGCATGTAAACGATGTCCAGTAGTAAGCTTCTAGGTAGCCTTTGTATGGCGTAGAATCAGTCTCCTGGACACAAGAACAGTTGAATGAGTTGGATATAAAGAGCTGCAAACATGATTGACTTGTTGTGCTTTTCCAGGCTGTATCTTTACTCTTCTTTCTTCATTCATCAAAACATACCATTTACAACGCCATCCTTGAAGGCTTTTACCGTCCACGCCACATCAAGTATCATACACAACCGAAAACGTCGACATAGCTCAACAAAACAACCGAGAACAGTGATCCTTCCACCAGTTTTACTAGCCACCAAGACTCTTCAAGATGCAGATGAAGCACGCATTCAGCTCTCTTTTGCTTGCCTGGCTCGCCACCGCCCCCGTGGCTGCCGCGAGGAGTGACCGGAGGTATGTACAGATCTTGCCAAGACCGCAAATAAAGTGCAAAACGCTAATCCCAACAATGACAGACTTGCTGCACGCACTTTGGGCAATGTCACCCCAAGCTTGGTGGTCGATGCCATCCCAGTGGTTGACAGCAACCCCCTGAAGAAGCGTGTGACGAGCACGAGTGGAGGGGCGACCAGGCCGCAGTCCAACGCCGCCGCAAGACCGCCTGCCAATGCTGCCGCGAGGCCGCCCGCCAACGCTGCCCTGAGCCCAGCCAACAATGCTGCCCTGAGACCGCCAACCAATGCCGTCGTGAAGCCGCCTACCAATGCTGCCCTCAAACCGCCAACCAATGCCGCTTTGAAACCACCCACCAATGCCGCTCTGAAGCCACCTGCCAATGCGGCTCTGAAGCCACCCGCAAACGCTGCGCCTCTGCCCCTCGGCACCAGCCAGAGACCCCCATCCGGCGGCGGCATAAGGCCGGCGGCCAACGCGGCGCCCGTCAGCCCGGCCAAGACGCCCGTGGTGCCGCGGCCCAAGTCCAACCCTGTCTGCCCGACTCGCCGCAACATGCTCGGCAAGCGGGCCACCACGCCCGTGGAGGCCGGCACGCTGGCACAGGGCCAAGCAGCCGACGAGCTCCGGACGTGGAGCCTCAAGAACTGCATCGGGCTCGCGGCGGCCGACTGCACGACGGGCAACAAGATCATGGCGCACATCAACGGCATCAACGAGCAGCAGCAGGACTACAAGGCGCAGACTATTGCGTTTGCCAGCCACGCCGCGCTCGTCGACGACAAGGTCACCATGCGGAAGCCCGTCGCCGCCGACTTCAAGAACGACCTCACCGCCACCGCCTGCGCCAAGGTCGCCGGCATGGTCATTGACATCAAGCTCCTGCTCCAGCAGTACGGCTTCACCGTCATCGAGGTGGAGCGTACGCTGAAGGACGGTGATATGCAGATCACTGCAGCAGGTGCTATTAACGTCGACACGGGCATCCGATCAGTCAATTAAGGGACGGAGGCTTTTGTGTGTGTGTGTGTGTGTGTGTGTGTGTGTTGTTTACTTTTTAGTTTTCATTTTCCTGTATTGGGTATCCGGCGTTGGGCGTTCAGAAGGGTGTTATAGAGGTCAGGGGGTATTGTTTAGCATTGCTTGGTTGGTGTCATTTTGCATTTTTTACTGTAGCGCCTATTGGATTTTGAATTAGTTTTGGTCTCTTTTTTACCTTTTCCTTTTCACATTTCCGTTTGAGCTTTCGTCGCAAATTTTCAAATGGCAACTCTAGCTGGTTGTTTGTTTTCCACGGGCTATATGTGTTCCTATAATGCTGGGGTTTCGTCACATTGCAAGCATTTAGCCTAAAGAAATCCCGATGGACCGCCCAGAAGTCCCAAGACTGATCCACTAATCCATGGACAGCCGGCAGGTCGAAGAGGACAGATTACTGGAAGAAGTCGCCAATAGCAATGATTAGAATAAGAGATACGCGGGTAGTGTTTGTTCAACGAGGGCCAAAATCAAACAACTTGATGGGAATATACTAGCCCCTTTGGCCAACAATGAAAAAGGAAACCATAATAACCTGCCTATTTGGCTGGTGTCATGCTCAGGCAGCATTAAACCACCAAACCTGCTCCCACCGGACCGGACCGTCACTAATCCCAGCCGACTGCCCCCTTCCCATTAACCACACAGCCGCAAAAACAGAAGCTGACTGGGCTCCTTGGTCCAAGCAACCCGTCTGCTTCCAACCAGTCCACAAACCAAACACCACCGACCCCTACTGCCTCTACACGCACCCGACCTTTCGCAGCCATGGCATCAGCGTCATCACGACTCCCGGCCTGGCCGCCGCACTGACGAGCTCTCTGGACGACGGCGTCGTGCCACGGCACCAGCGCGACCATCCATCGAGCCCAATGTCTGCACAGCAGAGAAGCAGCGGCGCCCTGGCCTACGAGATCCGCGACCTGCCGGGTCGGGGAAAAGGGCTGGTGGCGACGAGGCCCATCAGGCGGTGGGAGACGGTCGTGGTGCAGTTCCCGTCGCTGGTGGTGCTGATGGACTTTTGGGAGGCGGTGGAGAGCCCCAAGCAGTCGAGGAGGCTGCTGAACAGGGCGTTGAAGCAGCTCCCCGCGGGGGAAAAGGGGCGCATCCTGGCTCTAGTAGTAGTAGTAGTAGTAGTAGTATTATTTAACGCCGGGCTCGGCCCGGCTTGTTAGCCGGCCGTTAGCAACCTCCCGAGGGGTATCTCGGCGCGCGTTCTATCTTCTTTATTTACACAGGGGGAAAACAAGGAGGGCAGAGGCGGATCGTGCCTGACCGGGTTCGGGCCCGGTCCTGCTTAGGGGGTTAGTTCACTGACGCGACCCCGTGCCTAAGGTGCACGGAGGGTTCGTCTGACGGCTTGTGCCGTGAATTGTGGGTGAAAAGGCAGCAAGTCTATTCCTCGTCTGAGTTCGAGTCGTTTACGATCGGTGTCCCTAGGCGTAAAGTGCGTTCGTGGCGCGCGGGGCGCTGGCGGGCCGCTCTGGGGCGGGCGCTGAAGTAGTTGGTGGCTATCGAAAACGCCTGAAAGCTTGTCGGTTGCCCGAGGCTTGTCTGGAAGAATTTGCGGCGTTGGGCGCGGTCTGGCGGCCCGACCGGCCGCTCGTTATCAAACCACGGCCAGTTTCTCCACACCGCCCGCGAATAGCGGCAGTGCACCGGGTGCTCAGGGGAGGTCCGCTTCCAGCACCAGGCACACGAGGTGTTTGCATCCTGGTGGTTGAAACGGTCATGGTAGGCTTTGAAATCGCCGTGGCCGGTCCTCATGGCCAAATAATGGCCCAGTAGGGGTCTTGGCAAACGCAGTTCCTCGGGCTCCTTTCTCGGTGTGTATTGGAATTTCCATTCCCTATATGCGGGGGACCGTTCACAGAGTTCTTTACGCCACCAGTCCTTCTCTATATTCGAAAGAATGGCTCTGAGGACCGTGCCGGCACCGCTATACGTGGTTTGCTGAGCCCTCGGGTCTGGGTCCGGCGGTCCGGCGGAGCCGGCCTTGGCCAGCTCGTCAGCCCGGTCGTTTCCCGGGATTCCCTGGTGCCCAGGGCACCAACGGACCCGAACCTCGGTACCTTGTTTTCGGAGTAGATCGACAAGGTCATGGAACTCCAGAAAGGCCCATTGGGACGAACGCGGCGCGTCGCCTCTAAGACCCCAAATAACCGAGGTGCTGTCCACACAAATCCAGATCCGGGCGCCTGGCTGGGCCTTGGCTGCCGCCTGTAGCCCTTTTAGGGCGCCAATCGCCTCGGCGTCGAAAACGTGGCTTTCCGGCGTAATAGATGCGGAGCCTGCGGCAAATTCCAGGCCCGCCCTAAAAGCGGCCCATCCGTACCCTATTTGGACGCAGTTGTTTTCGTGTTTTTCCGAACCATCCGTATATACCACGATATCGTCAGGTGATACCATGTCCAGCCATTCGATAAAGCGGCGGGCCGCTTCCTCTTTCGGGACTCCTCCGGTGGGGTCAGTGCGAGAATCCGGGGCATTGCGAGGTGCGCGCAACTCTAGTCTCCGGATCCGCGGGAGAAGTTGTGCAGCCGTTTGCAGGGTCGTGGCCGAATGGCCCGAGTTGCGGGCACGAGGTGTTTCACGCAGGCGGCTGACAAGGGGGTGCCCCTTGTCCGCGAGCCTTAGTCGGGCGCCGTATTTCAGGCGGGTGTAGGCCAGCGCGACGCGGGCCGAGGGTAGTCCTGCGTCCCTGAGAACAGTGGACGAGGGGGTGGTTTTATACGCCGGGAGGATTGCCCGTGCCGCTAAAACCAGCGGTTTGTTCAATGCTTTGAGGAGTCCTCTTTGCTTGTGCGCTGGGTTGTACCATGCCTCGGCTGCGTAGGTGGCCGAGGAACCCACGCATGCCACCGCTGCCTTGCGAAGTGCAGCCGCAGGCGGTCCGTATCTTACTGCCCCAAAGCTCTTGAGGTGGGCAGCGACCGCCATTGCTTTGGCAGCCCTTTCGGCCACGTGGCGGCGCCCGTCTAGCCGTCGGCTGAACCAAAAACCAAGCCAACGCATGCCCGGGTAGCGCTCGGCCCCGGAGGCGCTTTGTCCGCGTCGACCGCCCGGTAGTTGGACCGGGGTAACCGTTCTACCATTAATCCGGATTTCCGGGTTGCGACCGTGCCTTTTCTTAGTGATATGGATTACCTCTGTCTTTTCCGCTGCAAAATGGATCTTCTCTTCCGCCGCAATTTCGTGCATATCCCGGAGTTTATCTTCCAGCCAACGTACGTTTTCCTCCAACGAGGGTGACGATTTCCATGTAAGCACGTCGTCTGCGTATGCCAACCGCCACTTCGTACCGTTTTTGACGAGATACGCCAAATATAGCATATATAGGATCGGGGAAAGGGGAGACCCTTGCGGGGTGCCGCACCCAAGCCGCCTAAAGCCCGTGGTCGTACCCTCCAGCCGGACTCGGGCCTGGCGGCCGCTTAAAAAGTTAATCACGAACCTGAGGAGCATTTTACTAAACCCGAGGCTCCGCATTTTCCGTATTAATCGCCTATGGAGGAGGGCGTCGAAGGCGCCTTGGACGTCGCATGCGACAAGGGTGACTTCCTCCCCGCGAGCTAGAGCCTGCTCGATATCGTGGGCGAGGGCACAAACCAGATCCGTCGCCGATCGTTTGGGTAGGGCACCGCCGTGGGTGCAGCTAAGGAGCCCGTTGTCGTGTATGGCCCAAGCTATCCGGCGTGCAACGAGCCTCTCGAGGCCTTTTCCGATGCAGGAGAGGAGGGCTATAGGCCGCCAGGATCGAACGCTGCTCCGGTCTTTCTTCCCCGTTTTCGGTAGCATCGCGACTTCGGCCTTCTTCCAAGGCGCTGGGAAATGTCCGAGTTCCAGGCACCGTTGGTAGAGCCTGCGCACCGGCTCGGCCAACGAAGCCCATCCGGCTTTTAGTAGCCGGACGGTTATTCCGTCGATGCCCGGGGACGTGCTCGTAACCCCAATGCAGGAGCGCTCCGCCTCTTCCGCACTAACCTGGGTGTCCCAAGGGATTTTAGCCTCGTCCGCCGACCAGGCCTCCAAGGGGTCTCCCTGCAGGTCATCCTCCGCCGAAAATCGGCCAAGCACCTCCCGTTGCAGTGCTTCCGCTTTTGCTAAAGGCTCGCTCACTTGCTCGCCGTTAATAACCAGCGGCGGGGACCGGAGGCGTGGTCCGGCTCCCAGCCAGCCCACCATGTTCCACAAATCCTTATCGTCGCGCAGTTGGTCGATCCGGTGCCTCCAGTACTCCCGCTTCGCGGCCCGCACCCCTTTCGTATAGGCTTTTTCCTCGGCAGAGGCGTCTGCCCTATTTACAGCGCTCCGTTTAACCCGCTGGAATTCGGACCAGAGCCGCTGGCAGTTTTCGGTCCACCAGGGAGCCGAGCTGTCCCTTTTTCCCGCCGGCGTACCCACGACCCACGTCACTTGCTCCCATAAAGTTGTAAATTCAGCTACCCACGCGTCCAATGCGTAGCCATCGGCCGCGGATCCCGGGTCCGGCATGTCTTGCATGCCAAAAGCAAGTAGCTCCGCGAACTTTGGTAACCGGTCGTCCCTAACCGAAACGTTGATCGCCTCCGGGCGGGGGGCGCCGCGCGTCCGCAGCGTGGTATAAAGGGATTCGTGGTCGGAGCCTGTGTAAAGACTGCTGTCAACCACAGTTATTGTGCTGGGGAGGTTGGAAAAGACCATATCCAGTAAACCCCCGTCGCGGTGGGTGGGCACGCCGATATTTCCTGTAAAACTCATCCCCTGGGCTTGCGCCCATGCCGTCAGTTGGTCCCCTCCGCGTGCGTTTGCGCGGCCCGGCTGGTATGCAGCAGCCGCTACGTTAAAATCGCCGCCTAGCACCGTGGGTCCATTTGGCACGGTATTGCATACCATTTCCAGCGCGGCTTCAGTGCCCGGAGCCCTATATACGTTAACAAACAGTATTCCGTTAATTTCGAGCCAGAGTATGTCCCGTGTATTTTGGCCCTGCGGTAGCCGTCGTTGTGCGGCCCTTAGGGCTGCCCCCTTCTTGACGTAGGTGAGCACCCGGGGCCGGAGCCCAGTCATGGCTTCGTAAGTGTTGGCGTGCCATTCGTCCACTGGCGCAAAAACATTATAGCCCGGGTGCGTTTGTGTAGTCGTATTTAGCCCGCACCATGGCTCTTGAACGTTAACCAGGTCCACCTTTCTCTGGTGGCACAACTCCAATAGGCTCAGATGCACACCCATCCTTTTACCTACGTTGGCCCAAACTACGTCGAGGCATTCCCGCTGCATATTGCCGAGCGAGTATTTCGTCATATTAATCGACGGGTTGCTTCCAAGTCTATCCCATTAGCGGGGCAAGGTTCGGCAGCCGCTGCGTCCTCCTCCATTTCGGCTGCCCAAACGATTTCGTCGTGCACGCGTTCCTGTTCAACCTGCAGGAAGTTACGGATGTCCGCCCCTGCCGCCTCGCATGGCCGCGCTCTTTTGTTTGAAATGCTCGATCGGGAGCTCGAGGTTTGCGAATGCTGCGATGAGGTGCTTAGGACCGGGATTGCAGGTGCTGGCTCTCGGCGGGCCGTTTCGGCCCGGTCGTTGATAATCGCGGCACGGTTGGCACGTCCGATTCTGCGAATCCCCTTAAGTTTACGCTGTGAAGGTCGTTCAAACTTCCCATTTACCACCAAAGGTCGGGCAGGGCAATTCTCATGTCCGGATGGGAAATGGCCGTGGCAATTAACGCATTTGGGGGCTGCCTTGCACGGCTCTTCCTCTGTCGCATGTTTTGCTTCACCACATATGCCGCAACGCGCTTGCCGTACGCAGCGACGTATTTCGCAATATCCCTGGCAACCGTCGTGGTGGTGTGTAATTTTGCGTGATTTTTCAACCTTCCGCGCACGTCTCGACACTCCAAAAAGCTGAAAGGGCTTTACGGGTTGAAGGAAGGACACTATCCACGTGCCCTCAGCCGTATGTGGGTCGTAACCATGTTTGGAAATATGCCAGTTGACTGGCTGCTGGCCTGCTGCCACGGTAATCTCCTCCTGGATTACCTCATGTACGTCCTTTCTTCCGTCCAGGCAATTGAGCGTTCGGGGCACTCCAGAGACGGCGTATGTGTGCCAGGTTGTCGGGACAGTGACTTCCCGCGCGTCCAATGCGTCCATAATGGCCTTGACCGCGCTGGGGTTGAGGAGTTTTTGCCGTGTTTCCTCAGAGGCCACCGTAACACCCCAGCCCGTGGGGGTACGCTTGGCGTTTGGGATTTCACTGTGTGGCACCGAGACCAATTCGGCCAGTTTGGTCGTTACCGCGTATGGCTCCCTCGTCACCATCCGCAATTTGTCATTTACGCGGATCAGGATGCGGTTGGACGGCTGTTCTGTCAAACGTTTCGGGGCTTGGGAGCGGTCCCGGCCCGATTGGGAGGGAGTTGCGGAGCTGTCAGGTGCATTGCCGGGCGTCGTACGTATCGGGTACGAGCGCGTGGCCGGGGTTAAAATTTGCGTTGGGGCCGCCGCTGGTGGCGTGGCGGCTCGCTCGGCCCATGTGACCGATTTGTTAGTGGGCGTGCCTCTGCCTTTAGAGGCCGACGACGCCGTGCCCGTCCTCGTAATTAAAATGCTGCGCCTTTCGCTGGAACTGGTCGGCGAACGCGACGGGGAGCGTGAACGCTCTTTTTCAGGGAGGGTGCGACTGAGGAACCAGCCGCTGATCACGTCGTCAAGTTCAAGAACAATTCTCCTAAGCGCGGCGTCCTCCGGGGCCTGTAAACTTTCGAGCTTGGCTGCAAAGACCTCTTCGAGCCAGCTGCCGACTATTTCCACGTTTTCCAACTCCTGCTGCAATGTTTTGATGGCCAGGGCCGGGAGGCTGGAGTACCTTCCGCGGCCAGCCGGCTGAGGCGCGTTAGCGGTGCGCGTGTCGAGAGATACGTGTCCCGACTCGGCCTGGCCCTGCGGCAAAGCCTGCGGCGTGCTCTGCGGGCGCGCGCGGCGGTTTGAGACCTCTGGTGAGGCCATGACGACCAGCGCCCGGAGGGCGAAAATTCTTCAGCTGTTAAGCTTATTGGTGTGTTTGGGTGTGAATCGCTAACAAAGGTGGGTCTGACCCATGAATGGTGGAGGATGCTTGGCGCATCCTGGCTCTGGCGAGGACTGGGGGGTTCGAGAGCCAGGTTGAGGATGTTTTGCGGACAAACATCTTTGGGGTGGATGTGGGTGGTGCTTTCCACATGGGCTTGTTTGTCGAGGGGTCGGTGAGTTGGTCCCTTTTTTCTCTCTTTCTGGCAGACATGTTGAATGCACCGCTGACGTGGGATCGGTAGAGGGTGAATCACAACTGCCGGCCAAAGTAAGTTGCTTCATGCAAGTGCAGACATTCTCCCCATTTCGTTCGTTACATGACTAATAACCCAGCGTCTACTGGGAATACGACACCAAAACAATGGCCCAAGAGGTGGTGGCGCTCCGAGATATAGAACAGGGAGAAGAGCTCACGCACAGCTGTAAGCAGTACAAGTTGCCAACCTCTGCTGCAAAAACAACTCACACACTAACAGTCTAACATCATCCAAGACGTCACCCTGGGTGGCTCCAGGAGCCAAAGACGCGAGGAGCTCGAGGCGTGGGGCTTCGAATGCAAATGCGCCCTCTGCTCCGCATCTCCCCAAGAGGTCGGGCTCTCCGACAGGCGACGCGAGATGCTCAACGATCTCGGCATCAGGCTGAGGGAGGCGAAAGACCTGAGCCCGGAAGAGGTCGCCGTGCTGGTGGACCAGATGGGGGCGCTGATCGAGCTGGAGCAGCTGCACCCGCAGGTGGTCGTCTACTACACCCTAGCAGCCCGGGCTTTCCTCGCGGCTGGAGACAGGGCCAGGGCCAGGGATTTTGTGAGACTGGCGGAGGAGGCGTGGGTGCGGTTTCAGGGTGAGGAGCATGAGAATGTCGAGGGGATCGAGGAGCTGTGGAGGCAGGTTGGGGGGGAAAGAGGAGTGTGATGGCGCGTTTTGTATGGAAATTCAAGATTAGTGCTTTGGCACTTTACCTGGTCGAGATTGCAATTAAAGTGCACCTTTTCGCTCGGGAAAGATTTACTGGCTTAGATTTAAAGACTCTCGTCCAAACTAAAAGTCTTTTTCATAAACAATCTATAGTCTCATAATCTATACTAGTCTAGTATGGTATATTTTCTATCACGAGCTGGCCCTTATTCCTCAGGGCCCTGGTCTATAAGCGAACCTGACAGGATCTGTCAGGAGTGGCTGGGCAAAGTAGGCTGAATTCCTACCCTTGCCAAAGGTCGAGAGGAGGCGTGGCGTTGAGCCTCCAACTGTTTTATAAAGCTTGCCATTTTGAGGCTCTGGGCGATCGGCAAGACCTCGGGGTCAGTTTGAATCCTCTGCTGAACTGCGCCTCTAGTTGCCAGGACGCTTGCGCTTGGGCTGCGGTGCTCCAGTAGTCTCCCTGGAAGTAGTAATGCTCTCCGGCTTGAGAGTGGCATATGATCCCGAATCGTATCCGGCGTTAGGAGGCGTCGTGGTCAAATGGCCCGCGGGTGACTGGTAGACGTTGTCAACCTTCTCAGGCCCTGGGAAACCAGAAAGACTTGAGGGCCATTTCTTGCCGCTACTCGGAGGGGTCTGGCTGGCAGACCCGCTACCTTGCGGATGCGCCAGGGGCGGCCCCACATAGTAGCCGGGGAACCTGTCTTCGGAAGCCCTCTTTTCGACGGGCTTGGTGTCGGAATTCTGAGGTCTCGGTGACCGTGAGCCCGCGGGAATATTTCCATGGGTCTGCGGGAGCTTCTCTTTCGGTGGCTGGGGCGGTCCCGCATAGTAACCAGTGTATTGAGCGCGCTCCTGGCGGGAGAGTGCATTGAGCTCGCCTGTTGAGAGCTCTGGCTTGCGTGCTGTCCCTGACCCTTCTCTTCCGGCAGGGACAACTCTCTCCCGTACACAAAATTTTCAGTATGGGCGCACGGACCATGCTGTTAACGTTTGCGCGGGACTTCCGCCTGTAGCCCTAACAGGCGCGCACACACGAAAAACTCTTCAACCTGTCGCCCTAAGCACCGTCACTACACGGAACGCCTTTCCTCGCAACACCCATGTATAATCGACAGATCTCCCCTTTGACGAGTTTTCCACTGATCGCGGTGAAGGAAGAGTCCGATCGGCGGTTCGGCGCGCCACCCGCATAGAGGCGCACAAGACAAGGCCCAATCTCGCGATGCGAGCCAGCGTGGCACAAAAAACTTTGCCAGCCGGAAAGGCAGGCGTCCTTCCCCGGAAGGCTAGACAATACGGTTTAAAAGAAAGGGAAA
Source organism: Pyricularia oryzae 70-15 (assembly GCF_000002495.2). NCBI lineage: Eukaryota > Fungi > Ascomycota > Sordariomycetes > Magnaporthales > Pyriculariaceae > Pyricularia > Pyricularia oryzae. The sequence goes on along the minus strand of NC_017849.1, from coordinate 6,091,747 downwards.
TTAGGCTGAGAACCACCCGACGGTTCTTCGAATCGACAGGGCACCCTCTCACCCCCTCACACCTTCTGGGATTGCCTGCAGCGAGGAGGTAGTGCCGTTACGGGGGTTGGTTAGTTGTACGTGGACCGGAAGCACTGTGCCGGCGCGGCAGTCTCCAAAGGGTCCCGACAGCAAGACGTGGTCGGCCCATTGCTGGAGACGGCTTTGGGTAACGGGAAGCAAGAAACGTGGGCACGGCCTTGGTTCGCACCCTTGGTACACCCCGTGGACGGTGGGCCGTGGTGGAATAGTGTGACTGAGGCGCCCCATGCTTCTCACTCGCACTGGGAATCTGCGCCGGGTCTGGAGGACGGGAAGAACTCGATTGCATTCATGTCCACATTGTGGCGCTGGGCTAGCCCAGGAACCAACGGGGGACTAAGCTGTGGATGGACATGTACGGGGTGTCGCCGGCTTTTCGAAGCTTTCTACTCGCACTAGGGACGTACACCGGGGCAGATGATGTCGTCGGCATGTTAGGCGGAAGAGACGCTATTTTAGCCGGAGAGGACGGATGCGCGCGTCGGTCTACCAAGAGGCCTTTTTGTGGATGCGGTAGGTTTAAGGTGCAAACCTTGTATTTACGTGGCAGGCTGGGTATCCAGCGACTAGGAGGGCTCTAGCTGGCCTGTCCGTTAGAGGGTCTGGTCCAACCCTGTGACTATAGTTTACTGTAGGAAATGCAAGGACGGCGATTTCAAAGCCTACTATGACCGTTTCAACCACCAGGATGCAAACACCTCGTGTGCCTGGTGCTGGAAGCGGACCTCCCCTGAGCACCCGGTGCACTGCCGCTATTCGCGGGCGGTGTGGAGAAACTGGCCGTGGCTTGATAACGAGCGGCCGGTCGGGCCGCCAGACCGCGCCCAACGCCGCAAATTCTTCCAGACAAGCCTCGGGCAACCGAAAAGCTTTGAGGCGTTTTCGATAGCCACCAACTACTTCAGCGCCCGCCCCAGAGCGGCCCGCCAGCGCCCCGCGCGCCACGAACGCACTTTACGCCTAGGGACACCGATCGTAAACGACTCGAACTCTGACGAGGAATAGACTTACTGCCTTTTCACCCACACTTTACGGCACAAGCCGTCAGACGAACCCTCCGTGCACCTTAGGCACGGGGTCGCGTCAGTGAACTAACCCCCTAAGCAGGACCGGGCCCGAACCCGGTCAGGCACGATCCGCCTCTGCCCTCCTTGTTTTCCCCCTGTGGAAATAAAGAAGATAGAACGCGCGCCGAGATACCCCTCGGGAGGTTGCTAACGGCCGGCTAACAAGCCGGGCCGAGCCCGGCGTTAACTAATACTACTACTACTACTACTACTCTTCCGGCAGGGATAGGTGTGGCTAGAACGCCAGCGACAAGGAGAGGCAACAAGAATTTAGCAAGCATTTTGAAGATGGAGATTTTGAATTGAAAAAAAAAGTAAAAGAGCGTGAACGGTCAATCGAAAAGAGTGTGAACGGATGAATCGAAAAGAGGGTATAAAGTGAATGTGTTGAATGGTAGAAAGAAAGATTAGCACTGAAGTTGACGAATTGTGACTTTATATCTTCAAGTCTTTCCTTGGGTTGAACGGTTCCCCACGAACTGAAAGGTGTACGAGTCACGATTTCTAAATTTAACAACTGATGTTTATTAATTCCGCAGCTCGGTGAATCCGGTGCGCAATGCTTTCTTGGTATATACAGGATCTCAATATATTCACGGGGTGCTCCCTGCAGCGCACAAATTAATTGTCAACTTTCCCAGATGGCGGTTTAGCATTCCCCTTCAATACGTAAATGTTCACCTTTGTTATCATGTCTTAACACACAGCTTTGCCGACATGTACCACTATACCCTGGTGCTTCTATCAACATAATACGTCAAGTATTGTTGTTGCTGCAAGTCCAAAGACTAAATCGATAAATCACTCCGTAAAAGTTGTAAGCCGCGGTGTACCATCAATGCTGGGAGATGATATTTGTTCGTCTGTAGTATTTTTGTTTTTTACTCGAGAAAAGAGCACTATTGATTTCGGGTTTGCATCCTAACTACATGGTAGTCATGGGTCAGGATTAGACGTCTTCGGAATCAAGAAGCCGGCTGAAAGGTCGTATTCACGCTCGCATGCATCTCGGTGTAGCCTTGGAAAATCAAAGATCAGCAGTAGGCTGTGCCGGTAGTTCTAATTTTGGGCTGACTTGATCAAGTGTATGAGTCGGCCGTGACGCAGCCTGCAGGGTAGGGCGCAGGTTTTGCCGGTTTTGCTTGGGTCAAGGATCTGTCAATCAGCCGATACGAAAAAGTTTCGATCTGTTCAAAGTAGCCTGGAATGAAAAAAAAGAAAAATCCCCGAAAGAATCCATCAAAAATTTTTATGTCCTGGAAGTAATTGATGGTACAAGGTTGACGGTATAAGGCGGCATCAGTTATCAGCACTGGTGTGGTGGTATTAGTTACCATACTCTGATGGGCGTCCGATCAAAACAGAACGCCGACGCCATGCTAAATAACTGGCCAGGCGATGTGCTTTAAAACTCATCCCCTCGCGCGCCGAGGGAGAAAAATAAATAAAGTTTGGAAACATTTGCTTTAATATAGTAAATTTCTTCGACAAAAGTAAATTAAGAAGAAAAAACAATAAAATAGTATTTGTATCGAATTCAATCACCATATTGGCTAAAGAAGAGATCAACGACATACCCATGTTGAGTGTGCATTAAAGCCGCGCCTTCCAATGCAAGCTACCCCCCCCCCCCCCCCAACCACGCTACCAGCTGGCAAGTGGGGGGTTATTACTGCTAGCTACCACCTTACTATGTACTATTCTACACACATTACCGCCCTGCTGCAAGTACTTTGTGACAAGTTATGCAATTATGTTTCGATTAAGAATCGAACCATGGTAATTATTGGTTTGGCAAACACCGAATTAATAATAACGTGGTTCATCAGGACCCCGGACATATCAGGACCCCGGACATTTTTCAACCCAGTTTCATCCTTTATTTTCCACACGTGTTCTTTCCCCCAACAGTAATGGAATCATCAAATTGCGAAGCGCGAATCATTCTTGCTCTAAATGAGCTCCGATCAAGCAAAAAGAAAAGCATACGAAAGGTTGCATTAATATATAATGTCCCAAAATCGACACTACACGACAGAATAAACGGCATCGCTTCTTTGGCCAATCGTCGGCCAGGCAACCAAAAGCTAACGGAAAGGGAAGAGGAAGTAATTGTCCAGTATATACTGGACCTGGATTCCCGAGGGTTTCCAGCCCAGATCGCTGATGTGGCCGCAATGGCCGATCATCTTCTCGCTGCGCGGGACGCGCGACCGGTCGGCAAGCAATGGGCTTATCGCTTCGTACAACGACGCACAGAATTAAAAACGCGTTTTTCTCGCGCTTACGATTTCCAAAGAGCTCTTTGCGAAGATCCTGACGCGTTAAACGCGTGGTTTCAATTGGTGGCCAATATGAGGGCCAAATATGGCATCCAAGACTGCGACATGTACAACTTCGACGAAACCGGCTTTATGATGGGCCAGATTTGCGCTGGAATGGTCGTAACTGGGTCCGAAAGACGCGGAAGAAGGAAAAAAGTACAGCCTGGCAATCGAGAATGGGCGACTGCAATTTGTTGCATCAGTGGCGACGGTTACAATATACCCCCGTATATCATCGTCAAAGGCTTTTACCATTTGTCCAATTGGTATACAGAAGGCGGTCTTCCGGACACGTGGCGCCTCAAACCCACCGTTAATGGATGGACCGACAACGAGACTGGCCTCGACTGGGTTCAGCATTTCGACAACCATACAAAATCGCGGACAAAAGGCGTATATCGGATGTTAGTGCTCGATGGGCACGGCAGTCATCGATCCCCTGAATTCGAGGGCTATTGCAAAGATCACAATATTATTCCACTTTACCTGCCTGCTCATTCATCTCATTTAACCCAGCCACTTGATGTCGGAGTGTTTAACGTCCTTAAGCGGGCGTACGGTCAAAAAATTAACGACTTTATCCGGGCCCACATCACTAACATCAGCAAAGTCGACTTCTTTTTGGCTTTTGCAGCGGCTTACAAAAAGTCAATGACAAAAGAAAATATGGCCGGGGGTTTTCGAGGGGCGGGAATTATCCCCCATAGCCCGGAAATGGTCATATCTAAGCTGGATGTTAGGCTACGGACGCCGCCACCTAAAGAGCTTGATTTTTCCAGCACCGAAACCTGGGTCTCTCAAACACCGCACAACCCGACAGAAGCCGTTAATCAATCTACCCTTGTTAAAAGTCGAATCAACTGTCATCAGGGAAGCTCGCCAACGCCTATTTTTAATGCTGTAAAGCAGCTAGCAAAAGGGTTGGAGTCGATTGCTCATCGAACCACACTTTTGGAAGCGGAGAACCACAGCCTTCGGAAGGCCAACGAAGCGCTTAGCAAGCGGCGCAGGGCTCAAAAAACACGTATCCGCGAAGGAGGGTCATTTACCATACAAGAGGGTCAGAATTTGCTTCAATCAAATGGTGCCGATGGTCTAATATACGAAAAGAAAGATGAAAATGGGGAGGGGAGTAGTGCGCAGCCGGCGACTAAACGACGTTGCGGCAACTGCGGTAAACCTGGACATAATGCACGCACCTGTCAGGAGGATGCAGAAATGTCTGATGTACATATATCCGATTGCATTGAGGTAAATTGAACAACGCTGGCGTTGCAATTGAAATTGGAAGTAGTATTGTGCAGGAAAAGTGTCCGGGGTCCTGATATGTCCGGGGTCCTGATGAACCACGTTAACCCATTCTTCCAAGCTCCCTCACGTAGGCACACACCTCGAGGGTTGAGGCTTTTGTTCAATATAGCATACTTTTGTTGGAGGGGATATGGGGCCTTGGGACGGTAATTTCTATAAAAGAAATAGAAAAAACAATTAAAACAATACTTTTTAACCCGTCAAGCGAAGTTTTTGGCGCTCGGCTTTATTCAACAGGCAAACGACATTCGATCAATATAAACTAGTTGGGTAGGCACCTACCTACCTGACCCTTGCGTACTTCTGGCATAAACGGCTCAGCGGGAGCCCACTGTCTTTTTGTTACTTACTCCCGGGGCTGGTCTGGCTGGTCTCGCTTGGTGCCGGCCGCAAGTATTGTTTTTCCGAAGCCTGGCCAGGAAGAGTTCACTTCCTGCTTGTATCTTTGAAATTCGACCTTTTTGTTTGGTTTTACTTGGTGGATTTTTTTCCGGATTGCTTTGTTTTCCCAGGAAGTCAAACATTGCTCCTGAATAGACGCGCATATAATAGATGAGCTTAAACTGTATATAGGCAAAAGCTTCTCTTGAAGCGACCGTTAACTATACTTGAGGCTCAAGGGCATTATCCCATACCTGAACTCTACTCCAATGTGTCACAATTGTGCTTTTGGGGTATGTCTCTTCTTTGCCTCCATACGTTTGAAACAAGAAAGCGAAATTTGAGGAGGGCCGCCAGAGTGAATTGCATACCGCCTCGAACATACAAACAGTTCAACTTTCCAAGTCTGGGATGCATATTGAAAGAATTACAGGAATAAAGGGGCTGCATGCGCACACACGCCTCACCCCCGATAAACGTCTACGGCCGCCGGATGTCGCTCATAGGCCTCTCCAGCTTCGTCTACTCGTCTACCTATATCCAGGATCCGGCGATAGACTGCCCCAGAGCGTTGGGTCGCAGTGTGGAAAGTAGTGGAGGCTTTTCACGAATCACGCGTGTAATGTGCTGTGTGGGATACGATCGATTCCTAGGGTGTCAACTTCTGGCCCCGGTGCTGGGCTGCATATCAACAACTTGATAATGCAGACTATAATAATGCCAGCAGACAATTGTTTGGGGTTTTGCTTTCAGATCTTGGTGTCCCTGTTGCAACTTGCAAGAGCGAGCCCGGGCTATGCTACTTCCTCAAAGTTGGTCTATTATTGGGGTTCGAGCGTTCTAGACAAAATTGACCAAGGGACAAGGCCTGAAGCAGGTACTAAAGGGTATTTTGGACGGTAATTAGCAAGATGCACTATTCAAATTTGACAAAACTCGGACTTGGGCTGACTAGATGGCTAGCAAACCTACACATATGATCCCAACCTCACAGGCAATAGATAGTATGGCCCATATGAACTCCTCACAAAGCCCAGAGCTGGCCGCCCTTCACATTTGACATGGCCTTGGACAACTGCGATTGTACAGGCGGGACATTCCGCGTGGCAATGTCTGCCACAACACATACTTTCCTATAGGGTCTTGGCTCGACCGCAACACCTCAGAATCTGATGCCTATTCCAGCACGGCATGTTATCAAAGGCGACGCATCGCAATGCCTCGGCGAGCTTTTATCCCGGATGAAACTGACTTTCACTTTATGCCATAGATGGAATTAGTGGTGGGTCATTGGAGAGGGCCAAACAAGCATCCTCCACCATTCATGGGTCAGACCCACCTTTGTTAGCGATTCACACCCAAACACACTAATAAGCTTAACAGCTGAAGAATTTTCGCCCTCCGGGCGCCGGTCGTCATGGCCTCACCAGAGGTCTCAAACCGCCGCGCGCGCCCGCAGAGCACGCCGCAGGCTTTGCCGCAGGGCCAGGCCGAGTCGGGACACGTATCTCTCGACACGCGCACCGCTAACGCGCCTGAGCCGGCTGGCCGCGGAAGGTACTCCAGCCTCCCGGCCCTGGCCATCAAAACACTGCAGCAGGAGTTGGAAAACGTGGAAACAGTCGGCAGCTGGCTCGAAGAGGTCTTTGCAGCCAAGCTCGAAAGTTTACAGGCCCCGGAGGACGCCGCGCTTAGGAGAATTGTTCTTGAACTTGACGACGTGATCAGCGGCTGGTTCCTCAGTCGCACCCTCCCTGAAAAAGAGCGTTCGCGCTCCCCGTCGCGTTCGCCGACCAGTTCCAGCGAAAGGCGCAGCATTTTAATTACGAGGACGGGTACGGCGTCGTCGGCCTCTAAAGGCAGAGGCACGCCCACTAACAAATCGGTCACATGGGCCGAGCGAGCCGCCACGCCACCAGCGGCGGCCCCAACGCAAATTTTAACCCCGGCCACGCGCTCGTACCCGATACGTACGACGCCCGGCAATGCACCTGACAGCTCCGCAACTCCCTCCCAATCGGGCCGGGACCGCTCCCAAGCCCCGAAACGTTTGACAGAACAGCCGTCCAACCGCATCCTGATCCGCGTAAATGACAAATTGCGGATGGTGACGAGGGAGCCATACGCGGTAACGACCAAACTGGCCGAATTGGTCTCGGTGCCACACAGTGAAATCCCAAACGCCAAGCGTACCCCCACGGGCTGGGGTGTTACGGTGGCCTCTGAGGAAACACGGCAAAAACTCCTTAACCCCAGCGCGGTCAAGGCCATTATGGACGCATTGGACGCGCGGGAAGTCACTGTCCCGACAACCTGGCACACATACGCCGTTTCTGGAGTGCCCCGAACGCTCAATTGCCTGGACGGAAGAAAGGACGTACATGAGGTAATCCAGGAGGAGATTACCGTGGCAGCAGGCCAGCAGCCAGTCAACTGGCATATTTCCAAACATGGTTACGACCCATATACGGCTGAGGGCACGTGGATAGTGTCCTTCCTTCAACCCGTAAAGCCCTTTCAGCTTTTTGGAGTGTCGAAACGTGCGCGGAAGGTTGAAAAATCACGCAAAATTATACACCACCACGACGGTTGCCAGGGATATTGCGAAATACGTCGCTGCGTACGGCAAACGCGTTGCGGTATATGTGGTGAAGCAAAACATGCGACAGAGGAAGAGCCGTGCAAGGCAGCCCCCAAATGCGTTAATTGCCACGGCCATTTCCCATCCGGACATGAGAATTGCCCTGCCCGACCTTTGGTGGTAAATGGGAAACTTGAACGACCTTCACAGCGTAAACTTAAGGGGATTCGCAGAATCGGACGTGCCAACCGTGCCGCGATTATCAACGACCGGGCCGAAACGGCCCGCCGAGAGCCAGCACCTGCAATCCCGGTCCTAAGCACCTCATCGCAGCATTCGCAAACCTCGAGCTCCCGATCGAGCATTTCAAACAAAAGAGCGCGGCCATGCGAGGCGGCAGGGGCGGACATCCGCAACTTCCTGCAGGTTGAACAGGAACGCGTGCACGACGAAATCGTTTGGGCAGCCGAAATGGAGGAGGACGCAGCGGCTGCCGAACCTTGCCCCGCTGATGGGATAAACTTGGAAGCAACCCGTCGATTAATATGACGAAATACTCGCTCGGTAATATGCAGCGGGAATGCCTCGACGTAGTTTGGGCCAACGTAGGTAAAAGGATGGGTGTGCATTTGAGCCTATTGGAGTTGTGCCACCAGAGAAAAGTGGACCTGGTTAACGTTCAAGAGCTATGGTGCGGGCTAAATACGAATACACAAACGCACCCGGGCTATAATGTTTTTGCGCCAGTGGACGAATGGTACGCAAACACTTACGAAGCCATGACTGGGCTCCGGTCTCGGGTGCTCACCTACGTGAAGAAGGGGGCAGCCCTAGGGGCCGCACAACGACGGTTACCGCAGGGCCAAAATACGCGGGACGTACTCTGGCTCGAAATTAACGGAATATTGTTTATTAACGTATATAGGGCTCCGGGCACTGAGGCCGCGCTGGAAATGGTATGCAATACCGTGCTAAATGGACCCACGGTGCTAGGCGGCGATTTTAACGTAGCGGCTGCTGTATACCAGCCAGGCCGCACAGACGCACGCGGAGGGGATCAACTGACGGCATGGGCGCAAGCCCAGGGCATGCGTTTTACAGGAAATATCGGCGTGCCCACCCACCGCGATGGGGGTTTATTGGATATGGTTTTTTCCAACCTCCCCAGCACAGTTACTGTGGTTGACAGCAGTCTTTACACAGGCTCCGACCACGAATCTCTTTATACCACACTGCGGACGCGCGGCGCCCCCCGCCCGGAGGCGGTCAACGTTTCGGTTAGGGACGACCGGCTACCAAAGTTCGCGGAGCTACTTGCTTTTGGCATGCAAGACATACCGGACCCGGGATCCGCGGCCGATGGCTACGCATTGGACGCGTGGGTAGCTGAATTTACAACTTTATGGGAGCAAGTGACGTGGGTCGTGGGTACGCCGGCGGGAAAAAGGGGCAGCTCGGCTCCCTGGTGGACCGAAAACTGCCAGCGGCTCTGGTCCGAATTCCAGCGGGTTAAACGGAGCGCTGTAAATAGGGCAGACGCCTCTGCCGAGGAAAAAGCCTATACGAAAGGGGTGCGGGCCGCGAAGCGGGAGTACTGGAGGCACCGGATCGACCAACTGCGCGACGATAAGGATTTGTGGAACATGGTGGGCTGGCTGGGAGCCGGACCACGCCTCCGGTCCCCGCCGCTGGTTATTAACGGCGAGCAAGTGAGCGAGCCTTTAGCAAAAGCGGAAGCACTGCAACGGGAGGTGCTTGGCCGATTTTCGGCGGAGGATGACCTGCAGGGAGACCCCTTGGAGGCCTGGTCGGCGGACGAGGCTAAAATCCCTTGGGACACCCAGGTTAGTGCGGAAGAGGCGGAGCGCTCCTGCATTGGGGTTACGAGCACGTCCCCGGGCATCGACGGAATGACCGTCCGGCTACTAAAAGCCGGATGGGTTTCGTTGGCCGAGCCGGTGCGCAGGCTCTACCAACGTTGCCTGGAACTCGGACATTTCCCAGCGCCTTGGAAGAAGGCCGAAGTCGCGATGCTACCGAAAACGGGGAAGAAAGACCGGAGCAGCGTTCGATCCTGGCGGCCTATAGCCCTCCTCTCCTGCATCGGAAAAGGCCTCGAGAGGCTCGTTGCACGCCGGATAGCTTGGGCCATACACGACAACGGGCTCCTTAGCTGCACCCACGGCGGTGCCCTACCCAAGCGATCGGCGACGGATCTGGTTTGTGCCCTCGCCCACGATATCGAGCAGGCTTTAGCTCGCGGGGAGGAAGTTACCCTTGTCGCATGCGACGTCCAAGGCGCCTTCGACGCCCTCCTCCATGGGCGATTAATACGGAAAATGCGGAGCCTTGGGTTTAGTAAAATGCTCCTCAGGTTCGTGATTAACTTTTTAAACGACCGCCAGGCCCGAGTCCGGCTGGAGGGTACGACCACGGGCTTTAGGCGGCTTGGGTGCGGCACCCCGCAAGGGTCTCCCCTTTCCCCGATCCTATATATGCTATATTTGGCGTATCTCGTCAAAAACGGTACGAAGTGGCGGTTGGCATACGCAGACGACGTGCTTACATGGAAATCGTCACCCTCGTTGGAGGAAAACGTACGTTGGCTGGAAGATAAACTCCGGGATATGCACGAAATTGCGGCGGAAGAGAAGATCCATTTTGCAGCGGAAAAGACAGAGGTGATCCATATTACTAAGAAAAGGCACGGTCGCAACCCGGAAATCCGGATTAATGGTAGAACGGTTACCCCGGTCCAACTACCGGGCGGTCGACGCGGACAAAGCGCCTCCGGGGCCGAGCGCTACCCGGGCATGCGTTGGCTTGGTTTTTGGTTCAGCCGACGGCTAGACGGGCGCCGCCACGTGGCCGAAAGGGCTGCCAAAGCAATGGCGGTCGCTGCTCACCTCAAAGGCTTTGGGGCAGTAAGATACGGACCGCCTGCGGCTGCACTTCGCAAGGCAGCGGTGGTATGCGTGGGTTCCTCGGCCACCTACGCAGCCGAGGCATGGTATAACCCAGCGCACAAGCAAAGAGGACTCCTTAAAGCATTGAACAAACCGCTGGTTTTAGCGGCACGGGCAATCCTCCCGGCGTATAAAACCACCCCCTCGTCCACTGTTCTCAGGGACGCAGGACTACCCTCGGCCCGCGTCGCGCTGGCCTACACCCGCCTGAAATACGGCGCCCGACTAAGGCTCGCGGACAAGGGGCACCCCCTTGTCAGCCGCCTGCGTGAAATACCTCGTGCCCGCAACTCGGGCCATTCGGCCACGACCCTGCAAACGGCTGCACAATTTCTCCCGCGGATCCGGAGACTAGAGTTGCGCGCACCTCGCAATGCCCCGGATTCTCGCACTGACCCCACCGGAGGAGTCCCGAAAGAGGAAGCGGCCCGCCGCTTTATCGAATGGCTGGACATGGTATCACCTGACGATATCGTGGTATATACGGATGGTTCGGAAAAACACGAAAACAACTGCGTCCAAATAGGGTACGGATGGGCCGCTTTTAGGGCGGGCCTGGAATTTGCCGCAGGCTCCGCATCTATTACGCCGGAAAGCCACGTTTTCGACGCCGAGGCGATTGGCGCCCTAAAAGGGCTACAGGCGGCAGCCAAGGCCCAGCCAGGCGCCCGGATTTGGATTTGTGTGGACAGCACCTCGGTTATTTGGGGTCTTAGAGGCGACGCGCCGCGTTCGTCCCAATGGGCCTTTCTGGAGTTCCATGACCTTGTCGATCTACTCCGAAAACAAGGTACCGAGGTTCGGGTCCGTTGGTGCCCTGGGCACCAGGGAATCCCGGGAAACGACCGGGCTGACGAGCTGGCCAAGGCCGGCTCCGCCGGACCGCCGGACCCAGACCCGAGGGCTCAGCAAACCACGTATAGCGGTGCCGGCACGGTCCTCAGAGCCATTCTTTCGAATATAGAGAAGGACTGGTGGCGTAAAGAACTCTGTGAACGGTCCCCCGCATATAGGGAATGGAAATTCCAATACACACCGAGAAAGGAGCCCGAGGAACTGCGTTTGCCAAGACCCCTACTGGGCCATTATTTGGCCATGAGGACCGGCCACGGCGATTTCAAAGCCTACCATGACCGTTTCAACCACCAGGATGCAAACACCTCGTGTGCCTGGTGCTGGAAGCGGACCTCCCCTGAGCACCCGGTGCACTGCCGCTATTCGCGGGCGGTGTGGAGAAACTGGCCGTGGCTTGATAACGAGCGGCCGGTCGGGCCGCCAGACCGCGCCCAACGCCGCAAATTCTTCCAGACAAGCCTCGGGCAACCGAAAAGCTTTGAGGCGTTTTCGATAGCCACCAACTACTTCAGCGCCCGCCCCAGAGCGGCCCGCCAGCGCCCCGCGCGCCACGAACGCACTTTACGCCTAGGGACACCGATCGTAAACGACTCGAACTCTGACGAGGAATAGACTTACTGCCTTTTCACCCACACTTTACGGCACAAGCCGTCAGACGAACCCTCCGTGCACCTTAGGCACGGGGTCGCGTCAGTGAACTAACCCCCTAAGCAGGACCGGGCCCGAACCCGGTCAGGCACGATCCGCCTCTGCCCTCCTTGTTTTCCCCCTGTGGAAATAAAGAAGATAGAACGCGCGCCGAGATACCCCTCGGGAGGTTGCTAACGGCCGGCTAACAAGCCGGGCCGAGCCCGGCGTTAACTAATACTACTACTACTACTACTACTGGAGAGGGCCAAAGTAAGGCAGTTTGGGCGATTTAGCAAGACACCTGAACATGCGTAGCTTTACGCATATAAAGTAGCTTAAAGTTGGTATGTAATTAGTATCTAAATATGGATAAGTTTATTGATTATTAGGGATGGTTGTAAACTGCCGAGTTACAAGAACATAGAGCAGCTAACTAAAGGTTTAGCTGCATATGTTGAAAGCAGTAATGTTAAATTAACTTGTTCACATATCCTTGTAATGGAAATTCAAAATCGTTAGGCTTTTCGGTTAAAAAAAATCATAAATAACTGGCAATGTGAACCGCAGTCGCCATTCATAGGCTTTAGCGAAACTTTCCTAGCCAATTTGCCATATTTCATCTGGTAAGCAGCAGATATTAATCGAAGCTCATCTTCCAATAAAAACGTTGGAAACTTGAAAAGCTGAACGGACGACTCAAGTTGGTATTGCCCGCAAACGGCGCACAGTAATAGTGGCTGAGTGGGAAATGTTGGTCTGCAAAAGAATTGACCGTATTGAGCGGAAGGGAAGAAAGCCGATATTCCGCAGTTGATCAAACTGCTAGTCTTACCTCGATTCGATACTGCCAAAAGGCCGCGTAGGCAAATTCAGGACCAAAATTCCCACAGCGTTCACCTGAAACAAACACCGTTTCGAAAGTTTATTTTTATTCCCGCGTAGTATTTTAGTTGCAATCTTGAGAATCGCATCGATTGTGATTGGATCATCAATACAAGGCTTACAACCACGGAAAATGAACCCGAACAAGAATAGAAATGCACAAGATTATTTAATAATGCGAGGCTCCAAACAGCTTTTTGGTATAGCTAATGCTAAATTAAAGCTGTTTTGATGGCCACACTGATAATAAAAGCAAAAGAAGGCAATCAACTAGGTAGATAGGTAAGTACCTGCAGACCTACTATTGTTAGGCAGCCTTGGTTCGCATTTACGCAGATGTGTGCTATGCAAGTTCCTTGATTAATCTTTCGTTGGAAGTCTAGGTCGTATTACAATTGACGAAACTAAAATCCCCGTCACTTTACAAATGTTGTCAATATGCTGCTGTCCGGTACTACATTTCTCTCACAAGCCTTTTACTCTAGCATCATCCTTGTTATGTTGCCACACTAAGTATGAAACCCCTAGAAAAGTAGCTGCAAGTTTGCGCGTATAGGACGATGAAGCGTATGATCGGCTCGAAAGGGGCCCAAACCCATCTATCAAGGCGATATATTGATAGGAAATTGCTTTGAATTCCGCGTCCGGAGCAATGTTGGGCAATTCGTAATGGAGAACACTGGCGCTCCACGCCAGTAAAGTGGCCATTCCTATCAGATCCATCACCACTATGCGATCTGTCGTCCGAACCCAATTACGTTAGTACGTAGAGCAGGGAGATCCCTGTAATGATATCCACTATTGAAAAGTATATTTCTGGAATGTTAATACTCGCCTTCACGCAATAAGAAGGTCACCATTTATAAACAGTTGGACTTCTCTCCAGCTCTTCAGATTTTCCACAACTCTTCCTTCCCCAGTCACACACTTACTCACTTCCTTGATACAGTCTTTTCCTATCAATTTTCCTCAATTCCTTCTCTTCTCTCGTTGGTATAACATTCGTTTACTTTATCAACTTTACTTTCTTTGCTCAAATCGATCAAGACTTTTTTTAATTTTCTTTTTTGAAACCGCAAAAGAAAACACCACTCAGCCGTCGATATGCAGCTGTCAGCCTTTTTTATCGCCGTGGCAGCCTCCACGATCGGCTTCACCTCGGCCCTCCCGACGCCAGGAGATCGCGTCACCACCCCCGTGGCTGTAATCAATTCCGACATCCCTGGATCAGGTCATGTCGCAACCGCCCTCCAAGCCCTCGTGGGCCCCGACCAGCTTGCAAGTAAAGAAAATTCTCGCGCCCAGGGTCGCAAACCTCTGCCCAAATCTCGCCTCGGTCGACCTCCCAGGACTCGCAGCAGCTCCGACAGCGATTAAGGCGCTTCTTACGAACCGAAAGTATGATATTTGATTACGAGATTAAGCTGGCTGTGGGCGTCGGGATTTTCCTTTTTCGCAACAGACTTAAAAGGCTTTGTTGCCTTTTTATTTCTTCATCGATAAACGTCAAAGACCCGCTGGGATCGAGAACCAAACCAATCTGTTTAACAACTCTGGATTACACTTAAAGGAAATTGGATTAAGAACAAGTCAGCCGGACTCTTGTGGTTTTAATCGGGCTAGGATATGAGAGCTCTTGCTATTTATAAGCCTCGTCTACGCGCAGGATGTGAGGTTTTAGATAAATATACAATACGTCTTTCTATATCCATATATCTCTGTCCTTTTATCAATGATAAGAAAGAAGCTATATGGAAGCTTCCCAAAACGAGAAAGAGGTTGCGTGGTTCCATAGGTGATTTACCAACAAGGGAAACGGATGTCAGGCTTATCTACCTAAGTGGGCATCCCATTCTCAGTGCGACAAGTGTTATTATTCCGATGTAAAAGACATTTGTTGACAATGTTTCAGGATTGCGAAAGATGCGTCATTCCAAATACAGCTAGTGGTTTTGCTACAACAACAAATTATAACTGTCAGCACTAGGCGGAAAGGTCTAAGTGCTAATATCGCCAATGTCAATCCCGTCAGAGTACAACGCGTCGGCTGCAATATTCGGATGGCGGTATAGAGAGACTGCAATGGCGGCCCCGCCGACGCGAAATACAAAGTCGCTGGCGAAAGGTTCCGAAAGACTGACTATGACGAACGTCCCTATCGATGAACTTGGCTGCGCTTATGTCCAGCGGCCAGATAATCCGCTCAGCTAATAGCTACCGCTGTACAAACGCAGCAGCCATGGTGGCATATTGCGTTCCCTGGACGGTGAATGTGACAAGGGCCTTTCCGGCCTCCCGCCGCCTCGTCGGGAGCAGTCGTGTCTTGATCAAGATTTCTTAATGGCGGATCGGTCGCGTGAAGAATGTCACAAAAGGCTGTGGAGAAAGAAAAAGAAAACAAGTGAGTACTAGTACGGTGGTACATAAAATGTCTATCTTGCACTTTTACTCCTACTCCGAAAGTGTAGGTTTTAAAACACCAGTTACTGTCGGGAAGCGGTGAACTAGGATGGGTCGAGGACTCTACGGCGCCAATAATTGTATGCTGACGCTCGCTATCTAGAGAAATACAAACAGGCCGTGGAACCATGTGGCATGTGCAACACGCGACGTCCGCCACCCTACAAATATTATACCCGTGATTCTTTAGAACCGTCTTTTGCGTCTGCACGTCAGCTCGCGGGGGCGTCGGTTCGCAAGAATCTTCCAGCGATTCAACCAAGTATGGTTACCATGACCACTGCTCGGCACATTAACAGAATGTCTCTCTCCCTAAATCCACGGGCATCATGCCAACAGTAGCCGAAAGGGCGATAAATGTTGTGTTTTTGTAAAGTTGCATTGTGGAATGATTTAAGGAAACGGTTTGGAGGAAAGGGGGAAATATATTAGACCACAACAATATTCGTTGACCAATATAGTGCCGAGCAAGTTATGTTATAAATATATGATTTGCGCAGCGTATGGAGCGGAAATAGGACGCTCGATGCCCCGTATCTAGTGAGAGTGCCACAGGGGTGATTTTGACTCAACTCGATGCTGCCAATGGGCCAAAACCACGGCGTGGGCAAACCTTGGAACGGTATTTGCAAGGCATTCAGGTAGAATAGGCACCGGGATAGATAGGCATTTCCATCCCACAAAGTGTTTCAGAACAATAGCTGACAGCCCACCACTCGTCCCCAGGGCACATATACCCCGGGGTGACTCGTTGACTAGGGAATCCAGGAAAAATGTCAAATCATGGCCTACCGGGAATCACCAGCGAGGGATGGCATATTTTGGACCAGAGCAGGGTCACAATTTAGGATGGCATCTAGGCAAGTTTCTGGAAGACGTCGGACGAGCCAGATCTTACGATGGCTGATATACACGGCATTTATTTTTGGGACTTGAGCTCGCCGTGTGAGGTGGGAGCGATTGATGTGTTGAGTCGTACAATGTATACACGCGAGGATGCCAAGGGATCTGCGGACTCTTTGAGACTGGAAGAGAATGTCGATGATAAAAAGTCAAATGGAGGGATGCAAGATCTCAGAGCTCAGGTGAGACGTGTTCCAATGCATTATGTGGTCCAGGAGACGGCCCTTCGCCCCGACTGCTTTGCAACAAAATCGTGATTGGAGGTTGGGCCGTGGGGTGTCAGACACGGGGTCTATTTCACACGCCACCTTCACCCGAACCTGCCTTGGGTAGATCCAAATGTCGACCAGGTTGAGCATTTTCGTCGCTGGCACCAGCCGTTGCCCAGACCTTTCTTCGTCTGATAACTGCAAACACCAACCGTGCCCTTTCGACTCTTTGGGTCGCTCCCTGTAGCTAACTGGTGACCGTAAATTGAAGGCTCACATGATGAGCCTCGTTGTCCTGGTTCTATATCACGTAAGTGGTGACTCAACACCATTGCGGTGAGCCACATCATATCAGAGCTCCCGGGGTGATCTTTGCATGACGTTGTAAATACAGGCTTTGAAATGCATTCATCGCGTTCATCAAGTGGCTGCTCTCGTCTACCAGTTGTGGTCAAAATGTTCCAAAGCCTTAATCCTCAGCCCGAGCATGAGTCCCAAGGACTTCAGCAACAGTTTCAGCAAGCATACAGCGACACGCAGCAAGTACTTTTCTGCGTTGTTGTCTGCGTTGTTGTCTGCCTTGTAGCAGGTGAAGCGCATCGCATTTATTCAAGACGGTCATCAGGAGACTGCGGATCAAAAAGTGAGCTCGTGATGCGCGGATCTTGCCAAAATGCCCACTTTGGGTAATTGTGCGGAATGATCATATGGCGGTGTGGCTGTATCTTAACCCGCATTACTGGGGTGGGGGACGACCAAGATTGGCAAATCTCATTCACAACTTGGACCAAGTAGCAAAAATTTGGGGTGGTAAAGACATGGCTGCCTTGTGCGTCTAATGTTTCTCATTTTGACACGGTGATGCTGCGGATCGGCCTAGCTTCTGGAACTTCAGTTGGCACATTCCAGATACAAGTGGAGGCTCCGTCAGCCATGGTTAGCCTCGTACAAGTCTGTAGCTCCGACCAGAAGGATCGACGGCTTTTCAAGAGTAGAGGCCTCATGTGACTTGTAGGACATCAAATAAATAGTGTGTCAAAGACGAGAATTTTGACATACTTGCGATCCAGATGAACCAAATTACAAAGACAGAAATGCCTAGAATGACAAATCTGGGAGGGGCATAGTGCCGACTGGCGGAATAGCCAAACTGAAAAAAAAAAAGTAAAAATCCTGGCCCACCAAAAAAACTAAAACGACACCGGGGCCCGGCTCCAAGATTGATAACGTCAAAAATCGGAAAAATTGCTACCTCTGACTGCCTGACTTGAGTCGAGCCCAGCAAGGCTGTTTTGCCCAAACTTTTGATCGCCTCGGGCATAATCTTGTATGCACGCCCTCTCCCAGCATCCCACATGTCCAGGCATGCCTGACCGAGCTCTCGCTAATCCTGTACCACGTCTACCCAGCCTGTCAAATTAAGGTATGGGGTGGATCCATGCATGGATCGGAATATTCATATGCATACAGAGCTAAATGTGTAATACACCTCGGAGAGTCTCGACAGCGGTCCGGTTCTCGGCTGTCGAAATGAAACAAGGTTGCCCATTTCTATAAAAAAAAGGGTGTCGTTGTGAGTGGATAGGGGCGTGTGTTCTACAAGTCCCATTAGCGTGGGGCGTCTCCATGCGATCAAGAGACATGGGTGCTTGTTTCAATCTTTTGGCACACCGGTGTGTGGCTTGCAGCGAAGCTTTGATGCAGGGGATCCTGTGAACCCTGAAAGCTTGGCTTTCTAAACCAAAGGTCGAATCAATCGATCGGGATGGCATCAGGGAACGTCAGGTGTTTAATAACTTAACAAGTAGAATTCGGCATATTTGCTTTTTGTTATTTTTGCAGTACCCTGCCATGCAGAGGATCCATCCCATATCTATTCTTGCAACACATTTCGAGACCGATGGAACCCTCAAACCAGCGTGTCGGTAAGCGAACAACGGTCCATATTTCACCAAGTGAGCCCTTGGCATCAATGCTCCAAAAGGCCGTCGAACTGGCTGTCAATCGGCAGTGGGATCATTCAATAAAAGTTTCCGCTAGCGCAGTGATCAGCTTGGTAAGACGGTCAATTGTACCGACATGACGCAGGATCGTCTCGAAGTATGCCTTGTCGGTGGAGATTTCCTTGAGGAGGACGCTGTGTAGCTTGGGGCTGGCGAGACACTCCCGTATGGCCAAGGCTCGAGGTTCAGCTCCTTGCTCCTATGGCTGTCGTTGAAGGGAAGTCTCCAAGCTTGAAAGATTGCAGTCTACGACAAAGTTCATCTTCATTAGGGACCTGTAAACCAAGCGCAGTAGGTGTGTCAGACAACAGCTGCGACCACTTGACCACTCAAAGACATGGTTATCCACTACAAAAGTAGAGTAAGCTACCCTAGGTAACTTACGACGTCTGGACTCTGGAGCCCTCAGGACATCATATGAACTTGTTCACGTCGACGAGAATCATCGCTGTCCTGCAGCAAGCTGTCCTGCAGCAAGCTGTCCTGCAGCAAGCTGTCCTGCAGCAAGCTGGCCCTTGGCATTCTCAGTGCCTGTTCAGGGGACTAAATGCATGCTCAAGGGACTAGGAAGTAGTTTCGAAGGAAGTAGTGTCGAAACCACTCACGTACCTCGACACCCTGTCGATGGGCATCTCTCACGTCTCCGGGAAACGTACGTTGAGCGCGAGGACTGGTTTGGTTTTGACCCCTCGCCCATATCGCCACCTGACTTGAAACCGGTTGGAAACCTACCCAAAGTCACAAAGTGACTGAAATTCCAGAATCTTAGCCTCTATTTTAGGGAATATCGCATAGCGTCGATGAACCCCGGTCAAGACTGTTACCGTAACGAGCTTCGGGGGTGCCTCAAGGCGCTTCAATAATCCGGGCGAATCCGCTATTCACATTCTCCGATGGCGAGCAGAGGTGCTGTCCATCACGCAAGTAGACCATGATTCAGTGCCGGTAGCGCGGTCCGGTGGGATGAATGCTTTAGACGTGCCAGGAGATGTACGGCGGGGATAAAGGGAGTACGGTCAAGCTCAAGTCGCCAAGCCCTATAGGGATTAGGGCCAGGGGGTCGTTCCAGCTGGAGAAACGCTAGGGCCTGAAGTGTGTGGGGTTGTGGGGATTCGCCTAGTAAAACCTAAACCTAAAGCTTGCCCTTGTATTGCGGGGTGCGGCATGCAGTCCCAGCTCGCTAGAGTCAGAACCTGAGAGCAGAAGATCAATGGGCTGAGATACGTGGTACTATTGCACATCAATAAACAACTCAGGGTCTGGGGTGTCGGATATAAAATATGCAAATTTGGCATTCTCCAGCTGTGTAAGTATGCGAAACGTATGTTGTCTGCAAAGTAGAACGCCTTAGCACATCATAGGTACTTTGGTCACTACCTGTGGTACGGACCTTGTACTCGCCGTGCTATACCGGCTACAACGCAAGGTACCGTATATTGTCCCCGTGGCTAATAACGGTTATCAGTAATTAATATTCCTGCAGCACCTGATTTCAACCCAAAACATTTGAAATACCAGCTTCAATTGCAACGATTTCGCCTTCAAAACAGCTTTGGTATTTCCACTACTTTGTATTGCCAATGTTTCTCGTGTATTTCTGTTGTCATTCCTGTTACTACAAGCAGTGGATCTCGAATGTGTTGTATCTCTCGGCAGTTCGTTTTCTGTGGATAAGCGGCGCCGGAGGTTACCAAGCCCGGCAGGATTCTAGGCCCGCTTTGCCCGCACCATGTTTTAACCATGAACAGAAAGTACCGGGCAGGAAACGGGTTGACGAGTCATGCTTCGTACATGATTTGTAATGGTGTTTTCTACCATCTGAAGTTCTGGACTTTGGTCTATGGCCTGATTGCGCTGACACGATCATCATCCATATGGGACTTTTGTCTCTGGCATACGTGTAGCAAACTGAGCTAGCCGAAGCCCGAAAAGCTTGGCTGGAATGCTGCGATTGACTTTTGTTCTCGCCCTTCTATTTTGACTGTCTGGACGGGCGACTCTACTTGGGGTTTTGGTCTCTGAACAGTGGCATTGATTGTCATTGATTGTCATTGATTGCCGTTACTTCAATTCTGATTCTGCCGTGTTGCACAATGCCAGCGCGAGGCAACAAGGTCCTCGCGATGACCATAGGATTAGCCATCGTTTTGTCCTTTTCTTTTGTCCTGTTCAACGACGATGCCTACAGATCCGTTCCAGCCCAGTATGGACACTTTAGAAGATTCCAAAGGGTACCACTCCGTACATGATCTGATTGCCGCGATGATGAGACGAAAAGAAAAGTCATTAACCACTAAGCAAACAGGTTCGCATCTGCGAGACCACTCCTGGGGTGCGATCTTTTAGCGGCTACATCACCATACCCCCAAATGAGGATTCTCCCGTCGAGAGCAACATGTTCTTCATGTTCTTCGAGGCCAGAAAGTCCCCACGAAAGGCCCCACTGACTCTTTGGCTCCAGGGTGGACCAGGCTCGGGCTCAATCGGCCAAGCCGTGTCGGGCCACAGCGGTCCGTGCCGCGTCGCCGGTCCCGACGGCACGGCGACCGAGCTGAACCCCTGGAGCTGGAACAACGAGGCCAACATGCTGTACGTCGACCAGCCCGTGCTCACCGGCTACAGCTACGACGCGATCTCGCGGGGCTTCCGCGACGTGACCAGCGGGCACGTCACCCTGGGCGACGACGTCTTTGCGCAGATCCCCGGCGACAATGCCACCATCCGCAGGGGCGTCTTCCCCAGCCAGGACGGCAACAACGCCCCCAACACGACAGACGCGTCCGTCGCTCAGCTGGTCCGCTTCCTGGACATCTGGACCGACGACTTTGCCCGCTACCGCCACGACGAGATCAACATCTGGGCCCAGTCGTACGGGGGCCACTACGCACCCGCGCTGGCCAGCGCCCTCATGGCCCGCCGCCGCGACAGGCCGGAGCTGATGTCGGTCGCGTCCGTCGGCATCATCAACGGCTTCGTGGACATGCTGCTGCAGGCGCCGTCGTTGACGACGTTTCCCGTCAACAACACGTTCGGCATCAAGGCGTACTCGGAAGAGGTGGCCGCCCAGGCCAGAGCCATCCTGCCGACCTGCATCTCCCAGGGCGGCGACTGCCAGGCGCTGCAGCGCTCCAAGGCCAGGAGCAGGGGGGAGGTCGAGTCCGCCTGCGCGGCCGCCTTTGCCACCTGCTGGGGAATGGCGGCGCTCTACGACTCCCGGGCGGATCGGGGGGTTTTCGACATTGCCCACCAGTCGCTGGACCCCTTCCCGCCGGAGTACGTCGTCGGATGGCTCAACAATGGCAAGGTGAGGCGGAAGCTCGGGGCCAGGGTCAACTACACCGAGACCAGCGGCCCGACGGAGACCGCGTTTGCAATGACGGGCGACTTTATGAGGAGCTCTACCGATGAGCTGGTCGGTTTGATTGATGCGGGGGTCAAGGTGGCGTTGATTTTTGGAGATCGCGACTTTCGTTGCAACTGTAGGTGTTTCTTTTTGTTTCTCCTCTCCTTTTCCGTGCCGAACACTACCGGGTTTCATTCTAAAATTAGACTGACACACTACAGGGGTTGGCGGTGAGGCGGTCAGTCTCGCCCTCAATCACTCCAAAAAGGAGCAGTTCGCCGCAGCGGGGTACACCGACCTCAAAACCAACAACACCTACATCGGCGGCAAGGTCCGACAGCAGGGCCTCTTCTCTTTCACCCGAGTCTTCCAGGCCGGTCACGAGGTTCCAATGTATCAGCCCGAGACGGCCTATCAGATTTTCATGCGGACCATCACGGGCAGGGACGTGGCGACGGGGACTGTGGATGTTGTCAAGGACGCCGGCTTCGTCACGCAGGGGCCTCTGTCGGTTTTTGACGTGCAGCAGCCGCCTCCCCAGCAGCCGCCGAACGAATGCTATATTGATTTTTCGCCATTGGGGACGCGCTGCACCAAGGAGCAGGTTGCGGCCTTGACTAATGGCACGGCGGTCGTTGCGAATCGCGTCGTGGTTTCGCCAGCTGCTTGAGTTTTTCGTCAAGGAAACTTGGGTTTGTAGACTTGCGGGTCAAAGTCATACGTGTTCCAGTCACGAGGGACACTTGTTGACGATTATGAGATTAGCAGCCATCATGAGTACGAAGGCGATGAATTGAGATTTGCTACCACTTGTTGCACAAAAACTAGACTAGACCAGTTGAACTTCGAGGGCAGGCCGTGTGCTTTGGCAGAAAGGCATTCAGGGTCGTGAATATAGAGTTCGTGGTTCTTTCAACAGATTCAAGAGTTGTTTCACAGTAACGTTTGGCTCCACATCTCCGACCCCCCTAAAGTCCGGCCCCTAAAAATATCTACTCAGCCACGTCAACCCTTTGTTTTATTTTATAAATATCTAGACGAATTTTTCACTTTAGAACTTGATTTTTGAAGATTCTTGCTCCAAACTTTCCAATGAAACAGTACACTGAAAATCAGCTTCTTGCTGCCATTTCTGACATAAGAAATGGCAAATCAGTTCACAAAACCTCGCAAAAATGGGGTATTCCTCGGAGTACCCTTCACGATCGTTTAAAGGGGGCCCAGTCAATTCAACAAGCGAAAAGATCTTGTCAAAGGCTTTCACAGGAGCAGGAGACCTATTTGGCAGATTGGGTACTTGCGCAGGCCGCGTTAGGCCTTCCGCCAACGCATCAAGAACTACGCTATTTTGCGGAACGAATTCTTCAGGCCGCCGGAGAAAGAAAAAGCCTTGGGAAACATTGGGTTAGCCGTTTTATAGCCCGATATCCAATTTTGAAAACCCAAAGACCCCGGCGAATAGAAAATGCCCGGGTTAATGGGGCTACAACCGAGGTAATTAAATCTTGGTGGTCCTATTTGAAAAATCCCGTTGTCGATACTATAAAACCGGCCAACCGTTGGAATATGGACGAAACAGGTATAATGGAAGGCAAAGGATCTAATTGCCTGGTGTTAGGGCGTAATAAAATCCGGCCATTACAGCGAAAAGAGCCTGGAACGCGGGGTTGGACGAGCATAATCGAATGTGTATCAGCTACGGGGGCTGTTATACCTCCCCTCGTTATATTTAAGGGGAAAAACGTACAGCAACAATGGTTTCCAGCTGATTTAAGTCCTTTCGATACCTGGCAATTTCATGCAACCGAAAACGGGTGGACAAATAATGAAACAGGTATCGAATGGTTAAAAAAGGTGTTTATTCCGTATACCCAACCTTTAACCCCTGAAAAGCGGTTATTAGTTCTGGATGGCCATGGATCACATATAACGGACGAATTTATGCTTCTTTGCTTGCAAAACAATATTCAACTCCTATATTTACCCCCTCATTCGTCACACGTTCTTCAACCGTTGGATTTATCGGTTTTTGGGCCGTTAAAGGAAGCTTATCGACGTCACCTGGGATTTGTAAACCAGTTTTGCTGTTCAACGGTTGTTGGGAAACGAAACTTTCTACTTTGCTATCGAAAAGCCAGATCAAAAGCATTTATAGCAAAAACCATTCAATCTGGTTGGCGTACGACGGGGTTATGGCCGGTGAACTTGGCAAAACCACTTTTAAACCCTTTTTTGTTAGAAAATAGCAACGCCAACGTCGAAAAAGGTAAAAATAACGGCTTCCAAAGGGATAAAACACCGGAAAATCCAACCCAACAAATTAACGACCAGTCTTTACTTATTTGGAAAACCCCTAAAACGACCCGAGATATTCGACTTCAACTACAGGAAATTTCCCGGTCCGAAAAAAGTAACGCCACTTCACGGCTTTTGTTTGCAAAAGTCCAAAAAAGCTTCGAAACCAAGGATATCTTATTGGCTGAAGCTCAGCAAAAAATCAGTTTGTTAAACGCAAAATTGGAGGCGGTACGGCCGGTCAAAAGGAAAAGGGTGATTCCGGATCCCAACGAGCTTTTGGTCAGCAAAAAAAAACGTTTATGAAGCACAGGAAAATAATAGGGACTGTTTAGAAGCTTTGAACGATGGAGAAGAGGTTAGCGAACCGGGAGAGCCTGACAATGATTGTATTATTGTGCGTTGATAGGTTTACATTTAAATCGGTTTATAAAAGGGGTATTTCGTCGTTACATTTTTCAAGGGGGCCGGACTTTAGGGGGGTCGGAGATGTGGAGCCCAACGTTACCAGCAAGATCATGTTAATAGAGTTCTAACTTTGGGCGGGGATTACGCAAACTATAACGTTGCGTACCCCCTGTTCGGCACCCCCCCTGTTCGGCACCCTGAAAATCTAACAACGAAATGCCTACTTTTATAAACTGATTTAAATATAAAATTATCAACGGACAAAAATACAATCGTTTTCACGCTTCTCCGGTTCATTAACCTCTTCTTCATCAGCTAAAGGTTCCAAATTTTCTATATCATTTTCCTGCAATCCAATAATGTTCTGTTTGTTAACCAAAAGCTCGTTTGGATCCGGAACCACCCTCCTCCTTTTAACCGGCCGTATTGCCTCCAGTTGTGCTTCCAATAAGCTGATTTTTTGCTGGGCGCTAGCCAAAAGGGTATCTTTGGCTTCGAAGCTTTTTTGGACTTTTGCAAATAAAAGACGTGAAGTAGCGTTGGTTTTGTTGGATTGGGAAAGTTTTTGCAGTTGAAGTCGGATATCTCGGGTCGTTTTAGGGGTTTTCCAAATAAGTAAAGACGGGTCGTTAATTTTTTGGGCTGGGCTTTCCGGTGTTTTATCCCTTTGCAAACCGTTGTTTTTATCTTTTATAACGTTGGCGTTGCTATTTTCTAACAAAAAAGGGCTTAAAAGTGGTTTAACCAAGTTTACCGGCCATAACCCCGTTGTACGCCAACCAGATTGAATGGTTTTTGCTATAAATGCTTTTAATCTGGCCTTTCGATAACAAAGTAGGAAATTTCGTTTTCCAATAACTGTTGAACAGCAAAATTGGCTAACAAATCCAAGTTGACGTCGATAAGCTTCTTTTAACGGCCCAAAAACCGATAGATCCAATGGTTGAAGAACGTGTGACGAATGAGGGGGTAAATATAGGAGTTGAATATTATTTTGCAAGCAAAGAAGCATAAATTCGTCCGTTATATGTGATCCATGGCCATCCAAAACTAATAACCGCTTTTCAGGGGTTAAAGGTTGGGTATACGGAATAAACACCTTTTTTAACCATTCGATAGCCGTTTGGTTATTTGTCCACCCGTTTTCGGTTGCATGAAATTGCCAATTATCGAAAGGGCTTAAATCCGTGGGAAACCATTGTTGTTGTACGTTTTTTCCCTTAAATATAACGAGGGGAGGGAGGGCAACGCCCGTAGCCGATATACATTCGATTATAGTCGTCCAACCACGCGTTCCGGGCTCTTTTCGTTGCAACGGCCGGATCCCGTTAAGCCCTAATACTAGGCCATTAGATCCTTTGCCTTCCATTATACCGGTTTCGTCCATATTCCAACGGTTTTCCGGTTTAATAGCGTTAATAACCGGGTTCGTAATATAAAGCCACCAAGATTTAATTACCTCCGTAGTAGCGCCATTAACCCGGGCGTTATCTATTCGACGGGGCCTTTGGGTTTTAAGGATTGGATAACGAGCCAAAAAACGAGTTATCCAACGTTTTCCAAGGCCTTTTGTCTCTCCGGCGGCTTGAAGAATTCGTTCGGCAAAAAAGCGTAATTCTTGATGCGTTGGCGGAAGCCCTAAAGCTGTTTGGGTAAGTACCCAATCAGCCAAATGCTTTTCCTGTTCCGTGGAAAGCCTTTGAAAAGGGCTTTGTGCTTTTTTATAAGGTTGAGAACCTTTAAGTCGACTTTGAAGTGTAGACCTAGGTATTCCCCATTTTCGGGAGGTTTTTGCAATTGGATTGCCATTATTGACGTCGTTAATTGCAAATATAAGCTGTTTTTCAGTATATTGCTTCATTGGAAAATGGAGAATTAAAATCAGAAAAAAGTAAATCCAAAAGTGACAGATTCATCGAGATATTTATAATAGAAGTTGGAGGATAAAAATAAAAGTGTTGTTATTTTTGGGTGCCGAACAGGGGGGGTGCCGAACAGGGGGTACGCAACGTTAAAGCAAAAGCAAAACCCGGATCGTGTCATGCCAAAAATTATCACGAACCCGCGGACAATAGCAGTGTTTACACAAACCGCCAGCGCAGCTTCAAATGCACGATTGCCGGACCCAAAATGGGAGCAAAATTAAAGCATAAACATCATTTCATTATCAATAGACTGTTACTATTTATGAAACGACCGTTTATGCCTTTGAACATTGACCCAATCAAGCCTTTTCGAGCGGCACATAATGGACCTCGAAGACGCCTCCAAACTTGGCCAGAGCGGCCTGGTGATCGGCCATGCCCGGCGCCGACTCGCTGGCCTTGCTGGACTCGACCGAGTCCCACCCGGCGAGGGCTACAAAGATGTTTGCCGGCCCGCCCGGCACCGACGGGTGCTCCATGCGGTCGGCCGCCCAGCCGTACACGGCGCCCTTGAAGCCCGGCGTCTCGGCCGTGGCGATGCTGGCCTCCAGCTCGGCGGCGAAGGCGGCCTTGTCGACCGTGGCCGGCAGGATAATGGCGATGATGCGCGTCACCGGGCTGACGATCGAGCTGAAGGGCTTGTTGAGGCTGACCAGGTTCGTGTACGGCTGGGCGCCGCTCGTGTCGATGACGCCGGCCAGGATGCCTTCGATCTCGCTAAAGGCCGACGACGATTCGGCCGCCTTGGCTGCGTCCACCGAGTCCCACGCTGTTTACAGGAGTTGGTTAGTTTTGTTGCTTTTGGGCTGTGGTTACAGATTGGGGGGGGGGGGGGGGGGCGGGGGTACTTGCAGGTGAGGGCATAGAGCGATGGCGTGGCGCCGTCGAGCACACGGCCGTGGTAGATGCTTTCGATTCCGGGCTGCTTGGCCAGCGCCGCTCCGGCGGCTGTAAGCGGGGCCAGGGCGGCATCGTCAACGCCAGCCTTGATGGGAACCCAGGAGATGCGAGTGACAGACATTTTGTTTTGTGTGGATCAAAGGTAAAATGAGGTTTGAGTGTCAAAAAGTTTGAGTGATAAATCACGACGCTAGACCTGTAGCGGATATGAGAATGTGAGATGGATTGATTGTTGGATGGAATGCAAGCCAAGATCGTGAGCCAGAGTGGAAAGAAGCCTCATTTTAAGCTGTGGAAATTTAGGCTTTGCTTGGTGCAACGGAGTGTTTTGAGCACATCATGCTGTTGCTGTTCCAGCTGGCCACAGACTGCGGTCGCAATCATGCAAGAGATGTGAGCATAATCATGCCGTGGCCCGGTCGGATAATTAGCAGATCCTAACTCCGGCTCACCAGCTACTCTCTCGGTGCTCCAGCGTAAAGGGTTCAGGAGCATATTTTCTTAAAAAAAAAAAAAAAAAAGGACGCTCCTCTTGGGAGTCTCGCGTTCAAGGTAGTGAGGCTTGACGTGGCGCGCCCGAAATAATCAGGATTCAGGATGCCTGTCATAAGGTGTGAGCCAATTACCATTTGTGTTTGAGAAGGAGATCGGTCAAAATACACGGCATCTCGGAGGGGCCTTTAAAATTCAAGTCCATGTACAGTTAAACCTCGAGCACTAGCTGTCTGGTCAGCATCGGGATTTGTCTAGACTAAAAATCAGGTACATCGTTGCAAGGATGCGACACAAGTGTAGGTGGAATCTCGGTGTCGATCAATTGACCGTGTGACTAGGCTGACTGGGGATAGGTGCTAGCTACCACGGTATTAGGCGAAAAAAAAACACCCCTTGTCGCCGTGTATATATGCGTGGGCCTTTATTAACTTGACTGTTCGTGGGAACCGTCAAGTACCCAGATTATTTTTTTGTTCAAAACTATTACCAAAGTCGGCAAAGCCCACAAAGTCCACACCAGCGGACACTGTACAGGGGGCATTGATTTTTACCCTTGCCACTATAGTAATACTGTCCGATGTTTGAGAGAGATGGATCTGAACAGGGTATATTCCAGTAATAGGTCTAGACATCTGGCCTTGCTCGTCATGGGCTTTGGTGGGACGGACGTAAGTACTGGTAAACTTTGGTGTCGATGCAACCAAAAACAAACAACCGGGGCAACCCATGCATCCACGGTACTGCAGTGGTGGTGGCTTTAAGGTTGTTGGCTGTAAGCGTTTGATAGTTGAGCATCTCCTTCCAAAGAAAGTTAGGGATCTCGCTTAGCAGGATCCAAAATGTAAATCGAACACCCGCACCTCAAGCTTGTGGGAATGCTACCCAGCTGAGACGCATGGAGTTGCTTGGCTCTCACCGCACCCAAGAGAAGGCGGGTGTCATCCAGTGCGAAATGCAAATCAGTTAAATCGCATGTCAACCACAAGGCTTGACATTACGTATGTTGGACCACCACTCTCGACATAATACTGGGGCGTGTCATTAATAATTTTCAACTTATAATGGACTTCTTCAACAACATTTTCTAGGGCTTGGCTAGATTGAGGCAAGATTGGTGCTTCGAGAACCGATTTTGGTTGGTATTTGTCGGCGCGATATATTGATCCGAATTATACATTAGTGTGTACATTGTTCGGAAAATTGGCGATACGTTTCGAAGCATTTGAGTCGGTAGCAGTTTACCCAAAGGATAATCTGCTCGAATTCTCCCAGGCAGAATCAAGTCGTGCGCGTGCATAAATTCCAGTAAAATCGGTAACAAGGGTGGATTGTCTGGGGATTGCCTGGTGTCAGTCAACATGCCGAAACATTATGCTGGATGCTATAGTTCTCCCTCTTTATACGCAGTAGAGCCTTGGTCAATGCGGACTGCGGATTGAATTCTCCATATCAAGGTTTATTTATACAACTGCCCGCTGGGCTACAAATATAAGCGTTGCGCCAAGACAAGGCCGACGTTGCATTCAGGTCCACACTCTCTAAGCGGGCCGAGGTAGTTAACCATAACCGAAGGATGCAAACAAGCTTTTATCGCCAACATCAACAACACACGTGCGGATAGCTCCACCCCTGAGATGGCATCCCATTATCATCGCTGCCTTGATGTTGTATTTAGTTCGGTAGGCAGTTGATCTGAAGCATTTGACCAGACGAAGCACATGATGTATAGACCCATCGTAATTCAAATATGCTTTTCGAGATGCTGCAAGGGAAGTTCAGCCTCGTTCACATGTATGCAAAATTTCACAAGTCGTTGTTGCTTGTCGTTGCAAGCTGATTTCTATGCTCACGTAGCTACACGTTAAAACTGGTACAGCCTTTTGAATTCAAAGCTGCAGAGTGACTGATATGGAAAGCGCTCACACTTGGAGTCAAGACCAGAAACAAAGGCTGATCCATTGCATACAAAATAACTATGGACGATGATTACTCTTGTGCGCCAAATGACATGTGTAGGCAATGCGCGGCAGGTCCTTCCGCCTTTTTTACCTAGACACAAAAGACAACCCCCACTGAAGTAGCGACGTGCCTCTTTCAGCGCCAACAATAAACTCTCCCGAACAAAGCGATGCAGTGGCCTTGTGAATGGAGAGTGCGGATTAGGCTGGTGACCTGATCTCCATCAGGCAACCGATACGGGCTGCACCTTTCAATCCCAGGACAATCGCAGTAGTGCAATGCAGGAAAATGATGGGGTTTGTTCACATCAAAAGGCAGGCGTGGCGATTCAAACCTCAGTACGTACAAACTCTCACTAAAACTTTCTCAAGTTTATCGTGGATAATTTGATAGCAGGTGCGAATACTATTTTCACCATTACAAAAATAAAGTTTGAGTTACGGAAAAGTTCCAACAATTCTGGGTAGATATTTGTTCTAGAACACCAAGCTTGGCATAAAACTGAGACGAGTGGACGAGGAGAGAAAGGCCTCTACAGCATTACTAAGGCATAATTTTGGGTCGGTTTTGATGTTCTATATTTGTGCTGGCGTCCTAGGTGGTTCTCACCTGCCCAGTCAAGGTAGGGCTGCTGCTTGTCAGCTATGAGTCAGTCAGCTGGTCGACGTCAAAGTGCCAAGAAGAGACTGCGCTGGATCAATGGAAAATGATGGCGACATTCACTTGGCCCATTTCAGTCGTCAAAGTATGAGTGATCATGTATCAATTCGTGGTAGTGATGCTTAGTTTAGTATTATGGCTTATGGTCAAGTGTCCTTCAAACATTTCAGCTCGATAATAATGTCCGTTCCTTCTCTTGGTGCTCGTAGTTTGCTGCTACGGTCACTTTCCCCACCACGTTCCTTTTTGCGCCTTTTGCGCCTTCTTGGCCTCCTTTCTCTGTTTCTTGCTGAGCTTCTTCAGTTCTTTCTCCTCCTGCCCTCTTTCATAGTCCTCTCTTGACTTCTTGACCGATCTCAGCGGCATGCACAAGGCTCCAACCAGGGATAGGAGGGCAAATACAATGCCGACGTTGAGGGCCGACCGGATGGCTTTGTTATAGATGTCGAGTATTTGCTGGACCGTCAAGTTGGAGCCTTCGGGAACATGGATGTCCTTAATAAATCGCACCTCATCGAGGCTCTCCATCACCTCGGCACCGACCGGACCCAATTTGTTAAATCCGAGCTTGAGAGTCGCGGAAAAGGAGGCTTCAGCCACGGATAACATTAGAGCACCGCCAAGCATTTGGCCGAAAACGACGATACTTGTTCCGATAGGCATATCGACTGGGTCAAGGACCGTTTGGACCGCTATTAACGGCATTTGGAATCCCGTCCCTACCCCGGCGCCAAACACCCCGGATGCGAGAGCGACGTTAACCACGTCGGTGTCTCTTTCAAGCGATGCCAACAAAGCGGCGCCTATTGTCATCAGGATGGACGATATTACCATCATGGGCGTGTAATATCCGATTAAATTGAGGATTACGCCACCCAGCAGGAGCATAATAATCATGGATAAAAGCATAGCCAGCATTTTGACGCCCGACTGTTCGGCAGTATTGCTTTGGACCTTTTGGTACCAAAGTGGAAGCTGTTTGACGTTAGCCGAGTCAAGACCACCTTCTGGTCGGGCAAAGTCTTACAAAATATGTAATGGCCTCAAGGCCAGCGGCCGTGCAGCTGAAAAACCAAAAGCCAGCCCAAACTGTACGAATTTTGATCAACCTCGGAGGGATCATGGCGCCTTCTTTGCGAAGGTATTGCAAAACGCCAAAATTCACAAACAGCACGGCGCCTAGAACAAAGACGATACTAGTGTTGCTTCCGCCCTGTGATACAGTATGGCCTTTGCGAGGTTAGCATTGGTGCAGACGCAGAAGAGTCAATCGTCTTACCAATGTCTTGAAGCCCAAGCAAAATGCTTACGACAGCACCTAAAAGGATCGTTGTGCCTAATGGATCCAATAATAAAATCTTGTCCCTGGTGGATGTTGATAACAGGGCGAACCTTGCACGGAGCGTATTGGAATGGTCCAGGGGCTTGTTGGGCTCAGCAAGTACGTTTAGCGAAGCATTACTTTTTCTCTTTTCGTCCTGGAGCTTCTTTTGCAGGTCGAATTTGAGGCTGTCAGGATTACCGCCACCGGGATTGTCGCCACCAGGGTTATCATCAGGCAGCTTTAGCAGGAACATGACTGCAAGGGAGACAGCCGCGCTGCTTGGGACGTTGATGTAGAAGCACCACCGCCAGCTGAGCCTGTCGGCAAATATACCGCCCAAAAGCGGACCCAGGACCATGGCAGTACCCTCCATGGCCCCGATAACACCGGTCAAGACCGAGCGTTGCTTCAGGGGCAAAATCTTGGCTGCGATAATAAGAGCCCCGGACAAGATGCCCGAAG
This sequence comes from Pyricularia oryzae 70-15, assembly GCF_000002495.2. Classification (NCBI taxonomy): domain Eukaryota; kingdom Fungi; phylum Ascomycota; class Sordariomycetes; order Magnaporthales; family Pyriculariaceae; genus Pyricularia; species Pyricularia oryzae. Next base: position 6,059,323 of record NC_017849.1, on the reverse strand, counting down.
TCCCGAGGCCCTGAACCGCCCTTCCCAGGATAAGGACGGGGGAACTTGGTGCGATGCCTGCAATAAGCGACCCGACACCAAATATACCCACCGCGACCGAAAATATAATTTTGGGTCGGGCAAGGGTATATAGGCGGCCATAGACGAAACTAAAGGCGGCCGTCGAGGCCAGATACGCCGACCCGTACCATCCAAGATCGTTAAGTGATTTGAGCTCTGCGGCTATGCTGGGAGCGGCCGTGGCGACGATGTTGATGTCGAGTGCGACGAGGAATACAGCCAAGGCGAGCGCCACTGAAATGATGGCGGCGCGGCCGATAGACGGGTAAGTGAGCCCGGCGTCTGGATCCCGTTCGGACTCGGCGTCTTTTTTGGTTGCAATGTCTTGTCTACTTGCGGGGTCTTGTGGCGAAGTAGGACTGTCGGGCATGCTCGAGATGCGTCGCATGCGGACGAAGCCCAGATAGGGCGGGATGAACTCCTTGGTCAGGCGAGCCATCTGCTGCTCAAAGTTGAGATTTGTCAGGTTGCTCTGTGCGTCAAAGTCGATGGACTGCTGCCTCTTTCGTCGATCAGGTGCCGGCACCTCGCCGATGTCTTTCCAGTATTTCCCGTCGTCCACGTAGCTGTCTGCCAGACTGCCGTTGAGCGTCGTCGAGGTGTAGGCGGTGGAGGCAACACTCGGCGGTCGACGTATGTTGCTTTTGGAGACGGCGTAGTCCACCTGGTCGTCATTCCCCCGCGCTGGGGGAGGTGGTTGGACTGGACCGGCCATGGTGTTGGTTGGTGAAGACGACGGGGTCAAAGGTATTAGGGGAAATGATTTGCTGACGTGATGTGGGAGATTAGCAGATATAGGTCGAATCCGACATGGTGGGAATCAAGGTTGAGTGAGCAAGCGCTCCAGGCGTCGTAAAAGGAGAAGTGATCTGAGCAGAAAGCAGAGGGCTCTGCCAGCCTTTTGCGTCTATTTGCCAGATCGATCATATGGCCATCGCTTCCCCACGACCCCACCCAGTTTCCCATGCCGTTCTGTTCTTCAAACTTTCACAGAGGAATCTTGAACATCTGATCTGACCTCAAGACCACGCTCAGGCAGATCTCGCCCACTCTTTTGGAACTGTTTGGAATTATTTTCATATCATCCAGAATCCCAAACGAGCAGCATGGGACACCATAGAAACTGCTGGGCGTCGCCAAGGGGCTCAGCGTGCTAATCCTAGCCACGGGGCTCACGTGTAGATTAACGCCTTTGCGGCTTCTCGGTGCCCTTCTGTATCAGCCTACAAGGTGCGGCATCGCGCAGACTCGGCAGGCTCGCAGAGGTACGTCCTGCAGAGGTACGTCCTGCATAGGTACATCCCGCATAAGACATGCTGCATTGGCACTTCCTACGTCGTCCCTACCAGCTACCGCCCACGCCATGAGTGACTCCGATGTACCGGACTAGCCAATGTGGATCTTACGTGCCCGTTCATCGATTTGATACCTTTACTCTTGATGCGGTGTAAGGGACTTTGATATGTGGACCTGTCGAGACGATTCTCTGATACTGCAAGGATTAGGAATATTCTCAGACCCACAAAGCATGCCACCAAATACAAACATCACAGCTCAGGGGTGCCATGAAAAGCGTTTTACACCCCCTTTGTTTCATGCTCTTTTTTTTTCACCCCCTCCCGGCCAGACCCACGTCGGCTCAAGAAATGTACCACGCCCCTGGGTGCCTGGGACCCTTGCGCGACGTCTTGAGGCCTGCGACAGGCAGACATAAACGGCTTCATCTTTTAAAAGAAGTCATCCACATTGTTTGCATAACGATCCATGGTCTGGTCAGACGACGTTTTTTGTAGTCTCGGAATCGGTATCGACTCCATTTCGTGGGCACCTGGTTACATGTTTATCACTTGGCAGTTTACAAAGTCCATTCACAGGAACCAGGGCACGCTTTCTTATTTTATCATCATCAGCCTCCTTGACATCGATATTTGTCCAGACCAACATCATCTTCATTCATCTTCAACTCCTAGTCAACCAGATTGACTTTGTCACAGTGCTGGAGCCACTTTATCACATCGCAGGCCGAGATATAATTCACAATGTCTATTATCAACCACACAGACTCGGCCAAGCCCCGCCTGTCAGAGGCCGAGGCCGATGATTGGCGCAGGGTTTTCCAAGAAGCTCCCCCATGCGTGTTCCCCCAGCCTCGCGCCGGCGCACCCTCGGCCAGCACACCCTCGGCCAGCACCGTCCAATCTGGATCCGTGCTGCGCCGTCAGATTTTCCTCCCCAACAGCGGCCGCTCCGGCTTCCCCCTCGATGCCGTTTTGCAGGCCGCATGGGCTTTTCTCAACGCGTCATACTCCGACACCGAAGATGTCGTCTTTGGCATGGCCCTCGTCGACGAGGACACGGATGACGGCGAGCCTCGCACGGCCCTGCCTTTCCGCTTTACACTGCACCCAGACCAGACCATTGCCGACTGCCTCGAGGCGGTTGAGGCGCAGGAGCTCCCCCTGTTGTCGTCCAGCGGTATTGACCTCGAGGCAATTGCCGGGCTGGGACCGGAATTGCGCGGTGCCACGCAGTTCAGAAACCAGCTCGTCGTCTACCCGGCTATAATGGCCAACACGGATGTCCTGCTGGATCGCCCCCTTAACGTCGAATGTTTCCTAAACCCGTCAGGGGTATTGGTTCAGGCGTTTTACGACCCGGAAATCCTGGAAGGGGTCGAGGTCCGCCAAATCCTGGCCACGTTTGAATTTTTAATTCAGCAATTCGACGATGTCTCCAATTTGGGCAGGATAATTAGCCAGGTTGAAATTATTAGCCCACAAGATAAAGGCCAGCTCCAGAAATGGGGCGAGCATTTTCCACCGGCCGTCGAAAAATGCGTTCACTGGCTATTCCAGGAAAAGGCTCGCGAAACGCCTTGTGCCGAGGCCGTTTTTTCGATAGCGGAAAAGGTTTCGTGGACTTATAAACAATTGGATACCCTCACCGACAAACTTGCCCACCTTTTGGTATCCAAACGGGTTAGCCCCGGCAAAATCGTCCCTTTAATGTTCGAAAAAAGCGTTTGGACGGTTGTTGCAGCCATTGCTGTGCTTAAGGCGGGAGGTGCCTTTGGGTATATCGAGCCCAACCAGCCATGGGAGGACGTGTCGAGGCTTTTGGGCGCGTGCGAGTCGACCTTTGTACTTTGCTCGGCAAAATACGAGGGCCTGCTGAGCACCCACGACGTCGAATCTGTTATTATCGACGAGGCGCTGCTTTCTCGCCTGCCCTCGTGCGGATCTGTCGAGGATATCTCTCAGCCCGCCGACATTAGCTACATTATCTTTACGTCTGGGACCACGGGGCGGTCCAAGGGCATTGTATCGAACCATTCTTCGTTTTGCACCAGCATATTGGCCCACGGCAAGGCCGAATTTTACGGTCCAGAGTCGCGGTGTTTTGCCTTTTCGGCCTACAATTTCGACGTTAGCGTCACCGACATCTTCACCACGCTGGCCTTTGGGGCTTGCATTTGCATCCCGTCCGACGAGGAAAAGATGAACGCGCTTGCTGCGACGGCAGCACGCATGAGGGTAACCCATATTACCGCCACGCCGACCGTGTCCCAGTTTATTAACCCTGGAGACGTCCCCACGGTTAAAACCTTCATTACGGGTGGAGAGTTTGCCAGTCCGGAAATTATTAAGAAGTGGGTGTCGGCCGGGAGGAATTACATCAATATTTACGGCCCGGCAGAGTGCAACTCGAGAATCACCCATCACAGTTTCAAAGTCGGCGATAGCGGTAGTTGTATTGGTCGTCCCAGCGGCTGCGTCGTCTGGATTACTAAAAGCAACGATCCCAACGCGCTGGTGCCGCTGGGTGCACCTGGCGAGCTTCTCATAGAGGGACACCTCGTTTCGAACGGCTATTTGAAGGAGGAGGACAAAACCGCCGAGGCGTTTATCGCTGCTCCGGATTGGCTCGTTAGGATGTTTCCAGACCGGGCATCTTCGAGACTTTACCGCACCGGCGATTTGGCACAGTGGTTGCCAAACGGGAAATTACGCCTGCTCGGCCGTCGGGACACGCAAATGAAGATCCACGGCGTGCGGCTCGAGGCGGCACACATTGAGTTCAAACTCTCTGCAGCGCTCCCCAGCGGGTCTCAGGCGGTTGTGGAGAAGATTACTGTTGGACAAGATCCCAAAGGGGGACAAGAGTCCAAAGGGGGACAAGAGTCCAAAAGGGAAAAACTCGCCGCTTTTGTCACGCTGCCTGGCCCTCCCACGAATGACGACACGCCTTCGTTCCTGGAGCCTAGACAAGATCTCTGTGACTTGCTTGCAGGTGTGCAAGAGACGATGCTTGCCAACCTTCCTGCCTGGATGTGTCCGAATTACATTTTACCACTCGACAAATTCCCGCATGGCCAATCCGGCAAGGTCAACAGAAAGGTCTTGCGGGACATGGTTGCAGATTGGTCAGAGGAATCCCTGAACCGCTTTACTGTGTCTTGCCCGGCAGGTAACAAAGAGGTTCCTATCGGCGCTATGGAGAAGGCCATTGCCGGACTGTGGGCAGAGGTTCTCCATTTGCCTGCTTCACTGATCGGTCGCCAAGATACTTTTTTCCGCCTCGGTGGAGATTCAGTGGCTGCCATGAAGGTGGCTGCAGCCTGCAATAACCGTCAAAATGGTCTCATTATCTCGGTTGCCGACATATTCCGCCACCCAAAATTGTCTGATTTGGCGGCCAATATATCAACTGCTGTTGCAATTTCCGAAACGACTATTGCACCATTTGAGCTTATTGGTGGACCTTCCTGTCTGGACCAGTATACCCAGGCATTAAACCAGGCCGGTATCGATCCATCCACTGTCCAAGACGTATTTCCTTGCACCCCGATGCAGGAAGGTATGATGGCGGAAACCATGCTATCGCCCAACACGTACAAGCTTCAGCATGTACTCAGGCTTGATCCTTTAATTGATCTTCCTCGTTTGCAAGGCGCGCTCGACCGGCTGGTTCAGTCGTTTGCGATCCTCAGAACCAGGATAATATTAATGCCGCGGATTAAAGGGGTTACCGGCAGCAGCTCTTATCAAGTCGTCGTTAAGGGACTTGAGGAATATTCTCCTGTGCAAGTCAAAACGGTTGACAAGGTAAAGAGTGCTCTTTCTGCCGAGAAAAAGGCTGTCAAGGTTGGGTATGGCAGCGAGCTGAGTCGCTTCGCCTTGTTTATTGCAGAGGGGGGTAAATACCTGGTCTGGACCATCCACCACGCAGTGACGGACGGGTACACGTACAACCTTATCCTCGAAAAGCTGCAAGAGATGTACAACGGGACGGAACCCTCCACGATCACACCCACACCTTTTGCTCATTTCGTTAAACATTTGCAGGACCAGGACCCGGAAAGGAATGCCCAAATCTGGCGGCAGATGCTCGATGGTGGATCCTCTCCTCAATGGCCCAGCTGCAGCGATAAAGCACACGAACCCATTGTAACGCGCACCATTACCAAAACTTTCTCCTTACCCGCCAACGAAAGCGGTTGCACTATTTCGACTGTTATTAGAGCTGCCTGGGCTCTCGTCCTGAGCGGTCTCGTCCAGTCTCCCGACGTTATAATGGGTCTCACTCTCGCCGGGCGCGATATCGAGCTACCTGGCATCGATAATTGTGCAGGGCCCTGCTTAAACACGGTGCCCTTCCGTGTTCTCGTCAAAAACGAGACTTGTGCAGAGATGCTCCGTGCCGTCCAGCAGCTTTACGCCGATATTATTCCTCACCAGCACATTGGTATAAAAAACATCCGCAGGGCGCTGAGTGTGTCGTCCGAGGCTTGTGACATTTCGAATCTTCTTGTCATTCAACCTGGCTACCGAGTTGACCAAGGACTTTGGACCCAAGAAGACGACCTGAGCACCGACGAAGAGCTAAATTTTGGATTTACGCTTGAGTGCATTTTGGACTCTGAGAGCAAAATGACGGTATTGTGCGGCTTTGACGAGATAATGGTGTTTGAAACCAAGGCGAGGGAAATCTTGGACATGCTTTCTACCGCAATCGACTTTTTAACTCCTGCTTCGAACCAGGGCAAACTACTTACCGAAATGGAGGGTTTGCATTTTGTTCAGCGCACCAAAATCCCAAAGCTAAATATTGGAATGGATGCGGTAGAGCAATGTCTCCATTCTTTAGTGGAGGAGCAAGCTCGCTCTCGGCCGAATGCCATTATGATTGACGCCTGGGACGCAAAGCTGACCTACCGCGAGACCGACGAATACGCCACCCGCCTTGCCAGTTTTATTGCAGGTCTCGGCGTCGGGCCCGAGGTGATTGTGCCTTTTGCGTTTGAAAAGAGCGCCTGGACGACGGTGGCCATCCTTGCCATCCTCAAAGCGGGCGGTGCCTGCGTGGCTCTGGACATGAGCTACCCGCGTTCGAGACTCGAGCGCATAATGCAGGATGTCGAGGCCAAAACGGTCCTTTGCAGCAGGAGAAACGAGCAGGCCCTCAAGACGTACAAGGGTCTTCACAGTATCGTGGTCGACCGAAACTCGATCGACTGCTTGCCTAGCGAGGCTTTCCGCAGCGACGTGAAGCCGACAAATGCCGCATGGGTTGTCTACTCTTCTGGCTCTACGGGAACGCCCAAGGGCGCGGTGCTGGAGCATCGGTCACTCGCCACCACGGCGCGCACCAATTCGGAGGTCCTGGGGTGCGGCCCCGACACGCGTGCCTTGTCGTTTGCCTCGCACTCTTTTGACGTGGCTATCGAGGATAATATTATTATCCCCATGTTTGGAGGTTGTATTTGCATCCCATCCGACGAGGATCGCTTCAACGACCTGGCTGGCGTTATGACCCGCATGTCTGTCAATTGGGCCGATCTTACACCAACCGTCGCCCGCATGCTCTCCCCCAGCACCGTACCCACCCTCCGCACCATGGTTCTAGGCGGCGAGGCTTTAACCCAGGATATAATCGACACGTGGACCCCTGTGGACGGCTTTAAGCTGTACAATACCTATGGGCCATCAGAGTGTTCGGTGCAATCTACCTGCTGCCTGGAACCTTTGGGACGCGACGCCCGTGGAGGTAATATTGGATATCCGATGAATTGCAACATTTTCGTCGTCGATTCGGATAACCCCAATGTGCTTTTACCTGGAGGGGAGACAGGAGAAATGCTCATTGAAGGACCCATTGTTGGGCGCGGCTACCTCAAAAATGAGGACAAAACCCGCGAGGCGTTCGTTCGAGGTCTCGTTTGGGCCAAGGACCCAGCCCGTCGTTTTTACCGCACCGGTGACCTCGGCGTACTTAACGACGACGGCAGCCTAAGTTTTATTTCGCGCAAAGATACCCAGATCAAACTTAATGGTCAACGGGTGGAGCTGGGTGAAATTGAGGCTGTATTGCTCAAAACCTCGAACCTGGCTCAGGTTTGCGTCGAAGCCTTTAGCCCGCAATCTTCTCCACGCAGAAAATTGCTGGCCGCTTTTATCCAGCTGGAGCGCCGGCCCAGTAATGAAAAAGCAGAGGCCAGCTCGGCTTTGGAGTTTGTTGACATGACATCCTCTACACGCGAAAAGCTTGTCAGCATTAAGCAGAACGCTGCAAATCACCTTCCCGAATACATGGTCCCTTCGCTCTTCATTCCCGTATATAGCCTGCCTATAAACGCCTCTGGAAAGATTGAACGCAAGGTCCTGCGAGAGTTAGCTTCTGGCTTCTCGCAACAACAGACCGTCACCTATGCCCTCCGAGCTGACGCCGCCGTCGTGGATGGCCCCGTCGCTGAATCTGCAATCGCCGAGGTTCTCATGGAGCTCTGGGCCGAAGTTCTCCAAATTGATCTCCTGTCACACGCCATTGGCAGTGACGATAGCTTTTTGGAAATGGGAGGCGATTCGATTGCGGCTATGCAACTCGTCAGCAGGGCAAAGATGGCAGGTCTAGAGTTGTCTGTCCGCGGCATTATGAAGACGCCTACCTTTGCAAATATGGTACTGTCAGCCAAGGTTATACCTGGTGTCGAGTTGCGGCCCAAGCGCATCTCCACTGCAAAGGTGTCCAAGTTTGGCCTGTCTCTTTCCATCCCAACGCCCACGTCGGCAATTTCCAGAAGCCTGCCGACGCCTTCGCTTGCAAAGGATGAGCCCTATAGTGCCTTTTCACTCGTCCCCGAGACCTTGAGCAGGACCACGCTGCTTAATGAGGTGCTTGATTCGGTGCTGGGCGAGGAGAGACGGCTCGTCAATGATGTCTATCCTTGCACCCCGCTCCAGGATAGCCTGATGGCCTTGACTGCAAAGGACAGCACCGCCTATGTGCTGCGCGAGGTTTTTGATCTTCCCGAGCATACAGATATCAACCGCTTCAAGCAGGCCTGGGAAGATGTGGTGGCCGCCAACGACATCTTTCGCACTCGCATCTTCCACGTCGCCGGCCACGGTTCATTTTCAGTGGTTCTGGACACGCCCCTGGAATGGACCGAGGTCGAGACTTTGGATGAGTACCTCGCCCTGGATACGGCAAAAGAGAAACACATGAACTATGGTACGCGTTTGGTCCGCTTTGGACTTGTAAGCAACCATGGCAGCCCTCAATTTGTCTGGACCATCCACCACGCCTTGTACGATGGATTCTCGTATGGCCTCACTCTCGAGGCCGTCGACCAGGCCTACCAAGGAATGGGCCTACCGCCGACGCGCCCCATCCTGGACTTGGTCCGCTATCTCGGCCAGTTGCCCCAGGACGGCGTGGCTGATTTTTGGACCGGAAACCTCGAAGCCTGCCAAGCTATTCCATTCCCCCCAGTTGCTCCAGGTCAGATTTGTATCGCCGACAATACCGTCAAACACTCGGTCAAATTCCGCCGCCCGCCGCGCTCCAAATTCACCGCTGCAACTGTTCTCAAGGCCGCATGGTCTATCCTTATGGCGCGCGTATCGGAATCCACCGACGTCGTTTATGGTTTAACTTCCTTTGGCCGAGATGTTCCTATCGACGACGTGGATATTATTAATGGTCCACTCTTAACCACAACGCCGGTTCGTGTGCAGGTGGACCTCGACGCAACTGTCGAATTGTTCCTCGGGCAGGTTAATTTGCAGTCAATCGAAGCCGGGCCCTTTTCCCACGCCGGCATCCATAATATCAAAAAGCTAAATAATTCGTGCCGGAGCGCCTGCGAATTCCAGAACCTCCTCGTCATCCAACCTGCAAATAATAACGCCGACGAGGATTCGCTTTTCTGCGACCGCGCAACCCACACCACCGCAAATATTATCTCCGGTTTTGGCCTGGTGGTCGAATGCGGGTTGGGCGAGGAAACAATCGCTTTAACTGCCCACCACGATTCGTCCGTCTTATCGGCTTTGCGTGCCGAGAGGCTGCTAAGGCAATTCGCCCGCATTATCGAACAGCTAATTCGCCTCCCTCGCAGCGCAGCTGGTATTACCGTTGGCGAGATTGATGTCTTGTCCAGCAAGGAACGACAGGACCTCCGAGAGTGGAATAAAAACTGTCCGGCCTGGATGGATGCCTGCATGCACCAGCTTATAAAGCGTCACACTCTTTCCAAACCAGAATTTCCCGCCATTGAATCTCGGCAGGTTACTTTGTCTTACCAGCAGCTGGATGACCTCGCCACGCATATGGCTCACCAACTTTGTGAGCTAGGAGCTGCGCCAGAACGGATTATTCCCATCAGCATGGAAAAGTCTGTCAACGCCATTGTTGCAATGCTTGCTGTGCTCAAGGCCGGCGCTGCCTTTGTCCCCATTAATCCAGAAGATCCTCAAGACCGCCGAGCAGATCTTTTGGCGCAAGTCCAGGCGGAAATCATCTTGGTCTCGCCTAACACCAAAGACCGCTACGCACCCTTTAACAAACTCAAGGTGGTGGTTCTTCCTCCTTTAAATGTTGCCGAATGGGGTCCCCTTAACACATCACCACTGCCTTCCCCTTTAAACAAAGTCAAGCCTTCGAATCTCGCATACGTCTTGTTTACATCTGGCAGCACTGGTCGCCCCAAGGGCGTTATGACCGAGCATCGCTCCGTGTGCGCAAGCACAGCTGGCCACGGCGCCGCCATGGGCTTTGGCGATTTCCCTCGTCGGGTTTTGCAATTTGCCACCTACACTTTTGATGCTTGCATCGGTGAAATCTTTACCACGCTTAGCCATGGCGGGACCATTTGTGTGCCCACCGAACAAGAGCGCATGGACGACCTTTCTGGTTTTATTCGCGATTTTAGGTGCGACTGGGCCTTTTTTACACCGACCTTTGCACGTCTGCTCAAACCCGAAAGCATCCCGTCCATAAAAACCCTGGTTCTTGGAGGAGAGGCCGTGACTGCCGAGAGCGTCGACACTTGGGCGGACAAATTGAGGCTAATGAATGGTTACGGGCCCACTGAAACGTGTGTGTTTTGCACCACCCGCGATATTTCCAAAGGAGATAGGGCCGAGAAGATTGGACACATGGTTAGCTCCGTCGGCTGGGTTGTCGACCCGCAGGACCACAACCGTCTGGTGCCGATCGGCTGTACGGGTGAATTATTGGTGCAAGGACCTGGACTGTCTCGAGGCTATTTGGGCCAGCCCGACAAAACCAGGGAGGTTTTTGTGCCTGCTCCGGCGTGGCTGAGGGACTTTGGCTACTCTACCGACCAGGTCTTGTATAAGACGGGCGATCTAGTACGCCAGGACCTCACCGATGGGTCTTTGTTGTACCTGGGCCGCAAGGATAACCAGACCAAGATTAATGGTCAAAGGCTGGAAATAGGTGAGTAATTTTAATCTCTGACCTGGCTGCTGCGACACCACTAACGAGGATTGGTAGGTGAAATCGAGGCTGTGCTCAATGGCAAGGACGCAGCAATAGAGCAGGTTGTCGTCGTTGCGGGCAAGACTACCATTGACAAGAATAAGCAAGTTCTTGTTGCTTTTGTCGAATTTGTTTCCAAAAGCAGCAATAACGACATGCTACTTGAGCTTGACGACGAGTCGAGACTGAAAATGAAGGAACTGGAAACCCTGGCGCGGGCCAGCCTACCAAAATATATGGTGAGTAATTTGCTGCATTATATGAGAGACTGGAAACCAGCTAACAGATATATTTACAGGTCCCGACCCTTTGGATTCCCGTCTCCAAAATGCCCTCCCTAGCAACTAGCAGCAAAACGGACAGAAAGACGCTGGCCTTCAAAATAGCCAATCTGACCCCTGAGCAACTTACGGCATACTCTCTCTCCACCCACGCCAACGTATCCTCTCGGGCTCCTTCGACAAACATGGAAATCTCCATCCTTAACCTGGTAGCGCAAAGTCTTGGCCGTGATGCAACGTCTATCGGTGTGGACGACAATTTTCTGGCACTTGGAGGCGACTCCATTACAGCTATTCAGCTCACCGCGGCTGCACGAGCTGCCGGCATCCTGCTTACACACGAGGACGTTTTTCGTCATCCATGTCTCGCCGACATGGCTATGGTGGCCACATTCACCGATGCGTCCGCCGCGAATGCCCACGATGTCACTGACAGGCCTTTTTCTCTAATCCCCGAGGATAAGAGGGAAACGTTATTCTCGGCGCTTGAGACAACATACCGCATCCCCCGCAGCACAATCGCCGACGTTCTGCCCTGTGCACCTCTCCAACCCGGCCTTATCGCCTTGACGGCTAAAGACTCGCAGGCCTATGTTCTTCGCGAGGTCTACCGTTTGCCCGCCAAATTGGATGTCGCCAGATTCAAGCAGTCTTGGGAGGCTGTTGCTCGCGATGCCGGTATTCTCCGTACCACTATTGTTAATATTGACGAGCTTAACAGCTTTTACCAGGTAATTAGGGGCGTTAATAATAAGGTTATCGAGTGGCGGACTGGAAAAAGCGTCAAGGGGTACCTCGATGAAGACAAGCGCCTGCCTTTCCAACTTGGCACGCCATTTTCCCGTTTGGCCATCGTCGACACGCCTTTCACCGGCAGCTATTTCATCTGGTCCATCCACCACTCTATATATGACGGGTGGTCCAAGAATCTTATCCTTCGTCGCGTGCAGGCGGCGTACGAGTCCTCGTCGCCACAGCCCGTTATAGAGCCGACACCACCTTTTAGTCGCTTTATTGCCCACCTCCAGCAAACCGACCCTGAAGAATGCAAGGCCTTTTGGCAGAATCAGTTCAAGGGCATTTCGGCTCCGGCATGGCCTCCCCTCCCCAACCAGCAATTTAACCCCCTACTCGACGGTGAGGTAGCTATTACTTTGCCGTTTGAGCGTCCTGCCGGGTCACGCTTTACCACCTCCACCATTATCAAAGCCGCATGGGCCCTCGTGCAAGGTTGCCACAGCGGATCCCCCGACGATGTTCTATTTGGTGTAATCCAAAGCGGCCGCGACACGCCAGTCCAAGGCATTACGGAAATGGTTGGACCTTGCATTACGACAGTACCGCTCCGCATCGCCCTGGACAGGACCTCGACAACCGTGCCGCAATTTCTGCAAATGATACAGGACCAAACCACTGATATGATCAAGTTTGAGCACGCCGGCCTGCAAAATATCCAGCGCATGGGCAGGGAATGCCGCGACGCCTGCGGCTTTGCCTGCGTCATGGTCATCCAGCCGCCAGACGTGCACGACGAAGCCTCGTTCCTGGGAGCTCAAAAGCTGTCTGACGAGGAAAAGGAGACGCTGCGCTTCGGTATGGGTATCCAGATCCGCATCCGCAGGGATAATCAACTAGACGTTTTGGGAAATTTTGACCACAGAATTACACCCGAGGCGGTCATGCGTCGGATCCTATACCAGTTCAAGCATGTGGTTGAGCAAATTATGGAACACGCGGGAGAAAGCACAATGCCCGTGTCGGATGTTGATCTTTTTAGCCCATACGACAGGGACCAGGTTATTGCTTGGAACCAGCCGACTGAACTTACGCCCGTGGATCTTGAGGGCCATCTTGCGGGCGGACTTACACACGAGCTGTTCCACCGCACAGCCACGGTCAACGAAGCGAGGGAAAAGAGCATGGCCGTTAATGCTTGGGATGTTGATTTTCGCTATGGTGACCTCGACCGCATTACCACTAAGCTGGCCCACCATTTGCGGAATACCTTTAACATTGGGCCGGAGGTTATTGTGCCTCTATGCTTTGAAAAATCGGGCTGGGCTATAGTCGCCCTGCTATCGGTTATCAAAGCTGGCGGTGCGGTGGTGTTCCTCGACCCGTCGTATCCAATGGCTCGTTTGAACGAGATTCTCAGCCAGATTGAAGCCAAGGTAATTCTCTGCTCTCTTGCGCAGGTTTCTCTTTGGCGGTCATCGGGTCTGTCAGTTCAGGTTGTGGATAACGTTTCCATTGCAGCCTTGCCAGACGCAGGCCCCGAGCTCCCAATCACCAACGCCACCATGTCAAGCTCCCTCTACGTTATTTTCACCTCTGGTTCCACCGGAGTTCCCAAAGGCTGCCTAATTGAGCACCGGGCCTTTTTGTACTCTTGTCAAGCGCAGGCTCGTATTTTTGGGATGCGTCCGGACCATCGGGTCTTGCAGGGTTGTCCTTATAGCTTTGACGTGAGCGTTATGGAGATTCTGACCACGCTGCTGCACGGCGCGTGCGTTTGCGTGCCCAACGAGCGGGCCAAGAACCGCAGCATGGTCGAGGTAATCAACGACTTTCACATTAACTGGACCTTCCTCACCCCCTCGGTCGTTAAATTCATCGACCCGGCCGAGGTACCGACCCTCGAGACGCTGATTCTCGGCGGCGAGGCCATGACCCGGCAAAGCATCGACATCTGGGCCGGCAAGGTGCGGCTGATCAACGGGTACGGCCCGACCGAGTGTGCCATCTCGGCGGCTGTCAACAACAACATCACGCTCGAGACGGACCCTGCCAATATCGGTAAGGCGGTTGGGGGCATGTGCTGGATTGTGGAGGCAGAAAATCACGACAGACTGGCTCCTGTTGGGACTGTGGGAGAGGTAAGCTAGCTAGCCTCCTTTTGCTGACCTGCGCTAACACATTTTAGCTCATAATCGAGGGCCCGACTCTGGGCCGTGGTTATCTCAAGAACCCGGAAAAGACGGCGGAGGCTTTTATCAACGACCCTGCCTGGTCACTCAAGCTTGATGGCAAACACCGGCGTCTGTACAAGTCTGGTGATTTGGCCTACTATGATGCTGATGGATGCATTATTTTCTGCGGAAGAAAGGACGCGCAGGTCAAGGTGCGCGGGCAGAGGATGGAGCTGGGTAAGTCTTTTATAACAATTACTGCACAATTGCAACACCGCCCGGCTATTAACAATCCAACATTAACATGTACTAACCCACAAAAGGCGAGATCGAATCCCACCTTAGCCAGAACCCCGAGATCCAACATGCTGCCGTCTTTTATCCTGCCTCTGGCCCTTGCAAGGGTCAGCTGGTTGGTCTGGTTTCCCTCAAAAAGGTTGGTGCGGAGACCAACCGAGATGGCATTGTCGAGCTGGTCGACGGCCAAGAGACCTCCATCGCGGCAGCAATCACCTCGGACGCCACCATTCAACTATCTTCCCTTGTCCCAGGCTATATGATTCCCAACCTTTGGATCCCGGTTAAGAGCTTCCCACTGCTACCTTCAGAAAAGCTCAACCGGAAATGCCTTGCCCAGTGGCTCAACGGCATGTCGGATGAACTGCACAAGCGCGTATGCGGTATCTCGACTGCAAACCCCGACGGCAGTTCCGTTTCTCCACTCGCCCAAGTGGCTGAGCCATTTACGGATGCAGAAAAAACCATCCATCAGGTTTGGTGCGACGTTCTCAACCTGCAGGCCAAAGAGGTGGGAATTACGCAAGACTTTGTCACACTGGGTGGCGACTCGATCCTCGCAATGGCCATGGCTTCCAAGCTGAGAAAGGCAGGTTTCCAGGTCTCGATAACCGACCTCCTTATAACGCGCACCATCGCCAAGCTCGCCGCTCGCATTGGCCACACGGCCAAGAGTCCAAGGGACAAGAGTATGCGCCCCCTCGGCCTGCGTCTCGTCAGCCCTGCCACAGAGTCGGACCTGGACAACGAAAACGACACGGGCTACGAGTCGGACAACAGCGACGCCACCACGGCAGCCACTTCCATCTCGGTTGCAAGCCGGGGCCGTGCAAAGGCGGCTCACCCGGCCTTGAGCCAGCAGCCGACTGAGCTGTTTGATCTCACGCCGATGCAGCAATACTATGCCAACCTCGCACTTGGAAACGACGAGCTGTCCCGCCAAACGGACGCTAGGTTCAACCACAGTTTCTGTATTAAGCTCAAACGTCCCATTAACCCCGCTATTTTGTCTTCTGCCTACTCGCAACTTATCAGCCGCCACATGATGCTTCGTGTGCGTCTGCAGCGATGTGGCAAGGAACAAGCAGCCTGCGGGTTCCGCCAGTTTGTTTCGCCTGACATCAAGAGGTCTTTCCGTCTGCGCGAGTGGAGCAACGTCGCCTCGGTTGACGACGTCAAGGACCGGCTGGAGGACGCCCGCATTACGCTAGACCTCGAAAACGGCCCCATCAGCTCGCTTGATCTCGTCAGCACCACTGCCGGCGATTCATTCCTTTACATTGTTGCGCACCATCTCGTCGTCGACCTCGTGTCTTGGAATTCAATCCTGCGAGACTTTGACGATCTGCTCTCCAAGGGCGCCTTTAGCCACGAAGAGCCTGGTCCGTTTCCACTCTGGGCGCAAAAGCAGGCCGAGTATGCCCGTCTCCACCTCGATCCCAAAACCACACTCCCTGCGCCCATCCCTGCCGCGGACTTTGCATTCTGGGGCATGGCAGACGCCGACGGCAATCTCGTCCCCAACCTCGCCCGAGACGCCATCCACCACACGATTTGCATCCCCGAGGCGGCAACGGCCATGCTCCTGAGGGAGAGCCACGCCAAGCACGAGGCCGAGCCGATGGACGTTCTCGTGTCGGCGCTTACGCGCTCATTCTTCCTCGTCTACGGGCAGACGCGCGAGTCGCCGCCCGCCATCTTCCGCTTCGGGCACGGCCGCGAGGACATCGAGGGCCTGCCGGACGTCTCGTCGACGGTGGGGTGGTTCTCGACGCTGTCGCCGCTGCACGTGCCGGTGGGGCTGGGCGGCGACTGCAGCGCGGCGGGCGTGCTGGGCAGGACGGTGGAGCTGCGGCGGCGCACGCCGCACAACGGCTGGGCGTACTTTGCGGCGCGCTACCACCACGCGGACGGCGGCGCCGTCTTTGGCGGGCACGAGCGCATGGAGGTGGCAGTCAACTACCTCGGCGTCCGGGACCGGCAGGTCCGCGGCGCCGACTCGGCCGTGTTTGACCTCTCGCGCATGGTCGACGGCGGCCTGGGCGCCGGCGGCCAGGACGTCAAGTGCATGAGCCTGTTTGGCGTCACGGCCGAGGTGCGCGCCGGCTGCCTCGAGGTGGACCTCGAGTGGAACCGCCGCGTGCGCGGGCAGGGCCAGGTCAGGGCCTGGTGGAGGGAGTTTGAGGCTTGCCTCAAGGAGCTGGCCTCGGCGGGCTCGCCGTATGTGAGGAGCGGCAGCGGGGAGTGGGGGGTCGTGCCCAGCGTGGGGAGGAGGGAGTCTCTGTCCAGGGAGCAGAGGCGCATGCGCTCACTCTCGCGGCAGAGGTCGCGCCAGAGCTCCAACGTTTAGGTTTTCTTTTGTCGATTATATACCTTGGAAGTGGTCCGAGTGGCTGTCTAATAGTATCAGATAGTTATTGGATTTGACTCGATTCAAAACACCGGAAACACGTAACGGGTGTCGCAGGTTGATTTGTCTGGTCCAAGTTTAGTATGACTTGAAAGAAATTACGGATACCGGGAAATGTTGCTTGTGATACGTGCACTAGACTGACTGACACTCCTTGTTGACTGGGCAACAAGAAAGTACTGGTCACGAGCATATGTGTTTTGCTTAATTTAGATGATACTCGTCGACCCCTCTCATCCACGAACACAAGTGAGACAAGTCTTTGGTCTGATATGCCATGTTAATGTCATGATGTATATAATAGGTGAAATTCATCTCTTGGTCCTCTGTTCTTCAAGTCAGACATTTCCGTCTAGTGTGGACTGTGTGGTATGTCATGTTATATTCCGCGTTGTATGTCATGTTATATAATCCGTGTTCATATTTATTAGTCGTATCCAACGCCCAGTAGTACTCTTCAAATAGACCGTATCTTCTGGCCAATCAACAAGAGTTTTCATCAGTCGTCACTTGTGCTTACTTCTCGTCTCTCATGGCCAACCCTCTCTCGACGTCACCGTCCGCAACATCGGGCGGTGGCCGGTTCATCCCGTCCCTCACATCCTCGGTCGGGGTCCTCCTGAGAGAAAACTCACTCTCGGCGTCGTCCCGAACCTGACTGCTCCGCTGCCAGCTCTTGGAGCCCTTTGACCCGGCCATGTCGCCGCCTCCAAAGGTGCGCAGCGCAAAGACGGGGCCGCTCTTGCCGCTGCCGCCGCCCTCCTTCTTCCCCGACGGCGCCGACGCCTCGCCGCCCGTGAGCCCGACGCTCTTGAGCACCTGCCGGAACAGCGGGAGGCAGACGGGGATGGCGATGCAGACCAGCGTGATGGCCAGCTCGGCGATGGACCAGGCGCAGGTGGGGATGGCGTCGATGGTGTAGTTTGCGCTCTGCAGGCCGCCGAGGCCGATGGTGCGCTTGACGCCGCAGGCGGCGGCGGCGAGGCCCAGGCTCATGGAGCCGGCGATCAGCAGCCGCTCCTGAAAGGGCTTGTTGAGCTGCCAGACAAAGACCCAGGGGAAGACGGCGAAGAAGAGGTCGGCCAGGACGCAGCCGGTGCCCAGCGCCACGGCGAAGGGCGTTATGGGCAGCGGGCAGCTGCCGCCCGGGATGGTCTTGTCCCACAAAAAGGCGGGCGGGGTGCATTGAAAGGCAAAGGCAAAGGCGCACACGGCCGTGTCGACGAGCAGCGCGGCGATGGCGGCCCAGATGGCCCAGCGGTGCCACGGCTTGGCCACGAGCCGGAGCAGGAACAGGCCCAGCGAGACCTTGGCCACGCCCATGGTGGAGACGCCAAAGATTTGCGCGATGATGAGGTACAGGAGGCATTTTGTAAGCCGGTCGTGGCTGTCGTCCCATATTGCGTCTTGGCTCTGGCCGAGGCCGTAGAGGACCGAGACGTGGACCATGATGGTGCAGGCGAGGAGGAGGATCTGAGAGTGAGAGGGAGGATCAGTTTTGGTTGCAGTCTCAGACACAAACGAGACCAGAACTTAGAAGTCGACTTACAAATGATGCATTGTAAATGGTGTCGTCCCACCCGTACGCCTTGATCACCACGAGGCGGGTGTATAATCGCAGCAGAAAGAAGAAAGCGGCAGCCCCCGTAGTGGCCCACGAGACTGCAAGCAGCCAATGGCCCTCGCCACCTATGGTTCCTATTGGGGTGACGTCCATTGTGAGGGCGGCAGGCTGGATTGAAAAAAATCAATCAGACCGGCAGGAATCATTTTTCCTCATTGCTACGGGAGCACATGCTTTTATTCAAGTACCTAATCAAAACCGACATTTTTCACCTTTTTTCTCTGCACATCGACGATCGTTAGGTTGCTTATTGAACGCTCAAACAAGTTCGCGGCATACAATGTTACCCCCCAAATACCACCCAGAGACACCCCCCCGAGCCACCGGGAACAGGATGGTTCCTCCCGGATATGATCAAAACGACAAAAAAACTGATCACATCTCTGGGCAATCGTCGATGGGCCTATCACAACAAACGATCGGCCCCGCCTGGAATGTCGGGTCTGCCCCTCCTTGACGAATTCCAACCACTCAGGGGTTCTCGATTCGTCGGGTCATCGATCTAGACCGGCCCGCGTCGCTAGATATGAGGGTCGCACAGCCCTTGGATAAGCAACTGGAGACTGGGGATTAAAGGAGGGCCTGCATTCTTGGCTCGGAAACAAAACCCTCCCCTCCCAATCTTGATACTGGGCCGCGCATCTGCGCTTGCATACTTCGTATATCGATTATCGAATCAGGCTCGCAGCGAAGGGGGGGAAATCTGATTCCTGCATCACTTGCTACCATACCTTGCCCTGCTTGCCACACCCACCAAATGTCTGCAGCTGCAGTCGCTACCTGGGCCTTTGTGCTCTTGGCTACGTGTGCCGCCTGGAATGTTTTGTCTTGTTGGCGATCCCCACTGCGCCGATACCCGGGACCATTCCTAGCCAGTGCGTTTTGTTTCCTTGGGCTTTCCTGCATTTACCTGCATTTTCCTTGCGTTACGTTGCGTCGTCGCGCCGCATTGCGTCTGCGTTTCGCGCCCTGCGTTGCGTCTTTGTATCGTCATTCTCTTCGCTTCCCCCCCTTCCGCACTGACTACTCGGAACAGAAACTGAGAAACCCCGGTCGCTTTTCCAGGGGGCTGAACAAATCTGACCAAATCTCCCGCCTGCAGGATGGACCAACCTATGGCGCTTCTACCACACCCTGCGAGGTGACATACACCTCGTCAACCTGCGCGCGCACCAAAGGTACGGCCCCGTGGTCAGGACGGGACCCAACCAGCTGGACCTGGACCTCCCCGCCCTCGTCAAGACCATCTACTCGTCCGACGGCCGCTTCCGCAAGACCGACTTCTACCCGCCGGCCTCCACGGTCGTCGACGGCCGCGTCGCCTACAACCTCTTCAGCCTGCGCGACCCGGCCGAGCACGCGCGCCAGAAGCGGCCCGTCGCGAAGCACTACTCCCTGGCCGGCACGCTCGCGCTGCAGCCCCACGTCGACGATACCATTCGTCTGCTGCGCCGCAGCCTGGACGAGCGTTACGTGGGGGCTGATGGGTTCGGTGAGGGGTTTGACCTTGGCGAATGGGTAAAAATGTGTAAGCAGCTCGTGTTTTTATTTTCTTTCTTCTTGTCTTCTTCTTATTGTTTGATCATTGCTTCTTGTCAGATTAAAATGCGGCCCAAGACTAAAACCCTGTTGACCCCAACACCGCCCCCCCCCCAGACGCCTGGGACGTCATTGGTCAGGTCACCTTTAGCAAGCACTTTGGCTATCTCTCGTCGGGCAGGGACTTTGATGGCCACCTGTGGATGTCGGACAGGGGTGCCGACTACCTGTCTAGCGTCAGCCAGATCCCCTGGCTCGACCGCATCGTCGACAAGAACCCAATCTTCCCCGTCGGCGGCGCGACCGCGCTGCTCGGTCCGACCATGAAGCGGCTCGACGACAGGTATGCGGGCCGCGACGACCGCGATCCGGTCCAGGCGGCCGCCCAGCCGGACTTTCTGGACAGGTTCCTGGAGGTGCAGCGTGCGCAGCCGGACGTCGTCGACCGCCAGCGCGTCCTCAGCTACCTGTCCATCAACATGCTCGCCGGTGCAGACACCACCGCCATCACCATCAAGGCCGTCCTGTACTATGCGCTCCGGACGGATGGGGTTTGGGGCAGGTTGGTCACCGCCTGCGAGGATGCCGGGTTGGCAGCAGGTGAGATTGCTTCTTTTGCTCAGGCCCGTGCTGTTCCCTATCTCGAGGCCGTGGTGCGCGAGGCCATGCGCCTGCATCCCGGCGTGGCCATGGTGCTGCCGCGATGCGTGCCGGACGGCGGGCTGGAGTTGCCCGATGGAAACGTGGTGCCGCCTGGGACCAGCGTCGGAATGAATCCGTTCGTGCTGGGACGGAACAGGACGGTCTGGGGCCCGGATGCGGATGACTTTAGACCCGAGCGGTGGCTGCGGGCGGACGGCGAGACGGAGGAGGCGTTTGCGGTGAGGTTGGCGGCTATGAACGCTGCCGATCTGACCTTTGGCGCCGGATCCAGAGTGTGTCTGGGTAAGCACCTCGGGCTGCTGCAGGCGTACAAGGTGGTGGCGACCTTGGCCGTCTCTTATGACCTGGAGATGCTGGAGCCGGAAAAGGAGTGGTGGGTGCGGTCTGCGTTTTTCATGAGGCAAGGAGAGCTCAAGGTGAGTATGAGACGGAGGGATTAGTCGGGCATGAGAGAGCATAGGTGAGTGGCCACCTATCATTGCCTCTACAGATGCTGTCGGCATTCGAACTAATCCGCTCACACTAGAGGCCTCGCGTGCAGCAACCTGCGCCAAGTCGATGTATATATCATGGTTTGCTCATAGCGTAGCATAAACTGATTCAGCAGCGGGATACTGCTTCATCTGACAGACTTGGCATGAGATGATGAGGCACAGTACTCGATGTACTGGACATGCGTGCATTTATATAATTGGCGACGGTCGTGTTCATCATGTAGACGGACATTTGGACAGCATAGCATCGCCAGAATGCAGATCAAAAGCACCCGGACAAATCACATTGACCAGCAATGGCAGTACGGGACCATGGCCGTCCATGCATTCAAGGCAGTTCCAGATGAGCAGCGGTGGTTTTACAGCCAGTTTGGTAACGCGTGTTTACGGCAGAATATCAGCAGCTCGCAGACTCTTACCAGCTTTACCACTAACCTGCCAGCTAACCTCAGCCAACCAATGACGCTTTTGAAAAGCGCATGGCAGCCCTGGAGGATGGAAACAACGCCGCGTCTCTAGCTTCAGGCGCCGCAACCGCTTTGAAAGTTGCCATGTCACTTGCTGGGGCCGGCGACAGCGTCATCGTGTCCACCTTCGCCCACGGCGGCACCTTTCACCAGTTCAAAATCATCCCACAACGCATGGGCATCGAGACCAGGTTCTGCGACTCCAACGATCTACCCAAAGTCCGCAGCCTAGTCGACCAACGGACAAAGTTCATCTTCACCGAGACCATCGGCAACCCCAAATTCTCCATCGCAGACCTGGAACCCTGGCCGCTATAGCCCACGGCAGGCAGGCCAACGGGGATTGCTTCCCGCAGCTCCGGAACCTCTACAAAATCCTGGGGAGCCGCGCCTACATGCAGATGCTCAAGTGGGATTTCATGCGCGACACGGGAGCCTGCCTGGCCCCGGCGTCGGTGCAGCAGCTCTGCGTCGGCCTCGAGACCCTCGCGCGCGGGCTCAATACCATGCTGACGTTTGGGCTGCGCGGGGGCGAGGCCGAGATGGAGAACATGGGCGTGTATGCGGGTTTCCTCAGGCTGTCGGTGGGGTCAAGCACATTGACGACATCAAGAGGGATTTCGAGCGGGCGTTTGAAAGGACTGCCCCTGCGAATGGGAGGGGCGGATGGCTGTAACGGGAAGGCGAATGGTCACTGAACCGCGGTACTGTACCTAGATAGTGGTTGAGCCAATGGGCAGAGTGGACGGCCCTGGCGCATGTGGATTGCAAACGAATAATTCCCCGCCCCCACGGTTCTGGCGCAAGGTTCTCAATCCATCACGATCCCTTTGCCCTTTCAATCCATGTGAAGCGTTTTACGGCACAGGCAGCACAGCAAAACACAGACAGACGCATTGGCAGCTGTCGAAATCATATGGAAGATGCCAGGCAATAAGAGACTAGCAGGAAATGAGCCAGGCAACACGAGAGCCAGCAGCACTAAAGCACTCCCGACCTTGGCTTGCATACTTAGCTTCCCTGCCTCCCAATCAAACCCTTTGCTCAATGATCGACCACGTACTGCTACAAACCAGGTAATTATAACGAGAACAATCTGAGACTCCAATTTTCCGTACGAGATGATCGACTGCAAGTGATAAGAAAAAAACTCGCTCAACATCACTCTACTCAACTCAAAGCCAAGGGATACCAAGAACATCAGCAATCAGAGCCAAGCAAAACAATCAGCTTAATCTCACCCAACCCCCGACAGCCCCTGGTACATCCCCGCAAAAGCCGCCACCGTCCTCAACGCTTCTGCCCTACCGCGGCCCGAGACTACCACCCCGGTCATGAACCACATCCACGACCCCCACCTTGCCGCCGTACCGGTGGCTGGGTCTGACGACGGCCGTGTGGAAGACGACGTGTCGCATCCGGGACGAGTGATTGGCTCGCGGCTGGGGGTTTGGAAGAGCATCGTCGGGTATGGCGATGCGGAGTCCGGACACCCGGATCGAGCTTGGGGACTTTGACCATCTCCGCAAGCAGCGTCGCCGGAACGTCGACCGCCACGTTGGTCAGGGAGGTGAAGTTTGCGGGCGCGTGCTGGAAGGGTGAGGACAGTACAGCAAACCGCGTCCAGTCCCCTGCTGGTGCCAGCAGCTGGAGGGGGAAATAGTCGACGCCCGTCGAGTGCAGGCTTGCCGTGGAGCTGCCGATGCCTGGGCTGCGTGCATTAATCTCGTGTGGAAAGATTGACGGCTGCTGGGAGGGTGGTGGCTGTTTGTAGTACATCACCGGGAAGGGGACGTTGGGATCGTCGCGGTAGTCGACAGAGAGTTGCGCACTCTCGCTTCCCAGTGAAATATTCCAGAACGAAACCCCTGAAGCGGTACGGCCTCGACCATGGCTTCCACAGCAAACTTTTGCTCGTCTCTCGGAAGGCCAGAGGGCGCATGGATCAGCGCCTCGTACCTCTCGTTGAAGGTGGCCGAGGACGTGTAATCGGCAGGCAAGGGAAAGTCATCAACCACCTCTGAGACAAAACCTAACCGTCCAACATGACTAGTTCTAGTCTAGATTCACATCCAGCTCGGGTCCATCGACGTACGGCTCGACCACCACGCCGCTGGAACAACCGCGGCCGAGGCAAGAATCCGAGCCACGGCATCTCGCAGCTCATTTGCGTCGTCGGCACGAAATACGCCTGCACTGCCGCGCCTGGTCCAAGGCTTGCACACCATCGGGTGAGTCAGGGGTTCTTTGATCACATGCCCCGCCAGCTCGTCATACAGTACTGCTAGCGATCGCACCGAGAATGTCGTACCAGCATTGCGGCCGCTAAACATTCGGGTGAGGAACTTGTTCGTCGAGATGGTGTAGGGCTTCACGCCAGGTGTAAGTAGGCCGAGATGCTGCGCGGCCTGAGCGACAGCCACGAGGTAGTCGTCCGTGCACGTACATATGCCATCAACTTGCTGAGTACTTTTGACGACTGCTGCCAATCGATCAGACGTGACTTCAAACTGCCGGCAGATCTGTTGGCATCACACCAGTCCTGTGAGCCCAGGATTACAAGCTCTACACCCAAGGCCCCAGGTATCTGCAGTCGGGATGAGAAGTCTGAAGGACACAGTTAGGGTGGCCTGCATACCCCGGCGATCATGGTCCGGCACACCGGACTCAACGAGTGATCGACACAGTTGCGAGCTGGGTCTTCCCTGCCCTGTGCTGCAATAGCCATCATCATCATGTGTTTCTGCAGTTGTGATCTCCCTGAGAGTGATGTAGACACGACACAAATCCGTTTCTCTGACGGTCCGTAGTCCCAGGTCACATTGGAGTAGCTCTAAAGCAGTCAGTAAAACGGCCTGGCATAAGGAGACAAACACCTACCAGTTCCCGATGGCAAAGGTGGCACGTGGTATGGTTCCCGTGGCTTGCCATGTTAATGCAATCAAATTCTCTGATGATCAATGATCGTCCTGACATCGGTCATGACTTCCACGTATTTACTATTTGAGGAAAACCGCACGACTCGATCAATCAACCTAATTTCCTGTGCATGAATTCTGGTTGCGAGACTTGTCAAGGCAATCTAACCACTTCCGTGGTTGGTTCTAGTTCTAAGTCTAGGTTCTAGTCTAGTTCTAAAGTCCCCAACCACTTGGATGGATACCCACTTACACTAGTGGCCGGACAGTGTTACTATGCAATTCGTTCAGTCCATTGCGCGCTTGTCGCCTGTCGGCGGTCGCCTAGACTCGGTTGATCCAGAGTTTGACACGATCTTTCCTGCAACTTCCATTTTTAGATGTAGGCAACCTTGACAAAGCTGCAGTGTCCACCTGATCCATTTTGATTTTCGACCATCCATCTTCTGCTCATACTCACTGCCGCTAGTCACTGTTTCTTATCCATTGGCACGAAACTTTTCTATACCTCGCCAAGGAAATGAGGCTATGCAACTATGCTCCCATTTTTTAAAAATCACTATAAGCGAGCAACTCATTTGTCATCGCAAGCGATGCGCCAAGTTTGTTGTTTATGCGGAATCACACGGGGATGGATTAACAACAACTATCTTTTGACAGTATAAAATGAACCACCCTGCATCCAAAAAGTATTTAAATCGCTTCTTCTGTCGTCACCCGATCTCGAACTACCCACACTCGTTATCACACTTTTCCTTTGTCATTTGTAGTATTTTCTTTCCGTCTGTCCAACATGCACATTTCCAAAGCCTCCCAGCTCATGGCCCTCCTGGTCATCGGCGCCCCCGTGTTGGCCTTTACCCCCAAGGGCGACAACCCCATGGTGGCCCAATCGCCTGACCCCGGCGCCCAGGCTGATGTTGCTGGCTCTCCCAAGGTTTCCAGCCCCGCCCAGGAGAACTGGAAGCTGGTCAACGGCAGGGTGGTGATGAAGCATCCCGCCGCTCGCCCTGACCTCGGCACTGAGGACAAGCCCAATCGCCTTGTGGCTCGGCGCACCAGGTATGACAGCGACAACGACGACGACGACGACGATGGTCCCATCCCCGGATCTCCGCCTCACAACCGCAGGCCAAAGGGCGGAGTCGCAAGGGGCGGACCCTCGCAGAAAAAGCCCAATCGCCTTGTGGCCCGGCGCACCAGGTATGACAGCGACAACGACGACGACGATGACGATGGTCCCATCCCGGGGTCCCCCCCTCACAACCGCAAGCCAAAGGGCGGCTTCGCCAGGGGCCGAGCCTCGCAGAGGAATGCCAACCGCCTCGTGGCCCGAGGTGGCGACGACAACGACGATGACGCCGTCCCGCCGTCCTCCCCAAAGTCCACCCGCCGCCCTGGCGACAAGCCAAGGTACCTGAAGGGTTATGCCACGGGCAATCACGCCAACCACGGCAGCCCGAAGGGCCAACACCAGTGAGGACCCGCAAACTAAGACAGGCGCCTTGCAGCCAGTTGCAAGACGTGGACTATGCTCTGGACCATGCAGCCACGCTACCCTGATGCCAACAAGGGGCAGGTATATGCAGTCGTCATCAGTAAATGTCTCGCATGCTGTTAGATGTTGAGACGGTATCTTCGCCTTGGCTTGCAAGGATGGCCAAGCAAGCTTTATTGTTCATTCCATGTTTTGGTGTGTTTGGAACTTTGGGATCTGGATGGCTCAATTACGTGTACTCTTTTCGGAAAATCACCAGAATTTCATGTTTTTCTTTTCGCTCTTTTTTTCGTCTTGTTTGTTTGGATAGAAGGGGCAAGGAGCTTGGATGCATGTTTTTTTCTTTCGGGTTTATCCTCTTCGTCACTTGTCAATCGTTTTTCTATCTTTCACCTTGTTTTGCAAAATAAAAGCTTCTGAATTTCTCGCGGATACCAAGGCGGAAGAGCCCAGATTTGTAACTTACACGACCAAATAAAATAAACGTGCATCGCCACTCTAGTCTGTTATCCTCTCTCAACTCGACATCAAACCGCTCGTTCCCACGCCCCACCTTCCCACCATCGTTCAGCGCCGCCACCGATGACCTCAGGTCGGCGACCATGCTCCCAGGCCCGCTGGCAAACACCATTGTGCGCCCGCTCACCGTGTCGCCCACAAAAGTCCTCACCAAGTCGCCCACGTCAGGGTGCCGGGCCTGTTGTCCCTCGCCCAGTTTGCGAACATCAGTCGTGGCTTCTTGATCACCTGATTGCTTGTCACTGCTTGGCGAGGCTGCTTCGCGCGTCACAAAGATGGTTACGCGGATTTTGGCGCTGGCCCGCAGGGCGGCCAACCCGGGTTCGACCCACTGGGCATTAGAAGAGTGTCGTACCGCCCAAAGTAGGTGGACTTGGCGTTCCGAGATCGTTTGAGCGTTCAAGTTTGCCTCTGCGGCAAGCTCCAGCAGCACGGGAAGCACATAGGTGATGCCCGTACCGCCTGCGATTGCCAAGACGTTGACATGAGGACCAAGAACTTCTGATGAGTGCTCGCCGTAGGGGCCTTGGAGGACAACCGGAGTTGTCTCTTCTGCCATGGCAGCGATCTTTGCTGTCTCACCACTCTTGGCTCGAAAGATGTACGAATGGCGCGCTACTCCACGCTCGACGACAGGTAGGGAGAGCGGAGTAAATGGGTGAGACTGCCAGACGCTGCGTCGGGGGAAGCATAGGTAAAAGTGCTGCCCAACCTTCCAAGGAGACTGAACAAAATCGAAATCCAGTCTGACCACGTCCCCATACCCGGCCGCGTCAGGAAAGGACGTCAGCCGTGCTTGAGCAGGATGAAAGCCCCAGTCGCCATCAACCAACTGATGGTGGAGGAGTAGGGTATGATGATGAGGAGAAACTGTGCGCAGATGCCGTAGATCATGTATTCTTTGGTCACCCAGTTGACGGCGTAGGTTGGCTGCGGCCCATACAAGCCAATGCAAATAATGCACCATGATATCGCGTGGAGGATGCTTTGCACCAGGATAACGTAGCCAGTCCAGCGGTGTAAAAAATTGAAACTCTGGTAGGGAATGCCGGTGAGCGCCGACAGGATCGATTCTCTGCTTGCCAAAAGTACCGAAAACGGCGTGATTGCGTAGGCCAGAATGCCGATCCGGTTGGACCATAGGCCCAGAGAGTTTTGGTACTTCCACACTCCTGGGCTGCCGGCAACAGGCGTCGCACGTTGCATAGGTGATGCCGACAAAGGAGAAGATGGTCAGGTAAGCCATGAGAATGGCCAGCACAGGAACTTGAAGACGTGTGGTGCGGCCAAACAAGAAGTGAACCGTGTCGGGGAGGAGGTATCGACGAGCTGAAGCAGCTGCCGCCCGGAGACGAGACGGGCGCTTGATCCCGATGAGCGATTCTCCTTCAGGTGCAGTCCGAAATGGTCTCGTGTGCCGGGACGGCAAGTCACAACGCAGGACGGCTGCCGCGAGAACGGCGACGCCGGCGAGAATCCAAAGGATTCCCGAATAGAAAATACCACGGTCATTGCTGGACCAGAGGGCTTCAAAATAGGCACACGTGGGCCCGTCGGAGGCGCAGGGTAGTGTCCTAGGTGCGTAGCCATAGTACCACTGCTGAGTGGAGTTGCTGGACCCGTGGCTCATGGTGATGATTTGATGATTTTGATAATGAACTCTGACAAACGGTGGTGACGGAGATGAGATGGACGAAAGTTGTATTTTTGTCTGCGACCAACATCTGCCAGTCCATCTCATCCGCCAAGCTTACCGAAATGCCTCCAACAGCCACAAGGATGGTTGTCGCTTGGCCATGTATGCCAAGGTTGACAAGACTTTGTATTGGATAGGCGTTGCACTGTGCTGCGATTCGAGCAAATTTGAGGTTTACTCTGACTTTGGTAATTAGATCAAAAGTTAAGAAGGCCAACAGATGTTTTATATCTCATGCTCACCACCCTGTAGTCTTGCAACACGAAGTAGGACTACGATTCAATCAGCTCAGCAAACACTGCACAACAAATCAAAATGAGCCACGGACATGCTGCTGGCCCGGGGGCCGAGGACTGCCAAATATCTGTAAGATCTTGACCGTTGACTCTACTGCAGGATTCAGCTGACAAAATAGATGCTATGGAATTGGAACACGGTCGGCGCCTGTCAGTTCTCGCCCTATTTTCAGTTTTGTCACTCGTCACTGACCGCACAGGCTTCCTCTCCGAGACATGGTTCGTCCGTACCGAGGGGAAGATGGTAGTTTCGTGCGTCGGCGCAATGCTACTTACTGCCACTCTGGAACTGTGCCGACGTGGTGGACGCGAGTTTGACAACTTGCTCGCCTCACAAATCCGACAAAGCGTCTTGTCGACGGCGCTGGACACGTCTAGTCGTCGAGTGGAGACGATGCGTGCTAGTCTCCTACAGCAATTTCTCCGAGCGCTGCTGCACGCCATCACTTTTGCGATTGCCTACATCGTCATGTTACTTGCCATGTACTTCAACGGCTACATCTTGGTTTCGATTTTTCTTGGTGCGGGATTGGGCAAATTCTTGACAGATTGGCTTGTGGTTCAAGTGGTTGTGGGTGAGGATGGGAACTCGGATTGCAGGGGAGCGATTGGTGTCCAGGAGACCACTGTTTGCTGCTCTTAGGCTATGCGACTATACAATCCTCGAGACAATGGTGGACGTATTGATACTCTTGCCGACCTCGCCGTTCATGTGGTACGTCAATAGGAGCCTAAGAACCTCCAATAAAGTGGGGAGTTCATTGTTGTAGGCTGTTCTGCTAGTTTAGTCGCAAAAGAGGTCATGACGATACTCACAGAATAAAGAGTCCTGACTGAATAAGACCCTCTGACCAACACCACTGCACCACTCCGCATTCGTCTAGCAACTTCACGAGAGCGCTCTTTCTTTTCTCGACAGTCGCTCCAGCTGTTGCGTTGAAATAGAATGTATCAAACGGTTTTAGGTTGACGGGAACAGAACATGCATTGCCCGCTTCAAATGTGGTGTCATCGCTGTAGACACCCAGCGCAGAGACTGCCAGTCGTCCAAGCTCACATCTATCTTTTAGAAGCTCAAATTATACACCCCAGCTCGTATTTTGTTCTCTCTTGCCCAATCCTGAATCTAGACGCACGTCTCGGAAAGTGCCCCTGCCCCTAGGATGGCCACGTTTGTCCGGCATTGGCCCAGGACGGCTGTCAAGGCGTGCTACTCCAATGCGGCAGTGTGCTTGTAGAAGCTTTTTTCTATGAGAATCAAGGGTGATGAACCCGATGAGCTCATACAGCTCATTCCATGGTGCGATGGCTTGTGAGAGTTTGTCTGCAGTGTGTAGAGGGTAGAAAGCCGCAAGCTGGGTTGTGGCAATGTCGAGTTTGAACTTTGGAGTTTGGCGATGTAATGCTCGATGGCTGGCGATTTTGGTGTCATGGTTGCTGGTACCTATTGACGAGCGGGGGGAATGGCGCAGTGGTTAAGCGCCATGGCTGTTACTTGAGTAACGTAGGTTCGAATCCTGCTCCCTCCACCTCCTCCCCGCTTACCCGTGGCAAGGATAACCCGGCTGGCTATCGACAACAACCACCCGCCTGTGCCGTCGAGCCCACACTTGTTGGGAACTTCGTCTCCATGGCTACAAACGACCGACAGCTCCGCTGTTTGGACACAGGCCCCTCTCGATGAAGAGCCGTCAACTGCCGTCAGACGAATCCTCCGTGCGCCTGAAGGCACGGGGTCGCGTCAGTGAACAAACCTGTAAGCAGGACCGGGCACGAACCCGGTCAGGCTCGATTCGCTTCTATGCCCTTGTTTTCCGCTGTGTAAATAGAGAAAATAGAAAGCGCGCCGAGATACCCCTCGGGAGGTTGCTAACGGCCGGCTAATTAGCCGGGCCGAGCCCGGCGTTAAATAATACTACTACTACTACTACTACTACCTATTGACGAGCCTTTTGACACTCATCGACGACCTCTGACGCAAAATATCTTCTAACGAGTTTGCCAATATCTGCCACTGAGTCCGCCGTCGCCGTGCCGCCTCCACATCTTGGCGTCATCGCTGCCATGCAGATCAACCTAATTGGCTATCTTGGCACATTTTATACCCCTGAAAAGCTGCAAATTTGCTCACACCATCAGATCGATGGATCTAACACTCAGTCAGTGGCAGAAAGCTACCCAGCGACTTCCGGCATCCAGCTCTTCCCAGTCATTCACTCGCATGCTGGGCAATGGCTCGTGCAGTCCGGCCCGGCTTCAAAGGGTACCTCCGAAAAGGTCGGCCCGCCCCCGAGATCTCCGATACCCAGGCTCCGTCACCTGAAGAGAATGCATCTTTTTGGAGCCGGCTTGTGTTTGCCTGGCCGATCCCCTTGCTTGCTGTCGGCTTTTGTCGGCCTCTGGAATGCAACGACATTTCTCTCATACCGGAAAGTCGTAGCGCAGACAAGACGGTGCAGAAGGTCGTCCACGAGTTCAGGAATGGTGTGCGGCAAAAATATCCCCTGGCTAGGGCGCTGTACGCCTCTTCCAAAGCAGACTTTTAGATCGGTGCTGGCTATCAACTGCTCGAGTCTATCCTGCAACCTCTGGCTCCCTTTACTCTGCGTTTACTGATCTCCTATGCCAGAGACGTACATGCCTTTCGGCAGAGACCAGGTTTGCCCCGTCAGCCAGTCGTGCTGACGGTGTTGGGGTGGCAATAACGACATGCAGATTGCTCAAAGCGTGCCTTCAAGTCACTTTCACTACCGCAGTCGATTAATGGGTGCTCAAGCCCGTAGTGTCCTCTGCGCCATGTCTCTGGAAAAGTCATTGAGGATGTCCTCACGGGCCCGAATGGGGTGGCCCAACGGCCTGATCACCAGTCTTGTCTCCACAGACGTCTTGCGTATCGAACAGTCATGCGGCACTCTGCATCTCGTCTGGGCGTCTCCTATCGCCATACTGCTGACCGTTGCTCTCCTTCTGGTCAACCTGGGCTATGGCGCTCTGGCTGGCGTGGCTGTTTTGGTCCTGGGTCTGGTCGCATCCACGAGGGTTGTCGGTTTGACGGCAAGAGGAAGCGCCAAAATGACCCCCTTGAC
Organism: Pyricularia oryzae 70-15; assembly: GCF_000002495.2. Lineage (NCBI taxonomy): Eukaryota > Fungi > Ascomycota > Sordariomycetes > Magnaporthales > Pyriculariaceae > Pyricularia > Pyricularia oryzae. The sequence continues at coordinate 6,027,781 of NC_017849.1, read as the reverse complement.
TGACCATCGAACCGGGCTGACGTCCGAGATCCTGGGTGGTATCCGACTTGACAAATGTTTTATCTGGGAGCCTGTATTTTTGTTGCGACTGAGTCCATCCGTGCCGACGAGATGCGTTCCTTGAAGTTGCTACACATTACCAAGAGTGCCATCCGAGCTAAGTTTATGGCATTGCCGATATTTTCCAGCATGGCTGCTTTTGTGTTGTTTTCGAGGTCGGATCTGATCTTCAGCCTCCCGCTGTGTTTTCATCGCTTGCCTTATTCAACAGCCTTGGTACGCCACTCACGTATCGGCCATCTTGTGGATGCTCATGCAGCTCGGAGACGGATGCAGCTGTTTTTGCTAGCCGAAGATGCCCCGCCTAGACCTGAATCTCTACCACATCTGGAGGATCCAGCTCAGGTTGACGCCTCGTTCACTTTAGAAAGGTGAAAAGACATGGACGATCCGTTTACTTTCTCTTCGCTTTCACTCTCTCTTCGCCGCACCGAGCTTGTCGCCGTATCGGTGCCGTCGGCAGCGGCAAGTCATCTCTGTTGAGTGCTCTTGCGGGAGAGATGCGTCAAATCAGCGGTACTCTTGTCCTCGGTCAAAACGGCATACAGTCCGCAAACTACCTGACTACAGCATGCGAGTGTCATAGAAAACATCACCTCGTTTGGAATAGGAGACAAGCAACGATACCGTCAACTTGTCAAGTGGTGGCTTCATGTGCGCTAGAGCCTGATTTTGTCACCCACCGGCTGGTGATAGCACCGAGGTTGGTGAACGCGGTGCCACATTGTCTGGAGGGCAAAAAGCACGCATCGGTCTTGCGAGAGCTCTGTATTCTGACGCTGGTTTGTTGCTTCTGGATCATCCATTATCGGCCGTCGATGCACACGTCGGCGAGCACATTTTTTTCAGGCCATCTGCGGGTGGGGTCAAGGGAGGTGCCGTGTTTTGGCTACGCATCAGCTGCATATATTGCCAAGATGCGACAGAATTGTCTGGATGGTCGACGGGCGAATTGCGGCGTGTGGAAGGCTTCATGATTTGATTCGAGGGAATGTTGCATCCGCCGAGTTCCTAGCCCAGGCTGGAGAAAAGGGAAGCATGCCTGTTGTCGCCAAAGAAAGCCAGGACGTTCAAGAATCCGCTCCCGCGGCTCCAAAAGACAAAACAGCACCCAAGCTCATGCAGAACGACATCAAGGCAATCAACAGTGTCCCATGACCCGGTTATATGGCGTGGATGCGAAGATCAGGCAGTATGCTCAACATGGTTTTTGTGATTGCCTGCTATGTGCCTTTCGAGCAGCCAATTACCTCACATCACTCTCGTTGGCATGGCGGGTGTCGGATATGCAGGACCTGACCACCCAGCAATATGTACGCATAACCCTCGTTCGTGACAACCGTACCGTGCTAACCTTCATCAGATTGGTTTATATGCTGGGCTGGGAGCTTCAAAAGCTTGTCTCTTTTTGCATTTTCGGTAGCTGCCTGTGTCGTCGGTATCCGAGCTAGTCACAGCTTGTCCAACGCCGCAATTTAGCAAGTCCTCCGAGCATCGATGTTCTCTTTCGAGACGACACCACTAGGTCGGATCTTATCCTTTCACCAAAGATGTTGACACCATGGAGTCATGGACAACAACCTGACCGACTCGCTGCGGCAGTACTTATTGTCTTGAGTAGCTTGCTCGGGGCTTTTGGCTTGATCATAGCCTATTTTCACTATATAAACCTTCTGAGACCTCTGTATTGGCATGAAAAATACTGACATACGTAATTCGCCAGTGCCTTGGTCATTGTATCAGTTGTTCTCATCTCCGCGGCCGCATATTACCGCCGCAGTGCTCGTGAGCTCAAGAGACATAACGGAGTTCTTGATGGTGCCGTCCTCGCCAGCTTCAGTGAGTCTCTTGGCGGTGCTGCAAGGATCCGTGCGTTTGGTCGTGAGCAGCACTATACCGACAGACTGAAAAGCACCCTTGACGCAACAAATGCTGCGTATATCCTCAGCTTGACCGCCCACCGTTGGTTACCTCCCAGGCTTGACAACCTGGGGAGCGCGTTTTCACTCACCACTGACGTCCTTGTCGTCACGAGTGCATTTTCTGTTGATCCCGCCATTACTGGTCTTGTCCTTAGCTACAGTCCAAGTCTGGTTGGTATTATCCAAATCATGGTGAGATATCTCGCCGACGTCGATTCGGCCATGCCCAGCATGGAGCGTCTGCACCAGTATGCTACTGCACTCCCGAGCGAAGCATCACTCGAATCTCATGCCCTTACCCGTCCGAACTGGCCTGAAACTGGCGAACAGTCATTTGAGAGTTTGTCTGTTCGTTATCGAGCTGACCTCCCGTTAGCACTGCAAGACTTTTCTTTGCACTTTACCTGGCGGCCAACGCTTGACCATTGTCGGTCGTACTGGAGCAGGCAAGAGCACCATTCTGCCAACCCTCTCCCGCTTAACCGAGCCCACCGCCGGCCGCATCCTCCTCGACGGTGTTGACATATTGACTTGGCCTTCATGAACTCCGCTCCCACTTGGCAATCATCCCACAGGACCCGAACCTTCTCCGCGGAACGGTCCGCTCGAACCTCGACCAATCGGAAACACAAACAGACGACGAACTGAACTCGGCACTCTACCGAGCCCTACTGGCTCCTGCCCTCACGCTCGACACAGCCGTCGCAGTGGATGGTGCAAGCTTGTCGGTCGGGCAGCGGCAGCTGCTCACTCTGGCACGTGCTCTCCTCCGCACCGAGGCACGCGTTGTGCTCGTCGACGAGGCCACTAGCGCTGTCGACGGGGCGACAGACCGTCGGGTGCAAGGAGTCTTGATGGGATTGAGCGGAAAGACGATGGTTGCCATTGCCCACCGGCTACGCACCGTGCTGGCGTATGAGCGCGTCTGTGTGGTGGATTCTCGCCGGGTGGTCGAGTTGGGTGCACTGAGGGAGCTGTGGGAAGTTGAAGGGCTGTTTAGGAGGATGTACGATATGGCATCGATTACAAAAGATGATTTTGGAGCTTGTTTTTTTTTTTTTTTTTTTTTTTTTTGACGACGACGACGACGACGATGACGATTGAGTTTCGATTGACGATAGAGATTGACAGAACTGTGAACATGTTGTACATTCATTGATGCCTGCTGGCGTAATACAAAAAACTTTGCTCTCCAGAAACAGCAGGAACGATACATGGGAAGGGAAGTCTTACACAACGTAGCACGTGACACGTCTCGCCATCAAAAAAATAATTATTCAATTACACACATCATGCTTTATGCTACCCGTTTACCGGTAAGCAACCTGCGAAGGTGCAGCGACGTCTCTCATGATGTGCAACTCCATGTCCGAGTCGCTGTCTCGAGGCTGGCCTGGCCTGACCGGCTGGGACCCGATGGTGTGGACAGGTCCCTTGGCCTCGTTGTTGCGAGAACCACCCGCCTCGCCGAGCTTGGACCAGCTCTTGCCACGGGATCTCCCGCTCGCGTGAGGGTCGGTGGACATTCCGTTGCCGGTTCGGGAGGATGACTTGGCGTAACCGGACAAGCCGGTCGCGTCGGCCACGCTGCCAAATGCCTTGATTCCGAGACGGACGATGGGACCCTGTGGATTTGTTAGAAGGTGCCGATGAATGTTGAGGCTGCCAGGATGAGTTGACTTACCAAAGTGGGCAAGCAGGCCGAGACAATGCCGCTGCTGAGCTCGATGATGTTCCAGGCGAGTCCATCGGCGATTGAGTCTGTTTGATTTTTTGTTAGCGACAAACTTTGTTGTTTCCGAGTGGGACAACGTACATGGCACATCGTTTGTCGTATACTCCAGAAAGATCCTGAACCGATAGCAGCTGGTGAAGACGACGTAGCTACCAAGCATGAACGTGCCGATGACCAGGTATTTCTGCCAGGCACTCAACTGGAGCTTGAGCACATGAGGAATCGGCAAGGCGAGGATGGCAATGTCGACAATGATGCTCGGTACCGAAATGCACAGCTGGGTCAGGAAGAGGTTGATGCATTGACCCTCGACCCAAGGATTCCAGGTCTTCACCAGAGGTACGCACTGCAGGCAGGCGGCGATCCAACAGGCGAGCATCCAGCCAAGGGTCAACGCGCCGCACCACATGGCGCCCTTTCGGACCTGGGCCATGGGAAAGATGCGGAGGTACAGGAGGAGGAGAGCAATTTTGTACTGTACTAGTCAGTGCTGAGTCCGATTTTGATGTTGAAATTGAATGTCTCCATACCTGATTGACGGTAGTAACGTAGAGGAGCTCCGCGCCTATCATGGTCTGTGCAGTGTCAGTGCTGAGTTGGCCATCGCGGGGACAGTAATAAACTCACCCTATTGACAAACTCGATCGATTCATACGGGAGACGGCCCGAGTGCAGTCCGATACCATGATCCACAACTAAGTAAAGGTCAGCAAAAGTCTAGTCAAAAAAGACCCAGTCGAAAAAGACCCAGTCGGAAAAGACCAAATGACACAACATACGAATGAGATTGATGATCATGTTGCCAAACAGCAAAGCAAGAGCTGCCAACATGGCATAATCATCAATCATAATCTTTGCGCCCTGAAGTCGTCTTGCCCATAACCGCATCCCGACCACGACAGTGGCCAGGACGGTGAAAGCGATGGTGATGGCCCGGACATAGTCGCGTATGTCCTCGTCTAGGTTCTGAGTGGCGGCGGCATCGGCTAGCCCCTTGAGGTATTGACGCTGCGGCTCGGGTAGGCTGCTGTCGTTGAAGAAATAAGTCGCTGGGCCTGAAGCAGTCGCCATCTTGGGGGGTTTCGGTATTTCAGCCTTGGCTTGGGAACTTTGCCAGATGTTGATCTCAGCTCAGCCCTTTTGGCAACTCAGACAGCCGGACCGAGATAAAGTTCAAGCCAAAGGGCGATGGGACCACGGCCACATCCGTTCGGGCTGCATGCTGATTAAAAACGATCAAAACAACAAGAAGAAGAAAAAAAGGCCAAGACAACCAAAAACATAGACAATCCACAAAATGTGCGGTATCTGCAGCTTCCCATTGGCAGCAAGGTCCGCTGCAACCCTGAAACCACAATTGGACAGCCACCGCGACAACCATACCTATAACTTAGCTATACCCTACCCTGCCTACCCAACCTCACGTTACGCGGGCAGATGCTACATGACTTGATGGCTATGGTACCGAGAAAAAAGTTTTCGTCCGTTGCATCCCTATGGGCTTTCCAGTAGTGCGATCGGCAATATCCATAAAGGTCCATCCAGGAGCCTCTCGGCAGTAGCCAAGCTTGCCTGTTAGCCCGGAAAACCCAGTCCGGAATTTTGAGCCTTACTTCTTCTGACAGTGACAACATGTCCCGACGGCTATTTCCGGCAAGCGCGATAAGGAAGCGAGACTGCCTGGGGGAGACGGGCAAGGATGCCGATCCCTTCCGCATATTTTTTGTCATTTGTCGCACGCAGAACAAAATTGGGTCAGCTCGTCTCACGTAGTATTGGTAACCGAAAAATTGTAAAATTGCATCGCATTTATTGATTCGTTCGACTAGTCTGGATTCATAAAATCTCTACACAACCACAAAACCACATACATGCACCATCCGGTGGTTGTGGAGGCGAAGACTTGCATAGTATTCGTAATATTCCCACCCCAACTGGTACTTGGCAGAACCTGCCTTGCAGCCTTTCAGCGAAAAAAGAAGCTTTAGTACCAGCAGTAAATGCACTCATGCACGCGAAACCAACACAGACTGCAAATCGACTTGGCATCAAAGGTACCGAGATCTACCACATTCCTCATAGGGACCAGGGCGGCGGCTCTCCCCAGTAATAAACGTCCCCATTATCGCCACTCTCGGTGGAGACCTCATTTGCACTGAGGGGAAATCCTCCCTTTCAAAACCGCCCCCTTTTTCAATCTGGCACCAGAGACCCTGCACGTGGGTTTGATATTCCAAGTGGGCTTCAGGAGAAGCAGTGTGGAGAGAGCAGAGTTGAGCGACCCGAATGATCTCCATGGGTGAAGGCGCATTAACGGTTCAGTCGTCGATAGGGAAATATTCCGAGAACGGCCAGTGCCGCGGCAGTTGGTCCGCCAATAATACTATCCCCAATAAGACCTGTCGCCCGATGAGGCCCTGCCGGCCACAATCTGTCAGGGCTCGGCGGTACCGAGTATAGATAGGTCCCTCTCTGTCCCCTTGCACACGTGGCAAATGTGTATTCTCTCGTCCGAGCTTGCCAACCCTTAGTCATTCTTTTATTTTGCACAAACCTTGCTGCTCTGTCGTTGCACTGCATATTCATCACGCGCGCAAACATATTTCCCCCGGTCACAATGCGTCCTTCCGTGCTCATCGTCCCTGGCGCTTGGCAGCTGCCTGTCGCCTTTGACACCCTCAAGGCGGATTTGTCGGCTACCTTCCCCGAGGTGTCCGTGGTCCCTCTGCCCACTGTCGGCGGGACCTCTACACCACTCCCTGGCCTCAGCGACGATGTTGCCGCCGTCCGCTCCGAGCTGGACCGCCTCGTCTCCAAGGGGTCAGACGTTGTCGTCTACAGCCACTCTTACGGTGGTGTAGTTGCCAGCAACGCCGTCGAGGGTTATGATGCCAAGTCGCGCACCGCCGCCGGCAAGACTGGTGGTGTCATCAGCGTCGTCTACGCCAGCGCCTTTTTGCTCCCCAAGGGCAAGAGCCTGATTGACATGCTCGGTGGCGAGCCCCTTCCTTGGATGATTATCGAGGTTAGTTTTCTCGAACCCCGTTTTTTGTTTCTTTTGTTTCTTGTGTTTCTTTTGCTTCTTTTGCCTTTTTTGCTTCTTATCCCAACACAGCTCATTTGTCCGTCTTGGTACTGACAATAACAGGGTGACCGCGTCACGGGTAACGCCACCATGCTTCCCGAGGTCGGGTTCAACGACCTTTCCCCGGCCGATGCCGCCTTCTGGGCCACCAAGATGACCTACACAGCCATCGGTGCTTTCGTCACCCCGTCCTCGTACGAGCCCTGGTCAAACGGTATCGACTGCAGGTACCTGTTTGCCACCGAGGACAACGCCCTGCCCTTCCCCACACAGCAAGGCATGGCTGCCCAGATTGCCGACTTGAAGAGCGCCACGGAGCCCAGCGGTCACTGTGCTCACCTCAGTAGGCCCAAGAATGTCACTGAGATCCTGACTGGATGGTTCCAGTAATTTGTACTCTAGTTAATCAGGAATCAGAACTGTTCTACATTGTCTTGTTGAAGATTGTTTGTTGTCTGTGAATTGTTGTGACCCTGTCAGGCAAAGAGTCAAGACCATGCAAGCCATGGTTGTGTGGCCCTGGTGCGTGCTGCATGCAAATAAATGTGCACCTGCATGTGCTTGATTATGTGGAGCTGCGGGGGCGCTTCACACAAATTTTCGTGATGGCTGCAACTCATCTTCACCACCCCCTCATCACAAAATGACCCAATCATGGCTGTCGACGGATTTAATCGAGCTGCAGCTCGGTCAGATCGATCTTTTGCTAGCCATGTACCCGGAGAGCACGACGATTGACGCCGACAACCATCGCCGAGCTGAGGCTCTGCGATCAATCGTCGACGGGAGCTTGGCTAGTGACCCCCCCGCTTCCCTGTCGCTAGTCCTGAGCCTGGACCTCGACCGGACGGTGCGCGACTGTGGCTCGAAGCTCGACCTGGAAATTTCCTTTTCCTTTGCGCAACCAGACGGCCCGGTCGAGCCTCCACCACCCCGCGGCCGCGTCCTGCAGCCGACCTGGCTCAGCAAAGCCGACACGTCCAGCCTGAACGCAAGCCTCCCTCCGGAGCTGCTGGCGGATCTCGACAAGGAGGCGCTGGAGGCGCACGTGACCCAGACCCTGGCGGCGCTGCTGGCCCCCAAACCCTCCGCCGAGAGCCAAGATCAGCCCAGAGACCTCGTCCGCGTCTGGTTTTACTTTCCTTCAATCAGCACCCGGTCCAAGCGCGACGATCTGGTGGAGCACGCGCCCCGCCACGGGCTGACGGGATTCTTGATCTCCGGCAAGCCGGGGATGCTCTGCGTCGAGGGGTGCGCGGACGACATTGACGCCTACATGCGATTCGTCCGCACCGAATCGTGGCGCGACATTCCTGCCGCCCACAAAAAGGTCAGCGAGCGGTTGAGGGAGGCCGGGGTGCAGAGGGTGTTTGACGACATGCGCGAGGTAGATTGTGGCGACATGGGTGGGGAGAGGAGGGGCGAGCGCGCCAATCGGCTGGATATGAAGGCTTTGGAAACATGGCTGGTAGGCAAAGGGGTGGGGGATGCTTTTGCAAAGGTGTTTATGTGAAAGTGGTCAAAGACATGAATTCGTTGCTAGCATAATTAAGTACAGCTCAGCCATTCAGCTATTATATGAGCAAATTTCCAAGACAATATGAAATCTATAATTCTAGAACTAGATACAGCCCAATTTGGTCCAACATTTCCATTTACTCCCTGACCTTGCGCTTGGGCACCCTGACAAGCCAGTACAGCGCCACAGCCGCCGCCAGGTTGAAAACAATGTACGCCCACATGAGCCCAAAGTTTCGCCACGTGTTGGCGGGATCGATGTTGAGGCTAGCAAGGAAGGTGTTGGTCTTGTCCATGGCGCAGTAGCTGCAGTCGCTTGTCGCACTGGGGTTTTGCAGGTAGCCGCCTGCGGCCGAAATGTACGGTGCCATGTACTCGCCGCAGGTTCCGTTGGTCGGGTTGAAGTTGACAAACTCGTTGGAGGCACATATGACGTTGGTGTCTGCGAGGCCCGTCCCCAAGAAGCTTTCGACCACGTAGGTGAAGGGGTTGACGCGGTACATGAAGATCCAGAAGCCAGGGAGGTCTGTGGGACCGGCCAGGACGCCGCAGAATGAGAACATCATGATGACGAACAGGTTGACAATATTGCCGGCCACTTCGGCATTCGGGAGCGCTGCAATGCCCATAAAGGCAAAAGAGGTGACAAAGATGAAAAAGATCCAGACCTGGAGAAACATGGTGGCTCCCCGGCTGTCAACTGTGTCGGTGGCATAAGCGTTGCGGTAAAGGCCCATGGGAAAGTACCAACAGATGAAGCATAGAACGCCCATGAGCTGTTTAAAAAGTTAGCAGTGTTCTATTAGTTGACGGGTGGGAGGCGACCGACTTACCGAGTTCCAAGCCATCTCGACGGCAACGTTGGCAAACATGAAGGATTGCCAGGAATATGTTTTTGATGGTCGTTCGCGAGCTTCGTACATTGTTCTCTGGTTGACAAAGTTGGGCATGATCTGGTTGAGAATCTGACCAAAGATGCTGAGGAAGAGGAAGACGCCAAACATTTGGTTTTGAAGGCCACGCATCGAGTTTTCGGCATTGAGGAACGAAAGTCCGATGAAGAGTGCGGTTCCAAAGGACAAGATCCCCTTGGACATGATGAGAGAAGGACTCCTCCAGTACTGCTGGAACATGCGCTTGGTGACCTGGATCATTTGAGCGCCCATGCCGGCCGCGAATTCGTACTGCTGTGTCTTGTCGCTCGATGCTGGGGCCGCTGGGGTTCCAGAGAGGCGGGCCAGCTCGGCTTGCACGCCCTGGTACTCTGGGCTCTCGCGCCAGACGGCCGGCCAATCGATGTCGGTGTGTGCTCCGGGGGCCGCTCCAATGACCTCGAGCATGTGCTCGGCGGGATTTGCTCCTTCTGGGCACTTGGGACCTCCGTTGCGGGCAAAATAGTCCATCAAAGTCTTTGAGTTTTTACCAATCTCGCCAAAGTAGACCGTACGACCGCCCTTGGCAAGCAACAAGAGTCTGTCAAAACGCTGGAACAAAATCGCAGATGGCTGGTGGATGGTGCAAAGGATGGCCTGGCCATTGCGGGTAAGCTTTTCCATCAAGTTGCAGATCGACCATGATGTTTGACTGTCAAGACCGGACGTTGGCTCGTCGAGGAAGAGGAGGAGCTGCGGACGGGCGGCCAATTCGACACCAATGGTCAGACGCTTTCGCTGTTCGACGTTGAGACCCTCGCCTGGGAAACCAATGACTGCATCGGCATACTCTTCCATGCCGAGCATGTTGATGACCGTCTCGACGTAGTCGAGCTTTTCCTTTTTGGTGTAGTGTGCAGGCTGGCGGAGGAGGGCCGAAAAGCTCAAGGCTTCCCGGGCGGTCGAGGTGTGAAGGTGGAGGTCTTGTTGTTGCACGTAGCCCGTCTTGCGCTGGAACGACGAGTCACGGGCCTGTCCGTCGACGAGCATGGAGCCGCTGATGACGCCCATGGTGACCCGGCTGGCCAAGACGTCCAGCAGCGTGGTCTTTCCGGCGCCCGAAACTCCCATGAGGGCCGTGAGGGTTCCAGGCTTGACCCAACCGTCGACGTGGTCGAGAATCCGTCGCGGCTCTCCCTTGATCTTGATGTCGTAGCAAACATCCTTCCAATGAAAGACCGAGGTCTGCTTCTCCATATCAGCCGGCGATCCTTCGCTCTCTTCAATGTACTGCCTGCCCGGGTTCGACATTTCGATGTCGCTGCCCGACTTCTCCTGATGCTTGCGGGCCTTCAACGCCTTGCGGGTAAACACCAAGACCTCGCCCTTTGAACGCTCCGAGGCGACGTACTCGGTGGCTACGAGATGCATCGCCATGAAGAGGATTGTGAAGGCGATGATGACTCCCAGGTTGCGCCACTTGTGCTCGGCAAGGTAGTTGTACGAAGACTCGAGATAGGCGGCACCCGTGACAAAAGGTTGGCCCGGAATGGAACCGACTGCCGTGCAAACTCGGCTGGCCGAGGGAACGTCACCGTACGGACCACCAGCTGGGATGAATTGATTGCACATGAATTGGCGGCCGAAAAATTCGTTCAGCATGACGCTCTCGAGTCCGTAGTAGACGGGGTTGATCCACCTCAGCCACCCAAGCCAGACCTGCATATACTGCACGGGGATGGCGTAGCCGGTGTAGAGAACAATGGCGAGCAGGATGATGGAGGCAGGTGCCATGGCGGCCGAGATTGTTTTTGTGACGGAACCAATCAGGCGGAACAACATGGACATTGACATGGTCATGGCGAAGGAGATGAGCAAAAAGAAAAAGTAAGCCCCGGCTTCTCTCCGTAAGTTGCCCATAAAGTAGAGAATCGAGTTCATGATGATGGCGTTGACAATCTTATAAGGCAAGTCGGCAATCATGGCAGAGAGAGCCTCGGCCGACGGACGGTAAAGAGCGTAGCGGGCGTGCTTTTCTACTATCTTTCGCTTGGAGTACAGCGACAAGATCTCCAGGATGCTGCCGAATGCGTTCATGAGAATCAAAAAGAATAGTAGAGTACCACGTTTGAAAAAGGAGGACGTGTCTTCGGACAGGTTGTAGAAAATGCTTCCAATAATGAGCGCTTGAAAGGTGTTGGTGGAGAGCGAGGTCAACATGGTGCTTGGGTCGTTTTTGAGCATGACCAAGCTGCGCCACAGCGTGATGCTCATCTGCTCGATAAAGGACAGCGTAAACGGCGACTTTGCCCTCTGGATCTTGGACTGGTCCTTTCGTCGCGACTCGGCAAACTTCTGCAGGTCCTGCCCGTGGAAAGGGTGTTGCTCGATGTAGTTGTCAATCTCGACCATCAGGGCGGCACGCTGCCGGCTGTTCTTCCAAGCTTGCGCAAACTCGTCGGGACTTCTGGGCGTCTTGCCCTCCCAGCCAGGGCGGACGATTCGTTCTTGGTGGCTGGTCATGGAAGTGAGAAAGTCGGCCGTGGTTTGCTGGTCGGGGCAGACGAAGCCCAACTCTTCAAAATAGGCTCGAGCCTCGCCGGTAGGGCCAAAGTAGATCTGGCGGCCTTCGTAGAGGACGATGACTTTGTGGAAGAGATCATATGCATCCTGAGGCGCTTGATAGATGGCCACAGCAGAGGTGGAGGACATGATGTCGGACTGCGTTCGCAAAGTGCGGACAAACTCAATGGCGTTTGCACTGTCGAGACCCCTGGTGCTGTTGTCCCAGCACTGAAGAGGCGAGTAGCTCAGAGCCGCCTCGGCGATGGTGACTCTCTTTCTCTCACCACCGCTGACACCTCGAACGAAGTCGTCTCCAACCTTGGTGTTTATGGTGTGCGAAATGCCAAACATGGCCATGGTCACATCCCTCAGGTGCTCCGCGTACTCTTTCTTGGACACACCTGGCGGTATGTTCTTGGGCATTCGAGTCCGGGCGGCAAAGTAGAGCGTGTCACCCACGGTAAGGTGGGCAAAGTGGTTGTCGACTTCGGCGGTGTAGATGGCCTCTCCTCGGAACGACGTCCTCATCTGTTTGGGATGGATTCCCTGGTAGTTGATGGTCGATTCGGGGTCGACGTGGAAGCCATGCGTATCTCCAGCCACCGTCTTGAGAAAAGTTGAACAACCCGAGCCGGGAGGCCCGAGCACTGCCAGCAGCTCTCCGGCCTGTACCAAACCCTCGAGGTTGTGTAGAATGTCGATTCGATGCTGTTTCTTGCCCGTCACCTTGCCCAGCATAGACCCGACTTCGAGCACGGCATTTCCCACATCCTTTTGGAAGTCGGTGCTCGTTCCAAAGCCGTGCACGTTGAGGTTCTTGAACGCGATGCCCGTAGTCCGGGGCGGACTACCCTCGGCGGTGTCGACCCTCAGGTCGTAAAAGGCCTTGGCCCACTTGCGAGCATTGAACTTTTTGCTGCTGGGATCGAGAGGGCTGTCTGGCTGGTGAGGAAAAAGGCTTCCTTGAAAGTTTGACGCGGTAGTGTAGCGGCGTGCCAATTCGTGGAGCTCTTCCTCCATCCTAGCATCTTCTTCGACGGGGCGGTCGTAGTTGACGATGGTGACTTCGGACTGGGATGGAACGTTTTCTTGAATGTTTTCGTTTGAGGAAAGGCTTGGAGCCTCACCTCCTTGATTATAGGCGGTCATGATTGCCTGCAGGCACAATTGTGATATCAGTGAATGCGGCTCATTGATCTAGATCTGATTTTCCTGGTTGCATCGTCTCCGCAGGTCTTCTTTATAAGGCTTCAACGGGGAACAAACAACCCCGTGCATGCTGCTTGTAACCCGATGAGAGTTTGCGTCATCTTGGAAAACGCCCTGCTGGGATTTGCCTTGACTCAGAAAAAAATTCCCTAATGCAGCCAATACGTATTTCGGCGAGATAGCCAACCCGGAAAGGTAAGAGCATTCGCATCCCCGTCGGGGCCCTGAAGGAGTCCGAATTCGCACTGTCCGGACGAGCCGCCCTGCCAGATCGCATAGTGCAGGCGGGGTCGTAAAGATTGATCCACCGCACTGTACACGAGTTCCAAACAGGGTTCAATCAAAGTCCGACTTGATACCAACATACCTGCGCTCCAACAATTTCGTTGAGAAGCTAATTTTCCGATTTATCAGCCGGAGGCCGGCCAACATGCAGCTGTTGTTATTTGTCGCTCCCGTTGTCCCAGTTTCCGAGACTTTCAGTTCCCACAACCCCGCAACAACACCCTTTTCTAGACCCTTTTTCTCGGCTTCCATCTCCACAGTCCGTCCGGATATTTGTCACACTCAGGGTCCTTCGTCTTCCCGAGATTCCTGGACAGATTTCATGTAGCGCAGATTTGTCACTTTGAGTATTTGACGCCGGCATCTTCGGTTCGTGATCAGAATAATTCATCCAATCCACTAATCCACAGCAGTCCACTGCTTTCTTGCTTCCCGTCCTCCCGAGCAGGATCTCGTCCGATTGCCTGATAGGTTATGTCTAGGATTGTGATTTTTTTTCCACCAGAGTTTGACCCAATTCTATTGTCGAGATTGTCAATATTATGCTATCCAAAATAGGCCTTTTTACGGTTGATCGACGATGCGAACCATGCCGCTGGATAAGCGGGCCCTGTCATTTGTCATTCTCATTTATCTTCCCAGCCAACCTCCTTGCAATCTACTCGAATTCAATCTCTGCTCAACCCGACGCTAACTCCGTCGTCACTGCCACTTTGGCTCACATCAGTGACGTATGCGACAGCCATCTCCAGCCCGAGCCTCACATCTTCAGGGGCTTATAGACTTATAGTTAGCTCGCCGGTCTTGACAGCTCCATGATACTATGTACCGGTAGTTGACCTTGTTGGCGTGGTTCCCCTGAATGACAATTCGATCCGTCAAAAGCAATAAGCACAGACAGGGGCTATTACTCGCGGAATCTTATAGAATTATGACAGCATATAGCATGACTGCGCCTAATTATGCCCGACGAGTTAAGCATAAGCCAAGCTAGCTTGTGGCTTGAGCCATTTCCAGAACTCACCTTTAAAGCCGGCGCTGCTTCCACTAACATACTTTGGCTACGCACCGTCCCAAACTCAGTATCATTCACTATTGTAATAACATCTCGATCATTGTGGACGATGAGGAATCGGATATAAAAATGAGTCTCCAGTGCTCCCGTACGAGTAAGTACACTCAAACACCAATCAAGTCAACTCTACAACCTAGGTCTAATCAAAATGCAGCTCACTCTTCTTCTGGCCCTGGCATCGACAGCCCTCGCTGTGCCTCCCATTTTTCTCTCACCTCCGAGCCCCAAGGCCCCCAACCACACCATTTCCGACTGGAATCAGCGCCACTGCAACGACGACAGTGAGCAATACATCTCAAACCCCTCGTTCGAGGACGGTCTCAAAGACTGGACTCCTGGCGAAGGCGACGACGTCAGGGTCCGGGAGTATGACGAGTGGAACACCTCCTCTCTTCGCTTCAGACTTGAGGATGGAGAGCGCTATCTGTAGGTCAACCTCCCATCTAGCTATATATAAGCACCACTGACATTTTCTAGATTCATGACCTCGTCTCACTCGGAGAGCAGCATCTCCCAGTCGATCCGAGGATTCAACGAACCCTCTGTGACCCTCACCTATGACTGGTCCTACGAGGTCATCGGCGGCAGCGAAGGTGTGTCCGATCTGGACTGCACCCTGACCACCTCGTTTGGCGGCGTTCCGGTGTGGTCTTGGAGACGAGGTGGAGCTGGCGGTCGAGGTTCAGTGACGACCACCTTCTCGTATGTCAGCGGCGCGGATCTCACCATCACATTTTCGTGCGACAATGACGACTATACGGGTTCTGTGGGGATTGACAGCGTCAACCTCTACGGTTGCTACCTGGGTCAGGATTGAGACAGTGGATAGATGGGCTAGACAAGACGAGACTGGTACTCAATGTCTCCATGTAACAAGAAAAAACAGCTAGACGTCCTCCTTTAGAATCTGGTTCAGCTCGTCTCTCAAGACGCACTTTTCCAAGCTGAAACTGCTTGCCAGCTCCTCCAGCTCAGCCTCCGTCTTGCCCCTGAAGAGTTCTGCCATTTCCCATCCGTGATACTCGCTCAGCAGCATCTCTCTGACGGACCTCTCGACCTGCCTGTCAAAGGTCCAAACGTTGGGGTACTTTTTCTTCAAGAGGTGGTCTGGGATCTCCTTCTTGACCTTTTCCAGAAACGGCGCGTACACGTCGCCGTTGATGGCGTCCTTGTTGGCCACGCCCCAAAAGTCCAGCCCCAGCCGCTGCTTCTTCTCCACGAACCCCCGAATCAGCCGCATGTAGGCGCTGTCGGGAGACACGTACACCATCCCCTGGTACCCAATGTCCTTGTACAGCCAGATGCTCCACGAGACGTCCTGGTCAAACTCCCGGTAGATCTGCAGCTGCTCCTTGAGCAGCGCAAACCGCTTGCGGTTCGTGGCCTCGGCGTCGCCGTCCTTGCGCGGGTCTTGGTACACCGGGCCGAACTCGCCGTTCCATATCGGCACCCTGGCCTGCTGCATGAAGCCGACCTTGCGCCTGAAGCTCTCCCTCAGCTTCTTCTTTTGCTCCTCGCTGCCCTCGTACTGCTCCGCCACCGGGAAGCCGAGGAAGCTGTAGTCGTGGCAGCTGTACACCGTGTTGGGCAGCGGCCGGTCGACGGGGAACGCGGAAAAGTCCATGGCGTACGTGTTGCCGTCCACAAAGAGCATGTGGTCGGGGTCGACGGCCCGGATGGCCTTTTCGCAGCGCTCGTACCACGCCAGCAGGCGGGTGTGTTTGGGGTCTGCCGGCTCGTTGAGCGGGTTGTAGCCTGCAATGACCGGGTTGCCCCTGTAGTGAGCGGCCAGCGCCTCCCAGAGCTGGACGGCGCGGTCTTGAAAGTCCTTGAACTCCCAGAATATGGCGCGGTTCAGGCCACTGTCGCTGTGCCAGTCCTGGTTCTGCCCTCCTTGAACGGCATGCAGGTCCAGGACGACGTAGATGTTGTATTTGGCGCAGATGTCGACGATCCTGTCCAGCAGCTCGAACCCTTGCTTCTTGATGACGGACGGGTTGTCGTCGTCCATGAAGTGGCGGTAGTTGAACGGCACCCGCAGGCAGTTCAGTCCTAGCGACGCAAACAGAGCGGCGTCTGCCTCTGTGAAGAAGTGGTGGATGAGACGAGAGAAGAAATAGTCGGCCTTTTCCTGGCCAAGCACCTCGGCCAGGGCGGCTCGGTGTTCGAATTCGTGCCCCGAGTAGCCGGTGATGAAGTTTTCCATGTTGAGCATGCCACCCAGGCCGGCGCCTTTGAGAAGGACCTGCTTCCCGTCAGGGTCGACAATCTGCGTGCCGCTGACGCGCAGCATTTTGCAAGACATTGCGTATGTGCCTGTGAGAGAGTGTGTGGCAAGGGAGCAGTTACTGAGAGCAGCTAAGAGCAACTGAGAGCAATGAAAAGGTCAAATGTCGAATATCGAATGTCAATACGTGTGAACTGCTCGTGATATGCAAATGTCAGTATGGTGTCTGAAATATACCCGAGAAATACCACTGCAACTTGTCTCCACACATTCCTCAACTGCGATATTCCGCGACCCCCGCGCGGGGAAGCAGGGGACACCAGGGTCAAGAGGACCCACATGCTGATATTATTGTCACCGGTAGTTCACATTTTGCAAAGACGATCCAGCTTGTTGCTTGTTACTTTTTTTTCTAGTGCAGAATCTTGGCATGTACAATCATTCTTGCAGGTATTCCAGATGCTGCTGCAGATGCACACGCACTCGTTCAAAGTCATGCGTCTCGTCGCTCCAGTACTCCAACAAACCAACCGCCTCCTCCACGCCTGACCCGAGCGGACTCGACCCGGGGGTGGACCTGTATGCAGCCAGCACCAGCGCACTTCTGGCACATGAAGCCATCATGTAATAGGTGCCATGGTGCCGGTGGTAGAATCCCTGCTTGTTGACCCGCAGGCGGAACGCGTGATTTTCAATTCCCTTGTTCGCCAACAGCGCAAAGCTCTCGTTGCGCGGGCTCTCGTGCGAGCTAGAGTCCAGCAGCGCAGTGACAAATGGCCAGTAAATCATCTCGTATACGTTGACTACGTGTCCGCGCAACACGAACCTACAGACGTCGTCTTGGCCGATGGGTGCGTCGAACGAAAGGCTGGCAGGCAGAGATCGTATCCAGTCAATCGTCTGCTCCTCAAACGACGGGACTAGATCTGCCATGGCCGTGAGAAATGACCCCCGAGACTTGTGTTTTTGTTGCAGTTCAATCATCTCGGCGGCGATTCGGGAGCTGAGACGTCTTAGAGAAATTTCCGACAGGTAGAAATACCAAGACATCTCTTCTCGCTGATGTGTAGTGTCTGCCGATATCGCCCGGGCCGAGGGTGGCGTGGGAAAGAATGATGGGTATAGGTTCGTCATGCTGTGGTGCTCTGAAAAGTCTTGCAGGTGGAGATAACCCCGGACTTCCCGTTCCGACTTCCAAGCAGACCAGTAAATGGCTTGCTGCAGGTCGACAGCAGGATCGTGGTCGCGTGTTACCTCATCGCGGTATTGCCTCTGAGATTCAGGCGTCAGGAAGGGAAACTGTTGGCAACAGGCCAGAGATTGCACAAAACAGCGCCACGCCTTGTGGGGTTGAAACGTGCACATGAGGAAGACGCCGGCAAGGAACAGGCACTGGGGAGCAATGACTTGATCATTCGTCAGGAGCATGCCAAGCCTCTTCTCGGCAGCGCAGAAGTACGACCTTGCCTGTGCGTATTCCGTGGATCCGGGCCTTGCGTCGAGGCTGGCTCCAAAAGGGGTGGCGATGGAGCCCAGCGCCAAGATGAGAAGCGACAGGCACGACTCTGCCGACCAATCGATTCCGTTCACCACGGTCGTCTGAACGACATGGCGTGTGTGCGTCTCGTCGAGGATTGGGTTTTTGACGTGCACGTATTCGAAAAACCTGTCGAGCAGGGGCCGGACCCGGCTGGGCTCTTCCAGATCAAAGGACCCGGGAGATGCATAGGCGGTCAATCGGGGAGAGGCCATCTCTGCTGGGGGTAATCTTCCTTGTGACACTAGTTTGGCGAGCAGCTCGTCGACTGACATTGGCAAGACCATGCCGACCTGAAGCGGGTCGAGAGAGTTGAAGTCTTCGGCTATGGCATCTTGGGCGTTTTGACCGCGGACCAGCTGCTCGAGGTCATCCAGTCTCTCCAAGATCTTGAGACTGGCGGGGTCGAAACTGGAAAAGTCGACAGGCGACTGGATGCACTTGGCGCCCGTCTTGAGGCAAAAAGAGCACGACGGCTTGAGATTGTCGCACTTGGTACGGCGAGCCCGACAGACCTGACAGGCTTTGACGGCGCGTCTCCGTTGGTAGGCTGCAGTTCCCCGTGGGGCAGGTCTGGCTCTTTCGGTGGGTTCCATTGTTGGGCGAGAGAAAGGAAAGAAAACCGAAAAACTGCGTTCGCGGAATGTCGCTCTTTGTCAAATACGCTGTGGGCCAGAATGACTCGACCAATGAGCGACCCCGTTACCCTACCTCTAGACCTAGAACTAGACTAGACCTAACCACAAACTCCCAGCTCCCCACAAGATCAACCCCAGCTTCAACTCCACAATGTCATGCCCGTTTACAGCCGGGGGTGATGCGGAGGCGGATACCGAAAAGTTAAATATCAGCCTCTCGCCGATTTGATGAGTTGACACCGGTGTCTATTGCAGTAATCCCGTGCAGCCCATCATGGAAAAGTCCAAAGACATCGAAACTCACCCCATCGAGGGCACCATCAGCCACCATGACAAGGCGCCTGTCAGTCGGGAGCAGGAGCTCACCCTGCGGGAGGTCTTTAAAAACCACAAGATCATCGTGTGGTGGTGCTTCTACTGGGCCATGTGTGCCGTCGGTTGGTACGTCTGTCTGCCTTGTCGATCGAGTGCGCTTGTTTCGTCCAAAACACTAACCCCATCCCAGGGGCTTCGATGCACAGATAAACGGCGCCATGATCGCCGTCGACTCCTTCCGCCGAGACTTTGGCTACCTCGACCTCCAGGGTGAAGCCATCCTCCCCGCCGAATGGCAGGCCGCCTTCAACACCATCGCCTCCGTCGGTCAGATCTTTGGTGGCTTCCTCTGCAGCTGGGCCGCCGACCGCATCGGCCGCCGCTACTCTCTCATCTGCGGCCTGATCATCTGCACCGGCGGAATCGCCGGCGAGATCGCCTCGGACAACCGACCCGCCTTCCTCGCCTCGAAGCTCGTACTGGGCTTCGGCCTCGGCTTCTACCTCACGCTGGCCCCGCTGGCGTGCAGCGAGATCGCGCCAGTTGCCTTTAGAGGCTTCGCCACGGCCGGAGTCAACCTGGGCATCGCCGTCGGCCAGCTGCTCTCCAACGCCGTCGTCAAGGCTTTTGGGGAGAGGACTGACGCCTGGGCATACAAAGGCGGCTTCTCTACGCAGCTCTTCTTTGTCTTGTTTCTGGTCGTCTTCCTGCATTTCCTGCCCGAGTCCCCATGGTATCTCGTCCGGGCTGGCAAGAAGGAGCAGGCCATCAAGACCATCAAGAAGCTCTACGGAAAGGACTACGATGCCGAGACGCAGATACTCGCCATGGAGGCGACCATCGCCGAGGAATCTGCCATACTCAGCGAACAACGTCTGGTCGACTGCTTCCGCGGCACCAACCTGCTGCGGACTGGCATCTCCACCGGCGTGTTTCTTTGCCAACACCTCGTCGGCATCATTTTCGTCCTCGGATACTCCACCTACTTCTTCAGGCTGGTCGGCGTCCAGCAGTCCTTTGATCTGGGTGTTGGCGTCACAGCCTGCGGCGTCTTGGGCAACATCTGCTCCTGGTTCGTGGTCGAGCGCTTCGGTCGCCGCCCCGTCTTCGTCGGCGGCATGGCCAGCCTCACCGGGCTGCTCTTCCTCATCGGAATCATGGACGTGGTGCCCACCGCCGCCGCAGGCTGGGTCATGGCCTCTTCGACGGTGGTCTACGCGTTTGTGTATTTCATGACCATTGGCGCCATGGCCTTTGCCATCCTGGGCGAGGCTTCCAGCACCAGCCTCCGAGCCAAGACCATCTCGCTGGCCACGGCTACCCAGGCCATCTGTGGCATCGTGTTCAATTTTGCCATCCCCTACATGGTAAACCCGGATCAGGGCAACATGAAGGGCAAGGTGGGTTTCGTCTTTGGTGGTCTGGCTTTGATTGGCACAGTTGGAAGTTGGGTGTGGGTTCCTGAGCTCAAGGGCAAGACTTTTGATGAGATTGATAGGTTGTTTGCCGCCAAGGTGCCTCCTAGGAAGATGGGCAAGTCGTTGTAGGCGTATGCTGGTGATGTTAGTGGTACGATTGGGGATGGTTACTAATGCACGTTGGAACATGATATTGTTGGGTGAATTTTCTGTTTTCCCAGTTGTTATTGACGTAGTCCTTGGGTATATCTCATCGATTTTTCCCTTCTATTCCAGTGTCCTTCATGGTGTCCCTCGTCCCAGCGTGACTAACCCCCTCCTTGACCTTGACTCTCGTGTCTCTTGCTCCTCTTTAGTCGGGACAAGGTTATTCCTCATTCTCCATCTGTTGAACAATGTACCTCACGGATGTAGCCAAGTACTCCTCTGCAAGCGGTGGATATCATGTAGGTCCTGTTGCATCTGTATAATCAACCGGTATTGCGCCAGTCTGGTCTGGTGAAGGCCTAAAATTGGCTGCCTGCTGATCTGACCGTTACCGGCCACAGCGTTGGTGCTGTTGTTGTTGAACGCCATCCCATTACTCATAGGCTTTCTGGGAGGGTTGTTTGGCTCGGTTCTTGATTTTTTACCCCGAAAACCGGTCGTTTCAAGCGAGAAAAGTGAAGCGAGGTGGAAAATCTTTTCAAAGGAAATGATTATGGTACGGTGTATGGTGGCTTTTTTCCTCCGATTGCAGGAGATACCAGTGGGGCCAGTAGCTACTTTGCACGCTTTCAAGTAAGCAAACGGGTGCTTTCTGTAGGCTCTATAGCCTTTCAACTGGAAATAAAAGAAGTCATTGGGCTCCGACAGCGGATGAGAATAAGGATTTTTCAACAGCCCAGTCAGCCACAAGAAGTATTCGGAAGCAAGTGGCCTTGGGCGCCTTTCGCTGATCATCCATAGCAGACAAGCGTACGCCACAGGTTGAGTGATTGATTATGTATTTGATACTCATTAGACAGTGAGCTCAAGTGGCAACCAGCCACTCTCGGAAAGAAAACCCATCATCACGCCGGCAGAAATTTATCACTTGCCTCGGTAGATAGGGACCTACAACTTTTGGCACCTACCTTTTATATTGAATATTACAAATCCATGCCTTGAGACTGTAAGGTACAAAAGTCTGGGCAAAGTATGACTGGTGAGTAACAGAGCTGAGTGCTAGATAAGGGTTCCCATTACGTGGATATCCACCAGGCTGTGAGATCCAATTTTCCTACGCTCCCTCTTACCACATTTCAAGCCAAATGTATCCTCAAAAATACTACTAGCGAATTCAGTGTACCTTTTCGATGAACTGGACGCATTGAATTGGCTGTCAAGTGCCTCGTTCACGGCTTTTCCAACTTCCCTTACGAGAGGGTTCGACAAGGGTAGGGAGCTCCCTTCACAGTTAATTATTCATTAACGTCCCGTGTAGAGTCTCATTGCTGTAGGGACTATAAATAGGTACCCGAGATAGGTACCCACAAAGAATGACCCGAAAGGTGGGAGTCGCGCAGCAGGTAATGAATGCTACACGTGGAGCATTGGCACCCAAGTTAGGATTTGGGACAAACACTTGCCAGAGCTAGTAAATTGTCCGGGTGTTTAGGTTGACGCGACCGTGTCTGCCCGGGTCAGCCTTTACATTTTTTTTTTTGAAGTAAGTATACCAATAATACTCAGAAAATCATTCTTGTACACCAAAGAAGTAGATGCGTTGATTATTCTCAAACTCGTGTAGTTCATCAATCTCGTTTTATTCACCAAATAGTGGCTGGATATTCGCGCTGGAGGTTGCCATAAATACAAACCAATCCGGCTTACAGCAGAAGTATATAGATGTTGTATTATACAAGTGAATGAGTGCCGAGTGGGAAGGGATCAAGTAGAGAAAAGGAACGAGGAGAGGGGACCCTGAGAATCAGACAGTGAGATTAGTAAGACACGTTGATCAGAAACGCATTACCAAAAATAACGGCAATATAAACGACTCCTGGCTGTGCCTAGCTCTAATAAACTTTGACTAGATGACACGGTTAATATGACTACGACACACATCAGGAAATCGGCAAATAGCCAAGGCACTGCTCTCATACTCAAGCCAAAACAAGTATCGTGTGGGAAAAAAAATCACGTGCCTGGCACCACAGCAACTAGGTGCCATGGTAAATGCCGAGAGTCGGAGCCGCAGGTCCATATTAAGGAGGGACATTTAGAGCGGCAAGCTCATTGGACAGTGAATGCTGCGGGGGAGGGGGAGGATCCTATTTTCCGCAGAACAACTGGGGACAGGCCTCGAACCTAACAAATAGGGTTAGCTTAGCGCAGCGAAGCAGCACCCCGACTCCTGCTCCGACAGCACGAAACAAAACCGTTCCCCAACGGCTATGCTGAATTCAGTTGATCACCTGGCCAAATGCGGCCAAAATGCAACTCCCGACCTGGCTCAAAGATTTGCCGCGGCATTGACGAGGCAATCAGGGCCGCGAGTATGCCCAGAGACTGCAATCCCGTTTGTGGGGAAGCGCTGGGGAAAGCCCCGCTAGATCCCCGGCCAAGCAATCAAACTCAGTGTGTTTTTTTTTTTTTTTTCTCTTCAGAACTGCCAGGTGGAGGAGGAGTCATGGACTGGAGCCGGTGGGATCCATTGTCGGGCCGAGCTGCCAGGGCAGAGAAATAAAGGTCGCTTGCTTTTCGCACATCTGGGGTAAATCGTTCCTTTGCCATCCCCCTTGCGACATTCTGCCTTTCACAATGGCTTCCAACATGGACGAAAAGGTTAGCAAAGATGTCGGGGTCGAGCACGGCAGCAGCTCCGAGGACCGCATCCAGACGGCGGCAATCATGAACGACGACACGCTGCGCCAGGCCGCCGCCCGGGGGCAGCTTGCGACCGACGCGTACGGCAACCCGGTCCTGCAGTTTGACCCCAAAGCCGTCAGGAAGCTGCGGATGAAGATGGATCTCTACCTGGTGCCGACTGTTGCGCTGCTGTACCTGTTTTGCTTCATTGATCGGGCAAACATTGGTAAGTGCGGGCCCCCCGCCGGTGTCAGACCTGACAAGGAAGGAGATGCTAACCTGCTCAGGTAACGCGCGCATTGCGGGCTTGGAGAAAGACCTAGGCCTCACCGGAAACGACTACAACATCATCCTCTCCGTCTTTTACATCTCGTACATCATCTTTGAGATTCCAGCCACGGTGCTGTGCAAGTGGATGGGACCAGGCTGGTTCCTGCCCGCTACATCGCTCCTCTTCGGAATCGTTTCCATCGCCACTGCTTTTGTGCACGACAGAGCGGCCATCTGCGGCGTTCGCTTCCTTCTCGGCATCTTTGAGGCTGGCATGCTTCCCGGCATCGCGTACTACCTGTCGCGTTGGTACCAGCGCGCGGAGCTCGCGTTCCGATTGTCGCTATACATGGTCATGGCCCCTCTGGCGGGCGCATTCGGTGGGCTTTTGGCCAGCGCCATCCTGACCCTCGACCACTTCGGCAGCATCCACAGCTGGCGCATGATCTTTGCCATCGAGGGCATCGTCACCATCATCATCTCCATCATTGCTTTCTTCACCCTCACCGACCGGCCCGAGACGGCGCGCTGGATGACCGAAGAAGAGAAGATTTTGTGCGAGGCACGAGTCAAGTCGGAGCGCGTCGGCCAGACTGAAGTTCTCGACAAGATGGACATGAAGAAGTTGAAGCGCGGCATGACCAACCCGGTGACGCTCCAGATTGCCTTTGTCTTCCTGTGCAACAATGTCACCGTCCAGGGTCTCGCCTTCTTCTTGCCCACCATCGTGTCGACAATCTACCCGACCTTTTCGACCGTGCAGAAGCAGCTCTACAGCGTGCCGCCCTATGTCGTCGGTGCATTCTTCACTGTGGCATTCCCCAGCTTGAGTTGGTATCTCGATCGCCGGCAGTTCCTGATTGCCCTGAGCGCCCCCATGGTCATGACTGGCTACATCATGTTCCTGGCGAGCAAGGTTGCGACGGTCCGGTATGCGGCGACCTTCTTGATCGCCAGCTCGGCCATGGTTTTGGGTCCCATGTCGAATGCACACATCAGTGCCAACGTCGTCAGTGATACTGCAAGGAGCAGTGCCATCGGTCTCAACGTAAGTCTACCAAAATGCATTCGTCACATACCTTGTAACCCCTTGACAAATGGCTAATCCCACCGTAGGTCATGTTTGGCAACGTCGGCGGCCTCATCTCCACCTGGAGCTTCCTCCCTTGGGACGGGCCCGACTACAAGATTGGCAACGGGTTGAACCTGGCCACTTCGTCAATGATCCTGATTGTCTCCACGGGTGCCTTGTTCTGGATGAACTGGGACAACAAGCGACGCGAAAAACTCGACGTTGACAAGGAGCTGTCGGGACTGAGCCAGCAGGAGATTGAGGATCTCGACTGGAAGCACCCCAGCTTTAGGTGGCGTCCTTGAGGAAGTTTTCGGCGGGGTTATATATCTCTTGGTTGGGTACCACAGTTGTTGGATATCGAATGGTTCTTTTGTATATGGTACGATTTCCGCATTTCGGCATTCATGTTGGCCTGGTCCCATACGTACGATTAGTTGCAGATAAGACAAGGCTGTCGATAAGCTCAACTGTGTGCACCATCCTCGCCAAGCCGCCAAAGTGACCAACCCCGCCCATGATTTCTGGTTGCTGGCTCACATTTCGGCAAGCCCACGCGAGGGCACGCAACCGACTTGGCGACGCGTCAACCATTGCTTGATGTTGCAACGGTCAGTGCCGACCATGTGACGGCGAGTGCGCGTGGGTACAAGCAAGCACCGAGTTGTGTACCCGGCAAGCCGTACCACACGCAACAACTGTGTGGTATTAACCTTGAAGCAGGCGCGATGTCACCCCGGTTGGCGAAAAAAAAGCCCCGGCGAATGTGGCACTCGACCCTTTGGGTGTCTGTGCGAGACAGGTGGGCGATAGGAGCCGACCACAGTCAGACGAGTGTGCCGGATTTCCAGCTCGCCAGTTCTAGCGTAGCGTACCTGCCTAAGCTATTAATTGGTCCCCGCCTGAAATTCAATAAGGGCGAGTCATTCGATGGCCAACGTGGACGAATTTGGCGTCCAAGGACCAATGGGATGGTCGAATCGCTGCATTGGGCAGGCCCGCCCCACCACCGTTGTCGCTCTCGGTAGCTGCCGAATTGGGACGGGGGTCTTGGTATCTGCTTGGGTGGTAGATTGGTTGCGGTCGCGCTGAATCCCATGCCCTTTAATCTCTTTGCCAAAGCGAAGTTGAGTTGTGCAAGCGATGTGAGGTGAGCATCCGGGCGGCGCGGGAGAGGCGTACAAAATGGATTGTCTCCCGGCGTTCATTGTCGGGGTTTGTCCTCTCCCTCAGCGCCGGTCCTCGCCTTCAGCTCCAGTCACACGCCCGCCCCCCTTACTCGTCTGTTGCCCTGCTCTTCAAGTCATCGCCGACACAATGGTGAACACACGCTCGCTATTCTCTCTATCCCTCCTCGCCTCGGCCGCCCTTGGACGTGCCATCGGCGGCGAGGAGCAGTGTGAGTGCCCACCTGAGAAACAGGTGGTGCGCTACATTGTCGTCGACATGCCCGACCAGGACGCCCCCGTGGAGGAGCTGCCCGAAGAGGTTGTTCGCGGCGGCGTCGACACTCCCGTCAACACCACCACGACCCTCCAGCCTTGCAAGGCGCCCGACGTCGACACCTCGGACAAGAAGAACATCATCCCGGCGCCCCATGTCTCCCTCTTTTACGGCGATGACGGCAGCACGCCCACCCCTCCCCCCTTTGCCAACAGCACCGCCGGCCACAACACCACGGTGCCTGCGCCTCAGGGGTCGATCAACATGACCCTGACCACCGACCACTCCTTTGTTGCCCTCGAGTACATTGACTCCATCACCAATGTCAAGTGCTCCAAGAACCTCCTGACGGTCAATTTCTCCGACACGGAGGCCTTTGATATCGCCGCCAAGAACTGGGAGTCGCTCGAGGACGGCTTGATCATTGTCACCAACGGCCAGGGCAACTGCAACGACGAGTTCGAGCGTGGTTTCTTCAAGGTCAAGGATGTCAAGCCCAACAAGGATGACCTGTCCATCGCCTGCACGGCATCGTCCAAGAAGATCGAGCAGGTCGCCGAGACCTGCGAGATGACCTTCTCGTCGCTGCCCGCCGCCACCCTCCGCAAGCGCATCAACCTCAACCCCAGCACATCGCTCTCGTTCGGCGCCGCCCTTGCCGATAAGAAGACCCTGCTGGACCTCGAGCCATACCTCGAGATCACTGCTGACCACGCCTCCTTCGAGTCGACCGTCACCTTCTCGGGGAAGCTCAACTACGACTTTTGGGCGTTCAAGCTCAAGGAGCTCTACTTTGATCTCGACGCCAGCTTCAAGGCCGACGTCGCACTGTCGGCTAGCATCCAGGCCGCCTACGCGCAAAACTTTGAGTACTCTACAGACGAGCTGGAGTACACGCTGATCACCGTCCCTGGCGTCGTCGCGCTCGGCCCCGGCGTCGCCTTTGGGATCGGTGTCGATCTTTCCGCATCTGGAGCCGTCGATGTCCACACGGCGCTCGGTGTAGCCATGCCCAACGGAAACGTCCACCTTGACCTGGTCAACAAGGACCGGGGGACCTCCGCTACCGGCTGGGATCCCAAGTACACCGCGGCCGCCAACATCTCCCAAAAGGCCGAGGTCGGCGCTGACGTCTACGCCTCTGTGACGGTTCAGCTGGCCATCAAGGTCCTCGGTGGACTGGTGGATCTCTCCTCGGGATTGACGGCCCAGCCGCGCGTGAACAACCGTTTCACCCTCGATGGGAACCAACAGCTGAGCGTTGGTGGATCCGCCACCACCAAGCCCGTCGGCAGCGTCCTGCAGCCTGTCACCGGCCAGGCCGCCTGCGAGCAGGGAGTCGGCATCAAGTCTGACTTTTTGTTCAAGCTCAAGGGTTTCATCACCAAGTACTGGTCGCATGATCTGTATGGGGTCCAGGTCCCCATCGTCAACCAGTGCTACAACTTCAACAAGCAGTAAAATGCTCGTGCACACTACCACCTTTAACATATACATGTAACCCGTCCTAGCTCTTTTGTTTAATTTAATTTGCAATATACCCCCGGCATGATGCGCGCGCTCTGTAGATCAACTCCCGTATATTCTCCGATGATGTGTATTTTGCTTTCAATAATGGACACTGCGCTGTCGCATTAGATGCTTTTACCTGCTCACGCCCACCGGGTTACCCCTGACCACACTCCATCATGTGGCCCCGATGGAACGTGAACGGCCTAGCCGATTGATCCGTGGTGGGTCGGCGATTTGCACGGTAGGGGACGCTCACCCGCGCGGGGAATTCGACTGAATTTGGTAAAAGATTTGCGAAACTGAGCAAGTTGAGCATATTGGGACCGTTAAAATAGGGATGCCACGCCTTAATTGACTTTGAATAGTTCGCGATGACTCTTCTTTGTTTTTGTCTTTTTGGGTTATGTGATGGTTCCACTCCGAGTTCTTGACAACACGTTGCTCGACAAAGTAGGATGAGCCATGATTCAGCCCAGTCCAAACGGGCACTCTGGTCAAGTCGCACCTCATGTCCGCATCGGCTCGTCAACTTGCTGCTGGAGAGCAACTTGACCGCTTTGACAAGGAGTGAATGAATCCCAAACTCACACATCTGCACGAGTTTGGTCCGCGTCTCCGTCTCCGAGTCCTTCTCCCACTGGCCCTGCGGGCCCAGTGCTCTCGGCTTGTCTAGGGCCTGGACCCGGGTCGCCAGCTTCTGATTCCTCCTCTCAACCCGGGAGAGAATGTTCGCCCTCGTGACTTCGGCCCGCCGCTCTGTGCCCGATGTGGGTTTGGTTTGCTTTGGTTTACCCGCAAGTAGAGATCGAGTCGCGTGCTGGGTCCGTCCTGGCCAGTTCCATAGCCCAATTGAGGCCAACCTGCGCAGCACGCACGGCTTGATCCGCCACCAATCCAGGTGGACTGACCAAGTACTGGATAGGTCCCGGCGCTGGTTGATCGCTGAAGACCACGACGAATTTCTCGGAGGGATCCATGGTGAAACTGCTGGTAACCTCGCCTCTTTAGAAATTCACAGCGTCAAAGAACGCCTCATCGTCCTCGTCCGAAGCGTGACTTGTTGCAGCTTCAAGATCCTCCATGTCATCACAGTCTTCTCCAAACAGGGCTAGAAGCCCTAGAAAACAGCCTCCACCGCCATCATCCTCGACCCAAGGCTCTCTGTCCCATGGATCTTGCCTCTCATCGACATGCTCCTCGAGAAAATACCAATCAATCGTCGGATCCCATACCTCGTGCTGCAGATCGGGGTCATATTGCATAGCCAGAAACTCCGCCCCAAGCCACCGCTTCAGGGCGTTGTGCCACCCGCTGTCCTGCAGCTCTCCTCTTGATTCGAGAAACCTGCCAGCCGCCCAGTTCTGCTCCCTCAGCTCTACAACCAACGCACTGGCGGAGGAAACGAGCGAGTGCGTTCTTGGCCATTGTGCAACGGGACAGTTGGCCGCATGTGTCAATATATAACACAGACTTTGAATAGGAGATCCTCCGTGCATATTCTTGATATCGGGATCCAAGCCCTCAAGGTCTGACTCCCACCTCAACAGGTCAAGATATTTCTGACTCCCTCTCGTGAGTGTGTAATGGATAATTCCCCTTCCATAGTTATCAAGGTGGTCCATGCGCGCGCCGTGTCGGACAAGGGCCCGCATTGCAGGCCGTCTATTATGCAAAGACGCTCTTAGCAGAGGTGTTTCGCCATAGTCATTGACGAGGTGGACATTCCCGCCCGCTTCCACGATCGCAGTCACTATCTGGTAAGCCTGTGCTTCTGTTGTTTCTGCGTTCATACTTACGTAATGCAACGGCATTTGGCCCCATTTGTCGGCCGCATTCGGGAGTGCCCCTTTTCCGAGGAGAAGGCGCACCAGATGTGGATTTTCTGAGCGCGCAGCATGGTGCAGAGCAGTCTGGCCAATTGAGTTCGTTATTTTGACGTCGGCACCTGCGTCGATCAGCACAGTAGCCATTTTCAGATCACACCAAGAGCAAGCCTCGAGTAGCGGAGAGTTTCCATTCCTGGATCGGATATCTTGCTTGGAGCCGTGCCTAAGTAGCGTCCTGGCTGCAGCTGTATCGCCTAGAACAGCAGCCCAGTGGAGTGGTGAATTCCCATAAATGTTCAGGTCGTTTATTTTTGCCGTGCTCGCTAATGATGGCGTCTTCCAATGACACTGTGTTGATGCTGCGGATTGCGTCGTGTATGAGTGATGGCGAGTGTGACAGAAAGTCAGACCCTTGCTCCACAATTCGTTGAAGCCGATTGACGCAGGTAGAATCTAGTTGCATTCTAGCTGATTTCCAAATGCACGATTGACCATAGTCGGCGAGCGATCTTAGTTTGGATGTAGAGGTTAGTTCGTGTGCCGAGTTTGTCAAGTAGACTTTTCGTTGCTGATTAATAACACCTACAGGCCATTTGCATCCAAGATGCTTTTCCCGGATTCTTCGCTTAGTTGCATGACCAGATCTAATAGAAAAAAATATCTACTTGGATCCTCTGAAATGCATATCTTTGATTGCACGTCAAATCAGTGTTCTTGGTGAAAGGGTTGCCGTAATCAAAGCAATACGACATGTGGTAAACGCTTCCTCGAGAATCAAAACATCACTTACTATCAAAAACGGGGTGCCATACTTGTCGCAAATGTCCGTAGGGAGGTATTTTCGCTCCAAAAGTGCGGTGCGTATCAAATCGTATCGTCTGGGATAAATGAAGTTGTATAGAATGGATACTCGTAAGTGCAAGTGTTAAATAGTGGGAGGTGAGTGCTCGTTAGTGTAGCCCCTATGAAAATCATTTGAAGCTTTGCCGGCAGAGTTCCGATTTAACAAGAGACCTGAAAGCCTCGATCATGTATACTCTTTTCCTTGGCCTCTCCGGATACAAAGATTGTCAATGCCCCTTAAGAATCCCCTAATTAGTAGTAGTAGTAGTATTAGTTAACGCCGGGCTCGGCCCGGCTTGTTAGCCGGCCGTTAGCAACCTCCCGAGGGGTATCTCGGCGCGCGTTCTATCTTCTTTATTTACACAGGGGGAAAACAAGGAGGGCAGAGGCGGATCGTGCCTGACCGGGTTCGGGCCCGGTCCTGCTTAGGGGGTTAGTTCACTGACGCGACCCCGTGCCTAAGGTGCACGGAGGGTTCGTCTGACGGCTTGTGCCGTGAAGTGTGGGTGAAAAGGCAGTAAGTCTATTCCTCGTCAGAGTTCGAGTCGTTTACGATCGGTGTCCCTAGGCGTAAAGTGCGTTCGTGGCGCGCGGGGCGCTGGCGGGCCGCTCTGGGGCGGGCGCTGAAGTAGTTGGTGGCTATCGAAAACGCCTCAAAGCTTTTCGGTTGCCCGAAGCTTGTCTGGAAGAATTTCCAGCGTTGGGCGCGATTTGGCGGCCCGGCCGGCCGGTCGTTATTAGGCCACGGCCAGTTTCTCCACACCGCCCGCGAATAGCGGCAGTGCACCGGGTGCTCAGGGGAGGTCCGCTTCCAGCACCAGGCACACGAGGTGTTTGCATCCTGGTGGTTGAAACGGTCATGGTAGGCCTTGAAATCGCCGTGGCCGGTCCTCATGGCCAAATAATGGCCCAGTAGGGGTCTTGGCAAACGCAGTTCCTCGGGCTCCTTTCTCGGTGTGTATTGGAATTTCCATTCCCTATATGCGGGGGACCGTTCACAGAGTTCTTTACGCCACCAGTCCTTCTCTATATTCGAAAGAATGGCTCTGAGGACCGTGCCGGCACCGCTATACGTGGTTTGCTGAGCCCTCGGGTCTGGGTCCGGCGGTCCGGCGGAGCCGGCCTTGGCCAGCTCGTCAGCCCGGTCGTTTCCCGGGATTCCCTGGTGCCCAGGGCACCAACGGACCCGAACCTCGGTACCTTGTTTTCGGAGTAGATCGACAAGGTCATGGAACTCCAGAAAGGCCCATTGGGACGAACGCGGCGCGTCGCCTCTAAGACCCCAAATAACCGAGGTGCTGTCCACACAAATCCAGATCCGGGCGCCTGGCTGGGCCTTGGCTGCCGCCTGTAGCCCTTTTAGGGCGCCAATCGCCTCGGCGTCGAAAACGTGGCTTTCCGGCGTAATAGATGCGGAGCCTGCGGCAAATTCCAGGCCCGCCCTAAAAGCGGCCCATCCGTACCCTATTTGGACGCAGTTGTTTTCGTGTTTTTCCGAACCATCCGTATATACCACGATATCGTCAGGTGATACCATGTCCAGCCATTCGATAAAGCGGCGGGCCGCTTCCTCTTTCGGGACTCCTCCGGTGGGGTCAGTGCGAGAATCCGGGGCATTGCGAGGTGCGCGCAACTCTAGTCTCCGGATCCGCGGGAGAAGTTGTGCAGCCGTTTGCAGGGTCGTGGCCGAATGGCCCGAGTTGCGGGCACGAGGTGTTTCACGCAGGCGGCTGACAAGGGGGTGCCCCTTGTCCGCGAGCCTTAGTCGGGCGCCGTATTTCAGGCGGGTGTAGGCCAGCGCGACGCGGGCCGAGGGTAGTCCTGCGTCCCTGAGAACAGTGGACGAGGGGGTGGTTTTATACGCCGGGAGGATTGCCCGTGCCGCTAAAACCAGCGGTTTGTTCAATGCTTTGAGGAGTCCTCTTTGCTTGTGCGCTGGGTTGTACCATGCCTCGGCTGCGTAGGTGGCCGAGGAACCCACGCATGCCACCGCTGCCTTGCGAAGTGCAGCCGCAGGCGGTCCGTATCTTACTGCCCCAAAGCTCTTGAGGTGGGCAGCGACCGCCATTGCTTTGGCAGCCCTTTCGGCCACGTGGCGGCGCCCGTCTAGCCGTCGGCTGAACCAAAAACCAAGCCAACGCATGCCCGGGTAGCGCTCGGCCCCGGAGGCGCTTTGTCCGCGTCGACCGCCCGGTAGTTGGACCGGGGTAACCGTTCTACCATTAATCCGGATTTCCGGGTTGCGACCGTGCCTTTTCTTAGTGATATGGATCACCTCTGTCTTTTCCGCTGCAAAATGGATCTTCTCTTCCGCCGCAATTTCGTGCATATCCCGGAGTTTATCTTCCAGCCAACGTACGTTTTCCTCCAACGAGGGTGACGATTTCCATGTAAGCACGTCGTCTGCGTATGCCAACCGCCACTTCGTACCGTTTTTGACGAGATACGCCAAATATAGCATATATAGGATCGGGGAAAGGGGAGACCCTTGCGGGGTGCCGCACCCAAGCCGCCTAAAGCCCGTGGTCGTACCCTCCAGCCGGACTCGGGCCTGGCGGCCGCTTAAAAAGTTAATCACGAGCCTGAGGAGCATTTTACTAAACCCGAGGCTCCGCATTTTCCGTATTAATCGCCTATGGAGGAGGGCGTCGAAGGCGCCTTGGACGTCGCATGCGACAAGGGTGACTTCCTCCCCGCGAGCTAGAGCCTGCTCGATATCGTGGGCGAGGGCACAAACCAGATCCGTCGCCGATCGTTTGGGTAGGGCACCGCCGTGGGTGCAGCTAAGGAGCCCGTTGTCGTGTATGGCCCAAGCTATCCGGCGTGCAACGAGCCTCTCGAGGCCTTTTCCGATGCAGGAGAGGAGGGCTATAGGCCGCCAGGATCGAACGCTGCTCCGGTCTTTCTTCCCCGTTTTCGGTAGCATCGCGACTTCGGCCTTCTTCCAAGGCGCTGGGAAATGTCCGAGTTCCAGGCAACGTTGGTAGAGCCTGCGCACCGGCTCGGCCAACGAAGCCCATCCGGCTTTTAGTAGCCGGACGGTCATTCCGTCGATGCCCGGGGACGTGCTCGTAACCCCAATGCAGGAGCGCTCCGCCTCTTCCGCACTAACCTGGGTGTCCCAAGGGATTTTAGCCTCGTCCGGCGACCAGGCCTCCAAGGGGTCTCCCTGCAGGTCATCCTCCGCCGAAAATCGGCCAAGCACCTCCCGTTGCAGTGCTTCCGCTTTTGCTAAAGGCTCGCTCACTTGCTCGCCGTTAATAACCAGCGGCGGGGACCGGAGGCGTGGTCCGGCTCCCAGCCAGCCCACCATGTTCCACAAATCCTTATCGTCGCGCAGTTGGTCGATCCGGTGCCTCCAGTACTCCCGCTTCGCGGCCCGCACCCCTTTCGTATAGGCTTTTTCCTCGGCAGAGGCGTCTGCCCTATTTACAGCGCTCCGTTTAACCCGCTGGAATTCGGACCAGAGCCGCTGGCAGTTTTCGGTCCACCAGGGAGCCGAGCTGTCCCTTTTTCCCGCCGGCGTACCCACGACCCACGTCACTTGCTCCCATAAAGTTGTAAATTCAGCTACCCACGCGTCCAATGCGTAGCCATCGGCCGCGGATCCCGGGTCCGGCATGTCTTGCATGCCAAAAGCAAGTAGCTCCGCGAACTTTGGTAACCGGTCGTCCCTAACCGAAACGTTGATCGCCTCCGGGCGGGGGGCGCCGCGCGTCCGCAGCGTGGTATAAAGGGATTCGTGGTCGGAGCCTGTGTAAAGACTGCTGTCAACCACAGTTATTGTGCTGGGGAGGTTGGAAAAGACCATATCCAGTAAACCCCCGTCGCGGTGGGTGGGCACGCCGATATTTCCTGTAAAACTCATCCCCTGGGTTTGCGCCCATGCCGTCAGTTGGTCCCCTCCGCGTGCGTTTGCGCGGCCCGGCTGGTATGCAGCAGCCGCTACGTTAAAATCGCCGCCTAGCACCGTGGGTCCATTTGGCACGGTATTGCATACCATTTCCAGCGCGGCTTCAGTGCCCGGAGCCCTATATACGTTAACAAACAGTATTCCGTTAATTTCGAGCCAGAGTATGTCCCGCGTATTTTGGCCCTGCGGTAGCCGTCGTTGTGCGGCCCTTAGGGCTGCCCCCTTTTTGACGTAGGTGAGCACCCGGGGCCGGAGCCCAGTCATGGCTTCGTAAGTGTTGGCGTGCCATTCGTCCACTGGCGCAAAAACATCATAGCCCGGGTGCGTTTGTGTAGTCGTATTTAGCCCGCACCATGGCTCTTAAACGTTAACCAGGTCCACCTTTCTCTGGTGGCACAACTCCAATAGGCTCAGATGCACACCCATCCTTTTACCTACGTTGGCCCAAACTACGTCGAGGCATTCCCGCTGCATATTGCCGAGCGAGTATTTCGTCATATTAATCGACGGGTTGCTTCCAAGTCTATCCCATCAGCGGGGCAAGGTTCGGCAGCCGCTGCGTCCTCCTCCATTTCGGCTGCCCAAACGATTTCGTCGTGCACGCGTTCCTGTTCAACCTGCAGGAAGTTACGGATGTCCGCCCCTGCCGCCTCGCATGGCCGCGCTCTTTTGTTTGAAATGCTCGATCGGGAGCTCGAGGTTTGCGAATGCTGCGATAAGGTGCTTAGGACCGGGATTGCAGGTGCTGGCTCTCGGCGGGCCGTTTCGGCCCGGTCGTTGATAATCGCGGCACGGTTGGCACGTCCGATTCTGCGAATCCCCTTAAGTTTACGCTGTGAAGGTCGTTCAAACTTCCCATTTACCACCAAAGGTCGGGCAGGGCAATTCTCATGTCCGGATGGGAAATGGCCGTGGCAATTAACGCATTTGGGGGCTGCCTTGCACGGCTCTTCCTCTGTCGCATGTTTTGCTTCACCACATATGCCGCAACGCGCTTGCCGTACGCAGCGACGTATTTCGCAATATCCCTGGCAACCGTCGTGGTGGTGTGTAATTTTGCGTGATTTTTCAACCTTCCGCGCACGTCTCGACACTCCAAAAAGCTGAAAGGGCTTTACGGGTTGAAGGAAGGACACTATCCACGTGCCCTCAGCCGTATGTGGGTCGTAACCATGTTTGGAAATATGCCAGTTGACTGGCTGCTCCTTGCATTTCCTACAGTAAACTATAGTCACAGGGTTGGACCAGACCCTCTAACGGACAGGCCAGCTAGAGCCCTCCTAGTCGCTGGATACCCAGCCTGCCACGTAAATACAAGGTTTGCACCTTAAACCTACCGCATCCACAAAAAGGCCTCTTGGTAGACCGACGCGCGCATCCGTCCTCTCCGGCTAAAATAGCGTCTCTTCCGCCTAACATGCCGACGACATCATCTGCCCCGGTGTACGTCCCTAGTGCGAGTAGAAAGCTTCGAAAAGCCGGCGACACCCCGTACATGTCCATCCACAGCTTAGTCCCCCGTTGGTTCCTGGGCTAGCCCAGCGCCACAATGTGGACATGAATGCAATCGAGTTCTTCCCGTCCTCCAGACCCGGCGCAGATTCCCAGTGCGAGTGAGAAGCATGGGGCGCCTCAGTCACACTATTCCACCACGGCCCACCGTCCACGGGGTGTACCAAGGGTGCGAACCAAGGCCGTGCCCACGTTTCTTGCTTCCCGTTACCCAAAGCCGTCTCCAGCAATGGGCCGACCACGTCTTGCTGTCGGGACCCTTTGGAGACTGCCGCGCCGGCACAGTGCTTCCGGTCCACGTACAACTAACCAACCCCCGTAACGGCACTACCTCCTCGCTGCAGGCAATCCCAGAAGGTGTGAGGGGGTGAGAGGGTGCCCTGTCGATTCGAAGAACCGTCGGGTGGTTCTCAGCCTAATTTCCCTTTCTTTTAAACCGTATTGTCTAGCCTTCCGGGGAAGGACGCCTGCCTTTCCGGCTGGCAAAGTTTTTTTGTGCCACGCTGGCTCGCATCGCGAGATTGGGCCTTGTCTTGTGCGCCTCTATGCGGGTGGCGCGCCGAACCGCCGATCGGACTCTTCCTTCACCGCGATCAGTGGAAAACTCGTCAAAGGGGAGGTCTGTCGATTATACATGGGTGTTGCGAGGAAAGGCGTTCCGTGTAGTGACGGTGCTTAGGGCGACAGGTTGAAGAGTTTTTCGTGTGTGCGCGCCTGTTAGGGCTACAGGCGGAAGTCCCGCGCAAACGTTAACAGCATGGTCCGTGCGCCCATACTGAAAATTTTGTGTACGGGAGAGAGTTGTAAGAATCCCCTAAAGAGAATTTCCCCGGGTTCGCAGTTGGCACTTCTTGTGCCTCAGTTGTCATTGGATTGCCAACAAGAGATGGTAATCCCGCCTGTCTGTAGAGCTGCTCGGGGTGCCAACGCTGACTTGAACCCACCTGTTCCAGATCCTGGAAGCTCGAGTCTCCAATCGATCCTTTGTGTGGTATTGCCGGCCAGGCTGCTGGACGAGGCATGGTCAATGACTTCAACCAGTGGTTGCAACTTTCGGTTTGCAAGGCAGTCATCCAGGACATATTTACCCTGTCGGACCACGCATTGTTGCCACGAGTTGAAATCACCAAAATAGGAAAATTAAAAGTGATCGAGGTTGTTGCGGGGAAAATGTTCTGCCGCAGATCTCCATGATCCATCCACCCCGTGCAACGCCAACTACTCTGCTCACGCCGGATGCGATTGTGAGTGAAGGTCAGAGGCCTCTGCGTGTGTGTTGATCATCTTTGTAGTAGATTTGCCGGGCATTTGGCACCTACGTCATCTCTCTCGCTATACCTTGGCACCATAAACAAAGCAAGTTGCGCGCAGAGAAACGCGCGTCTTAGCTACAGTACCACCCTCCGGATCACCCGGAGTTTGAGGATCCCAACGATCGGTGCCCAATCTTGCCATAACCCTGTCCGATCCACCACCAGTAGTCTACCGAGATTTGGCTGTGGGACCGCTCGATTCGGAGTTTTTTTCGGTGTAAAAGTATGCCCAAGAGCGGTATGGCCAACCCGCTAGGCTGTGGCTGTGGCTGTGGTCATGGCCTGGGTGACGCGCTGAAAGGGGGGAGCCCCCAGTTTGGAGGTACACATGTAGCCCGGAATGAATCAGTTCCTGGGGTGTCCCTGAGAAAGCAAGGGCCAATAAGTACTCAGGATTTTGAAGATAAATGGAGTAAAAAACAAGGGAGGTACCTTATGGGGTTTCAAAAAAAAGTGTAAGTGCAGGGTAAATTCGATTACCAGCCTTGTCTGGTGGAGATCCTGATTAATTCCAGGCTACATGTGGACCTACTGTTGCAGAGGAGGCTAGCCTTATGGGGAGTATTCCCTCCGTTTTATCCGTTATCCCTATTCACAAGTCACACTTCTACTTTCTCACGATCGCCATGCCGAAACGGGATATTAAGGCACGTAACCCGAGAGGAGGTGATATTAATAAACCTACTCAATTCCATAAAACGAACTATAGTCTTGCGGTTTACATTACATATATATGCGAAGGTTACTCGTATAAATAAATAAACCCTCAGCAGCTCCCGTTTAACTGGGTCGGTAATCTGGCCTGTAGCATTTAGCTAGGGGTTGCTCAAATATTACTGTATTTGCCTCTCTCCATAGTTGCAGCGCTAAAGGTGTACCTTGTAGGCCTCCTGGAACTTATTTTTGTATTTTTAGTCTTGGCAGCTATTACCAAGTATTTACCGTGCCTAAAATCATATTCCAATCAGAAACAAATCCACTTTCAACCCTCAATGCAACTAATAAACCTGTTCGTCAACTTCCCTACCCCTTTTTTGGCTCATTGTTTATTTTGTTGCCCGCTAACCGAATCAAGTTTGCACACCACACAACCCGCATCTCGCATTTTCGCATTTTCGCATCCACAAAGTAAGTTTACTCGTATAAATAAGTAAAGCCTCAGCAGCTCCCGTTTAACTGGGTCGGTGACCTGGCCTGTAACATTTAGCTAGGGGTTGCTCAAATACTACTGTATTTGCCTCTCTCCATAATTGCAGCGCTAAAGGTGTACCTTGTAGGCCTCCTGGAACTTATTCTTGTAGTTTTAGTAGTTAATTACTGTGGCAAATCAGTAAATAAAGCTCCTAATCCCGGTGCCAAATACACATCAAGCTTTGATTTAACCCCGAAACCCGTCGCACATTATTAGCCTAGCAAGGCTATGTTACAAAGGCAAGGCTATGCTACAAAGGTGGTAAGCTAGCGCGTTTTGATATGGGACAGACTCCATGCGACAGACCATGCTCGCTATCTAGGCTTGCGTTCATTTCCTGATCAGTGAGTTTGATGTGATAGGAGGGCAGAATCTCCGGGCAGTCTTTTACTTTTTTCAGGGGTCAACCGAATCAATGCCCACGTTAGGTGCTATCGTGACAGCGTAATATTCAGGTTTCTTTGAAAGGGGAACATTGAAACGGTGAAAGAGGATAGTACTCAGGGATGCTCTTCATTTCTAGTCACTCAGTCTTGCTTTTGATCAAGAGCTTGTAGAATATGAGGTTGTATAAAAGGAACGACGGATCGTTCTCTCGAACATGTTGTTTTCGCCGTCCAAGTCACCAGCACTGTCACTTTCTTTAAGACTTCTTTCCTTTTGTCTCTCTTTTTTTCCCTTTGTTCTTTTGTCTATTTTCCTTTGTTCTTCTTGTTTTCATTTTCCAGGTTTCAAGCCTCATTTCAGCCAATAAAATCCTTTTGAGTCTGAACAATTGCGAACCACACACATTATCACGATGCAACTCAATTTCATTTTGGCCGTCGCCTTTTCTATTGCCGGCGTTCCGGCTGCTTCCACCTATAGCGGAAACGAGCCGAGGCTTAGACAAAATTCTGCCCCCAGGCCCGCACCGGTCCCTGCTCCAAAGCCCAAGATTGGAGGTGGGAGTTCCGAGGCTCCGAATACCGGGTTGATAACTCAGGATTGGCTGCGCACTCAAGCTGGTAACAACAGCCTTTTCACGCGATGGAGGCCACGCTCCCATTTTATTGCACCTCACGGCTGGATGAATGATCCATGCGGCGCCGTCTACGACCCGGCCACCGACTTATACCATTTGAGTTATCAATTTCATCCAAATTACGTCAACTGGGGCAATATTTCCTGGGGCCATGCTATTTCTAAAAATCTAGTCCATTGGACCGATGCGAAAGATTGGAAAGATGATTCATCTGTCTCTTTGGCTGCTGGACGTTATAAAACAGCCCCACTTTCGTTCTTTACAGGGACTACGCAGCCTGTCAAGCTACAGGGAAAACCAAACAAAATTTTGTTAAGTTTTGTAACAGGTGTCCATCATTTGCCAACCAATTGGAAGCTTCCTTATACACCAGGCACCGAAATCCAGGCGCTTTTCACCAGCAGTGACGGCGGCAGTACATGGAAGGAAATCGGACCTGTTATTAACAGCCCGCCGACTGGCTGGAATGTTACCGGGTTCCGGGACCCATTTCTGTTTCCCAGCCCGGCACTTGACGTCGTTGAAACGTTAAAGAGCCTCATTATTACGCCACCTTCGGGTCTGGTTTAAAAGGTCCTAATGTTCCTGCGAAGCTCCATGGAACTGCCCGCCCTGGGTTTCTCGGTCCGCGCATGCCTCTTTACGCCGCACCAGCTTCGAACTTGACGGATTGGTCCTTCCTCGGTGCCCTGTGGGAACCGACTGCCAACTCTAGCCTTGGTGCCCCAGATGTTACTGGCTCCTACGGATATAACTTTGAAGCGAGCGGCCTTTTCAACATTCCTATCGGTGCCAAAACCAACGACGGTGCTTGGTTTACCGTTATGGGTTCCGAAGGTGGGAATACCCTTCGTCATACCCGCGAGCAGTGGGCACTTTGGAACCGTGGCGCCGTTTCCAGCGGCACTAATGGTGGCGTCCAATTCAAGCCCACTTCAGGTGGTGCCGTCGACTGGGGTTTGGCATATGCACACTCAACCTGGGCAGACACTCGCAAAGGAAACAATAGGAGGGTGATGTGGGGGTGGGCAAACGAAGACCCCGAACTTGACATGAGATATCACGTCCTTAAAGCTTTTGGTTACGCTGGGTCTATGACACTACCGACAGAGCTTTTTGTTAAAGAGACGCAAGGGGTGCGCAAAAACCATTACGTGGACGGGAACGAATGGATCGCGGGCAAGGGCGGCGCCTACACTGCTCAAACGTTGGGAATTCGACCTTTGACAGAGGTTGTGGAAACGATTAAGAAGGGGGCAACCCAACAAGCCCTAAACGTTGGCCTTGTGTCGACAAAAGGGGGTCCCCAAAAGGTTTCTAGCGACGTAGGCGATTCGTTTATTTTAACGGCGACAATCTCATCCATCAAAGGCACTGGTGGAATCATCATCGCTCAAAGCCCGGATAACTCCGAATATACCAGTATTGTCTTCGATACGCAAGCCAAGACAATCGGAGTTCGGCGTGACCATAGCAGTTCGGTAAAGGGCATCTTTGCAACCACAACGCACGAAGGCCATTTTGCCCTTACATAACCGCAACCGACGGCAAAGCAGAAAAGATTACATTTACCATTGTTTATGACAAATCTCTCTTAGAGGTGTTCGTAAACGACCGCTTTGCACTAACCAGCCGCGTTTACCCGATGCGCAAGGACAGTACGGGACTGAGTTTTTTTGCTGGGGAACCTAATCCAACAATGAAAAACGGGATGTCCAAAGCCGTCAACCCAAGCGCAGTCGAATGGAAGGATGTGAAAGTTTGGAAGGGTTTGGACAAGGCCTGGCCAAAGAGGCCGGAAGACTCGAGCTCAAAGTTGCGTTGGGATACTGCCGAGCAAACGGGAAATTATACCTGGTGGGCCGGTTGGTAGGGATATTGTTTCCCTGAGTGGGATATACCTCGAAAGTGGATTTGGGTATTGAGCGTTGAAAAGGAATAATAGAACTTGTTAGTTCATAGGCAGACATGCGAGTAAGTAGATCACGTGTTCAACGATGTGATCTAAGGACACGATGCAGAGTTTTTCAACAAAATTCATGCGAGTTTATACATAGTTACAGTCATTACCTTAAATTATTAACAGTTTCAGTGCTTCAACTAAATCCCCCTGCGTTGCAGGGTGCACCGAGCGCTCCAGGTGCCTTTAACCACATGGTTTTTCGACCAATTAATTGGTTAAAAAGATCGCGCGCGTTCTGATTTAAGGTAGTCTCAGTGCTCAGACTAGACCCCCTTGCTGCGCAAGGTGGACCGAGCGCTCCATGTACCTTACCAGCCACATGGCTTTTCCACCAATTACATTGGCGGAAAAGAACCGAAGCGATCTGGGTTTGGACCCACAGGTACAATCCACAGCCGCAATTGAGCCACGCTCAATTGCGGAGCTACGGGCTTCAGAGATGAGCCCTGAGACTACAGTTCAGTGCAGTTCAGGGCAGATTTAGGGGCGCATCCAGAAAAGGAAATTTTGCATGTTGAGATTCGGCGCAGATATTGTCCTGTTATGAAGAGCGGTTACAAAGAAACAAAAATCGGCCGCTCTAGGCACCCCAACAAACAAGGCCACATCGGTACCACTGCAGGCGTTCCACGACGTTGCCACTTGGATTGTGCGTTTCAGCAGCCAACAAGGACACTCCAGGCGAAGAGAGAAGGATTTTCTGGAGCTTGCGCGACACCCGGCAAAGTTGCAAGGTCGTTTGTCAAAAAGCGGGATGCTATTGTACCGGACCATGCAGCTGCCCAAAGCAGAGCGGAGCCAGGCCGGCGTTTGCCTTGGCGAAACGGTGTGGCACTGGCATCCGCAATGGCCCTCGCAGGATTGCCAGACAGATGCGCGTAGGAACACTGCTTCCAGCGCCTCTGCGTAGTTTTTGGGGGTAGGGCCATTGCGTTTTCCGCCCTTGTCGCGGCTGCTCTTTTTCTGGATCTTGGGTGGGCTGCCGGTGGCTGTTGAGCCGGCCGTCAATCTCATCATAGCTGCTTCGAGGGTTTTTATTTGCCCGGATACATGCTCGACTGCTTGGTTTGCGGCTTTGCTGGCAACCTCATCGCTCGAAGCGCTGACAGCCTCAATCACAAACATCATTCGGGAGTTGTTTGCGCTTCATGTGTGTCAGCCCTGCCTAGACTGCAAATGCGAAAACCAAACAAAGCGACAGTGGGGTACTTTACGTGAGGAGTGACGGCTGCAGCATGTTGAGGAGCAACGCCATGTTATCGCGAGACCGGCGGCACTGTACCCGCAGCTCCGCGACAGTTTTCTTGTTCTGCTGCCACTTCAGCTTGGGTATCCTGGCTTGCCCCTGCTTGTCGACGCGCCCACTGCTCGCGAGGGCCAAGTCGGTGGCCAAGACGTCCAGCTCGGCTGCAGTCTTGCAGAG
Organism: Pyricularia oryzae 70-15; assembly: GCF_000002495.2. NCBI lineage: Eukaryota > Fungi > Ascomycota > Sordariomycetes > Magnaporthales > Pyriculariaceae > Pyricularia > Pyricularia oryzae. The sequence continues at coordinate 5,985,182 of NC_017849.1, read as the reverse complement.
GTCCCACCGGATGCGCTCCAAAGCCTGCGCCGAAGAAGCGAGCACGTCGCTGGACCGGCCGAGGCCATCGACCGTATGGGACGCCTGCTGCGCAAAGACGTGGAGCATTTCGAGCTCGTTGAGCAGGTCGCAGAAGTCGGCATCGGTTCGCGCCAGCGACTTGAGCTTCCGTATGCCCTTGCCAATTGACACAACAGCCCCTGCAAAGGTGATTACGGCCGTGGAGATGGTTATCGGGTCCATATCGTCGCTGCCGTTTTCAGACGAAGAGAAAAGAACCGCGAACTCGGTAGGCAACGTAGGTGCATGGAAAATGCGAGGATGATGAAAGGAGGGAAAGAAGCAGAAGAATGACGACGGAACCGGAATACCCAAGTACCAATAAACGCACAGCCATACAAAATGAGGTGGCAGGAAGAGTGATTGGATCGGAAGGAGTAATCAGACCTCAATGCAGGTTGCATACCTGCTGACGGTATGTGCGTCGCTCATCCCAGTCTGGTTAGGCTGCATCCACGCTAACACAGCATAGCATTGGGGCGCAGGATGTGTAAAAAGCCTGTTCACTGGTCAATAGCACCGGGGGACGGTCGCACTCTTTGATGAAGTTGAGAAGCCTCACGCAGTTGTGGAAATTCGCTCACAGGCAGGCTACAACCTCGATTACTTGTAGGTAGTGACCAAAAGCCAAGAGAAGTTTTCGTTGGCAGATATATGATACAACCAGTTGCATGCTGGTCAACAGCGTCTAGGGGGTAGTCCAATATGTCAGGCAAGTTCCACGTAGAGCGAAGCGCAGAACCAGTAAGGCAAGTAAACATGCATCATGTCGAAAGGAATCAAGCCAAACTTGCGCAGCGCGTTAATTTCTGTCGCCAAACACTGGCTTCGCTATTTTTAAAACCCTTACTATAAACAATCAATGCTTCTTTGGGAGACTTTAGAGGTCGCTTCCACTCCCATAAAACTAAATATAAGCCAGGCGAGTACAAGAACTGTCTCTCAAGGATGGATAATTTCAAAAACTGCTGAAGATTATGAGCTGAAAGCAAGGGTTCGCAACAGATCTATTGATTCGATTACACCCCGTTATAGGCCACCTCGACCTCATCACCGTCTATGGGCATGTCCGCTGCTTTTTGAACCCTTCATACGCTCTACTCCTATAGGCCTTCATTCCCTCCTTGGCAGGCTCCCGGTATGTACATTCGAAGCAGAGGTATCTAGTTTTCTCGTCTACAAACTTCAAAGCAGAATTATCGAGAAACCCTCCTCACTGTAGCTTTATCCAGACGCACCTTTAGGGCCGGTGGGAAGGGCATCTTCTTCTCCCTTGCCGTGGGCTCGCACTGCAGAATGCTCTATCGGCATTCGTAGGGCGATGGCGCCCATGCCACTTGTGGGTGACAAAATCGCGCAAATGCTTTCCGGGAGTTATCCCCAGCTAAACCACATCCAAATATGTGTCATATGATCAGATGTGTTTCCAATTCCCAAAAGCACAAGGCACGAGGCACGACGAATAAGGCATAATATATAGCACGCAACGCAGGCGATCGTGGGGCCGGAAGTGTGAACTTTTTCGATCGAATCAGATTATATTACTTTCTTTACCGCCAGATGACCGTTTGGCATGACATCATCATTTACGACCACATTTTGTGTTTAACTTGGCCGAATTTGCATCAGTAGAAGCAGCACAGTGCAAACACTAGCTGTTTGAAATGTCAAGTGACGAAAAGTGGCCGCTGAATAGTGAAAAACGGCCGCTCGATACTCCATCCCTTTCAAAGGTGAGTGTGAGGGCCTGGTCCTTATAAATGTGAGTTTTTAAATCCTGGAGATCTGCTGTTGCCAATAGTCTGGTGCGTAAAGAAGCGGCATTTTCTCAAGCGTAAGATATAGTTCTTGCCACAGTGCCAATCGTAACCTTCCAACCTTCAGGCAAACCATCGCAACTAACCTCTGTGCAGCCCCTATCGTAGCGACAAGTATAAGAGCCGACCAATGCCTTAGGCGCGGAACGGGTAATGTAGAAATAGTGGCCTGGTGCGAAGATTTCAACTAAGCATTTTGTTAGCCCAAAGTCAAAGTCCTCCTTTGGGGCGGGCTCGTTGGTGCCAGTCGCAGTGCCGGTAGCAGCGACGCCTGTGGCAAGATTAATATGTACTTGTAAAAATGGAATAGACAGTAACTGCGATAAGAAAAAATATTGCTTGAAGGTCTTGGTCCCTTTGATTTATCAAAGTAGCATAAGCGAAGAAGCAGTGAAAATATGGAATGACGTATGTGGAGTAGAGCGACAAACTTACAAAAGTCGGGAAGCATATAATATAAGAAAAGTCTAATCCTGCCGCGATATCCCTGCCGTCTCAAGTAATGTCAGAAAGTTTGAATATATATATATAACGTGGTTCATCAGGACCCCGGACATATCAGGACCCCGGACACTTTTCCTGCACAATACTACTTCCAATTTCAATTGCAACGCCAGCGTTGTTCAATTTACCTCAATGCAATCGGATATATGTACATCAGACATTTCTGCATCCTCCTGACAGGTGCGTGCATTATGTCCAGGTTTACCGCAGTTGCCGCAACGTCGTTTAGTCGCCGGCTGCGCACTACTCCCCTCCCCATTTTCATCTTTCTTTTCGTATATTAGACCATCGGCACCATTTGATTGAAGCAAATTCTGACCCTCTTGTATGGTAAATGACCCTCCTTCGCGGATACGTGTTTTTTGAGCCCTGCGCCGCTTGCTAAGCGCTTCGTTGGCCTTCCGAAGGCTGTGGTTCTCCGCTTCCAAAAGTGTGGTTCGATGAGCAATCGACTCCAACCCTTTTGCTAGCTGCTTTACAGCATTAAAAATAGGCGTTGGCGAGCTTCCCTGATGACAGTTGATTCGACTTTTAACAAGGGTAGATTGATTAACGGCTTCTGTCGGGTTGTGCGGTGTTTGAGAGACCCAGGTTTCGGTGCTGGAAAAATCAAGCTCTTTAGGTGACGGCGTCCGTAGCCTAACATCCAGCTTAGATATGACCATTTCCGGGCTATGGGGGATAATTCCCGCCCCTCGAAAACCCCCGGCCATATTTTCTTTTGTCATTGACTTTTTGTAAGCCGCTGCAAAAGCCAAAAAGAAGTCGACTTTGCTGATGTTAGTGATGTGGGCCCGGATAAAGTCGTTAATTTTTTGACCGTACGCCCGCTTAAGGACGTTAAACACTCCGACATCAAGTGGCTGGGTTAAATGAGATGAATGAGCAGGCAGGTAAAGTGGAATAATATTGTGATCTTTGCAATAGCCCTCGAATTCAGGGGATCGATGACTGCCGTGCCCATCGAGCACTAACATCCGATATACGCCTTTTGTCCGCGATTTTGTATGGTTGTCGAAATGCTGAACCCAGTCGAGGCCAGTCTCGTTGTCGGTCCATCCATTAACGGTGGGTTTGAGGCGCCACGTGTCCGGAAGACCGCCTTCTGTATACCAATTGGACAAATGGTAAAAGCCTTTGACGATGATATACGGGGGTATATCGTAACCGTCGCCACTGATGCAACAAATTGCAGTCGCCCATTCTCGATTGCCAGGCTGTACTTTTTTCCTTCTTCCGCGTCTTTCGGACCCAGTTACGACCATTCCAGCGCAAATCTGGCCCATCA